>NC_064549.1:8136550-8446295 GCF_023856365.1 Brienomyrus brachyistius | reverse complement strand
GCCTGTCCCAATGCTTGGCGGAAGAAGCCATGCTGGAGGGGAGCGCAGGGGTGTAGATGTGGGGGAGGGGAGGGGTTGATGGGGGTTGGGGGGGGGGGGGGTACCTTCTGAGCTCCAGAGAAGGCATGGTAGAAACTGGACACATAGGTCATTATGGCTTTCTCATCTGGGCGGGCAGTGTTGACAATGTCTGCAGGAAAACCACAGTTACACATATACGCACACACGCGCACGCCCTCTCGACGGGAGACGGATAGCTGCATTCAGACACAGATATAGAAAATAGAAGAGATGGGCTTGTGTTGTGAATTTACATGTGCGGGAAATAAAACTAAAGAATTAAGTCATCTTGGAGGACTCGTCATGTGCACATTCTGCTTATCAAGTTATATGATTATTCATTTGCCACAGACAAGCAAATTAAATCTAACAAGTGTCTATTTCTACAAAATCTAAGAAAAGCATTAACATTAATATGTTAAGATTGAGAGCAATTTTACATTGTGTTCAAGATATAACCATCTCAAAGTTGTGCTATTCTGATTGGATTACTTCATAAACTGTGTGCGGCGTGTAAATGAAAACAGGATTAAGATGGAGATACGGTGTTCCTAGGCGATGAACGCTCCACTCCACCCTGCACTGGAGTACAGAGAGATGCAGAGATACTGGACCATGAAGAGAAGCCAGAGCAGTGTTTTCCAACAGGGTCCTAGGGGACCCACAGACGGTTCACATTTTTGCTCCCTCCCAGCTCCCGGTAGCAAAAATATGAACTGTCCGAGGGTCCCCGAGGACCGGGTTGGGAATCACTGAACCAGAGACATTTACACAAATCACACAAGCAGGCACACACAAGCAGAAATGTGCGACGGTTGGTGCAAAATATACAAGGGTGATCATGAAGAATCTGGAATCCACATGTACGACAACAACAACAACAACAACATCATTTAAATACAGAAGCTGGATCGCTGGCTTGCATTGCTGCGTCAGACACCCCGTGATCATGAAAGATCCGAGACACGACGGCTCTTAAAACATACGACGACGCAGAAGGGGATGTGTGGCTAGGAGGACCTTTACCTTCTGCGTCCAGCATCTTGGGGATGTCCAGGTACTTCTCAGCCACTTCAAAAGCGTTGTTTAGATTCGTCACTGGATCGTCCTGAGGAGGAGGATCAGACACACGCTCTGCTCTGACCAACGACTCAGCAGGCAAGACTCACTTGTTGTTCAAAGGACAGACTTGATATTTTTGACAATATGCGCAGCACGAAAAAAAAACAGCCATGCACATTCACATGTACCAACCTTCCTCAGCTTCTCATAGTCTATCAGGTCAGGTCGGTGTCTGTGGATCAAGGCATTAAAGGCCAGGCCATCCTTCCAGCTGTCAAACAGGGTGGGAAGGAGATATCAGAGATCACACACAAGGAAAAACAACCAGACAAACAGAGCCGATTTACAAAAATGAGCAGAATCAGCTCTGTTGACACGGTTTACTGCTAACTTTGAAAAAGAGCTACTTTATTGAAGAAGCAGATACCATAAGAGGAAGCACATGGCCTAGACTACCTTAAGGTCCATAGTAAAGGTTCTCAAACTATACATCCATAGGGTAAAAGTTGTATGAAGCAAAATGAACAATGCAGAGAGACCCGTAAAGGTCACGGTGACCTTCAGGCACCGTCCGCAAGAAGTGTGTCACTTCCTTCGACACCGAGACCACACCTGATGTGGAAGTTCTGCACGTTGACGTTCTTGTAGGGTGCAGTTTTCCTCTGGCACCACAGCAACAGGCCCTCCTTCGCAGACGTCTCTGGAGAAAGCAGAAAGAGGCAGTGGTTGACTTTTTATGTTTTAACTTTTCGCGAGCTTAGATGGTAAGACGGTAATTCTGGGGGGGGATAAAGAAAAATCTGCATCTCCTTGCAGGACATGCTGGGAAACTCACCCTCCACGGAGATGTCCTGGATCGCGAAGCGCAGGATGATGGTCCAAATCATTCCCAGGGTCATCTTGACATTGCCGTCCACAATTTCTGGAGGGGAAAAAAAAAAAGGCCGACACTTGGAGACCAGGAGGAAAAAGCACACGATGCAAACCAGACATCTAGCGCTTAAATGCTTGGTTCTCGCGCCTCTGTACTGTGCGGCGATGCGAAGGCTGCATTTGACTGGTGAAGAGGCTCACGCCCGAGGCCGTGACCTATGCTGTGCTCAAGAATCCCGTCACCCGGGGACTGCGACGCCATTAAGGTCACCGACCCTGAAACCGGACCTGCTGGCCTGACAAAGCAAATCTGGCAACTGCACTGTATCCAGCAGCAAGCGTGAGAGGTGGTGGGAACAGAAGCGTTTCACTGGGGCTGAGCTCATCCCCCCCACCCCACCCCCCCCCCGCACTATAGACACAGTTCAAGCCAGATGCCTGGTATTACAATTACAAGCCCACTGCCAGAAAATAAACATTATTAACAATTGCTCCCTCACATCCGTGTTATTTCCATTAGTTAACCTTTCCCCAGTGTAGCGTAGGGAGGAATGAGATTGGAGGTGGTTCATGCAGAAGGAGTTGGGTAATTTCTCACGATAGCCCTGAAAATGTCAGCCTGTCTGATTGGCCGACACAGGCTGCCCACCCCCCCGTTTGACTTTCGAGAGCCTTGTGTCACATGACGAGCAATTGACGTAGCGGCAACATTTACATTATGCCTCAATGCATGACTTGTGTGTCTATGCACATGGGCCAAGCATGGGGCAGTACTTCATAGGAAGGGCAAGGAAAACTGGAGGAGTGCGCATACAAACATGCGTGTGGAGGCCTGCCTGGCGTGAAACCTCACCCTCCGCGCCGATGGACACCAGCTTCACTCCCTTGCTGGCGATGAAGTCCAGGGCCTTGTTGACGTTGTTGATCTTGTGGACCCTCATCTTGCCTCTCTCTGGCTTGGGTAACCGCTCACCTGGGGGTGCGGCCCAAACAAACAGGCTGGGACTCACAAAAGGCCTGATATGACACTCAAACTAAACTCGAGCAGATGGGCAGATTAGTCAAGGTTTACTGGACCAAAGGAAATGGGGGGGAAATCAGCTGTGAGTTACTTCTCTCTATGGTCACATATAAAACATCAAAACAATATCATTCAGGGAGCCAGGACATCTGCCTAAAATATCGGATGCATGCTGCAAGAACAGAGGAGTATTTATTTCTGTAAACACAGCTGAATCCTTTTAAGTGTCTTCTCTTTTTTGACAGGAAATGCAAGACCTTTCTGCCCATATGTGCAGAAATTATTTTTAGTTTTTAAATCCTCCATAAATCCATGAATTAGTTCAACAACTTTAATTCATGAACGGACATTACAATATATCACTAAATATGACTACTGTCGACAGAGAAAAACACTGTCGGGGTACAGGATTCATGTGGTTGGGGGGGGGGGGGGGGTAGTGACAATACCTGAGATGACCTCCAGGAGCAGCATGAGTTTGAGGCCATCCCTGAAGTCCTCCTCGATGTTCTCGATCTGTGTTCCTGCTTTCCTCAGGTGCGAGTTGCACCAGGCTGTGAATGTCTGTAAAGAAGGGGGGGGGGGGGGAGAGACACACCACTGTGAGTGAGTTTTTTGGCATAAAGCCCTTAGTGGCTGGAAGTAGATGGGAAGACCCACATGTCCTGCTGATGTTCTACAGAAACGGCTAATGGAAAGGGCCCATTGTGACAGCAAGGCTCCATTACTGTTGACAAATAGCCAGCTATGCTTCTAGCGATGACCGCCGAAATATTCCAGCTTCCCACTGCAACTCCTCCCTAATCTTCCCCACAAGACCTGCTCATACTCTTCAACACGGCATCTCCTAAAGCCCTCACCACCATCCAACCTACCTACCCCCCCCCCCGCCTTCCCCTGACACACTGCCTCTTACGCCCCCCCAGCCTCAGGATTGTACATTACCTCCTGAGTCTTGGGCGCAAACATTTTGATTGCGGACAGGGCCGGGGGTCCGATGTGTCACAAAGGCTCCATTGAGGAGGGGGGCATAATGAACGCTTTCACCCCAAAGACCCGAGGGAAGTGGGGCACCCACCAGCTTTCACCTCCAGCTCCCCTGCCCCCCACATCACACACGAGCCTCACTCTGGCGCTGGCACCGGCACCAAGGGCTACGCCAACACAATGCCCCCTGTTCTCTCATACTTATTCAGCCGGCAACATGCATTCAGGCAAACTTCCCAAGAAACTTCCTCACCGTCCATCACATCCCAGCCTAGATCACTGTCTGCACATCCCAAAGAGAATTTCAGAAAATTATCCCCAAGAACCAGATCGCGTCGGACATCACTGCCATCCAAGCATTCCAGGACTGTGACATAATCTGATGGTGGAGGGACACTCTCCACTCACTAGGCAACACGGCCGGGAAAACGTATCAAAGCCACAATGGCACATTATTTCAGGCCCGCGGGGCCTGCGAGGCGAGGGTGACGCCCCGCGACAGAGAAGAATGCCGGGACCGCTGAGGAGCACCATGGCCAAGAGATGATTAACAGTTCACATGGCTCAAATGGCCAACGCCTCCTTGGGTGCAGAAGGAACCCCACAGATACATGGGAACATATGTACCATCGCTGATAGCCACGTCACACGCTAAAATGTGATGAGTCCGAGTCAGTCTCCTGTAAAACTACCTGTATACCTGAGGCTAGATGATGACTCAGGTGTGGCACAACAGAGGGGTGGTTTGTTTTGACAAAACGAAAGCCAGAGTAACATTTCACACCTTCATCGTTTCCTGGGTAACCTTCAGAGTGCCCAAATACGATTTTCGGTACAGATATTTCTCTTTTCCCTCCACGTTTGTCGTGCTGGACGCCGCATGTGTGTCGCAACTCCGTTGTTCTACAACGATAAAGTGTTACGTAAACAGCAAAGAGTAGTGGAGGTGACTGGGCAGTGAGCTTGTCATTCAGAAGGATCGACGTTACTGGTGATCTCACAAGCCCACGAGGAAATGAGGGCACCGGAAGAGAGTGCGAGAGACGCACAGGGTGTGAGGATTTGTCCACATCGTTCACCTCCCTCCCCGTGGACAAACGCATATGAACATGAGCTTGCGGCTCCCTGCTGATGTAATCTGACGTAAACGAAACCCTCGGGGATGGGCTTGGAGGGGGCGGGGGTGCTCCGCACAGGGGGTGGAGCTAGGGAGGGGAACTGGTTACATCAGGAGATGTGAAGAGCCTTTACAGGAACTGCGAGATCACTCCGTATTGACATGTGACAGGAGCCGCTCCTTTGGCAGCGAATGCTACAGGGAAACGCGTCACCTCGGCACCCTCTTCCTACACAGGGAGGCAGGCACACGGGCGTGGGTGCAAAGGTATTCTCACAGGGAACTGATATACGGACACACAAAGCCAGATGTTGCACAACTGCACGACATTCCGCGGATGGCTGTGAAGTGGAATTGCGCCCCAGCCCTTGCTAACACCGGGCACTCCCCATACTCCCTCGCGGGAGACCTCACCTGCGCCGCCGCTCACAACGTTTCCACACCATGACGTTCCCAAGAGGGAACCGAAATCAGGCGACGTGACGACAGTCACACGCACAGAGAACTGCGCTTCAGCGGCCTAAGTGTAGGGAAACCCTCAAAGCCCCCCCCCCCCCGCACCAATTACAGACCACATGCAGATGAACAGTCGTCTCCAGCCCTGATTGGCCTATATGAAGAACAGGGGCAAGCTTTTATTGGGCGGGGGGTGGTGTGTGCTGAGTAAGTGCCCAACTTACGCCTCGTTTGAATCTGTGTTACAGGCCAAGCTGATATAAATATTTGTCCCCAATGCAACACAGGTTTTAAGAAGCTACGAAATTCCCATAACAGGCAATACTGGCTGTTAGAATTTATATCAGATACCAGTGATCTTCAACGATGCGTTACTTTTGGTCCCAAACTTTTGGCGTAACGTAATTTTTGATTCCCAGTTGATCACGAACACTGCATTGACTGTACATTGTACATCTAGTTCTCCCTCTATTCCCACCCTCCCCTCTGGATAGTCAGGGTGTGGATGCTCTCTGGTTTTATTACTCTTTTGATCTCCGTTTCTACATCAATTTCTCGCAACTCGCCTGGTTTATCAGTCTCTCACATTGCCTATGTTCCGCCACTGCAAATACCACGCGTGGGCTAAACGAATTTCCTCTGGTCTTTACCATATATGACTAGACGGACAGACAAACACACAGAGTCACCAAACCTCTAACACTTAGCATTCTCTCCAGTAAGGCTTTCTCATGGTCAAAGCGATGTTATCGGTGCCTTAATGGTGAGTAATCCACCA
The DNA here is from genome assembly GCF_023856365.1 of Brienomyrus brachyistius. Classification (NCBI taxonomy): domain Eukaryota; kingdom Metazoa; phylum Chordata; class Actinopteri; order Osteoglossiformes; family Mormyridae; genus Brienomyrus; species Brienomyrus brachyistius. The sequence goes on along the minus strand of NC_064549.1, from coordinate 8,439,941 downwards.
ATGCTGACAAACTTGCCAGACCATAATAAATCAGCCAAATGATTTTATCTGTTGATCACTAGTATGGAGGGGGGTGGGGGCATTTCAGGTTGACCCCAATGCTAAAAGCTAGAGAAATTAGTTTCCCCGTCCTTCTCTGACTAGGTTTTAAATTAGCTGAAAGCTAACCTGGACTCTCCACTGGCGGCAGTGAAACACAGTTGAGTGAGCGCTCACTGGCGTGGGTGATTGCGTCTACTTGGGGGATAAGCTAAAGCCCACAGGAAGACATGCATGTTACTGATCCAGCAGGGCAGCTAAACCCCATTCTTCACCTCCACCCCTCACCCAAGTAATAGCACCATTAAACCACAAGGATGCTTATTCTTGATGTCGGCCGTCGGGAGTCTCTCCCTGGTCTTTGGTGGGGAAATCAAACACCTTGCCAACTTTCGGTGAAGCTTCTAAAACTTTTCACAGTGTAGAACAAATCCACAGTGTACAGCCCCATGAAAAAGCACCTTATAATCTATACATATGAAGAGACACAGACAGAGACCGGACATGACAGAAGTGAGATTTGGGCTCCGTCCCACAGAGGCTACCGGACATCACAGGACATTCCCACGTCTGCACACAGTAGCTACGAAGGTGCAAATCATGCGAGATCGGCAGCAGAACAGTAGAAGAATGAAGTGTTTGTGCTTTTCAGCACTGTAAGCAGCACCTAAAAGTGGCAGTTGGGTGGAAAAACAGCTCTAAACTAGTCGAAAATAGCGTCTCACGGTGTAGCCGTGTATATTATTAATGGCTTGGAAGGGGAATCGCCATTTCTACAGAGTTCACGCCTACAGAATAACTGCTCAAATGACAGTGACTTTCTGTCCGTCCTTTAGTTTGGAAAGAAAAGTGATGATGATGACGGGCCCATGACCCAAGGCTAGAAAATGGCTGAAAGTAATGCTTTCACGCCCTGGTAATATTGACAGGTTCTTGCATTCTGCTTCATTTTATCATGACATTCTTGCAAGATGAAAAGACACGTCAAAAAAAAAAAAGACAACAGCTCACACTGGGGGGGGGGATTATTGATTTGCTAAGTTGCTTTCACTGACACAACAGAGACACTGTCCCCCCACTTTACAGGTACTCCATTCCAGGGAACTGGATTTTCGAGCGTTCAAGGGACGGGGGGGGGGGGGGGGGGAATGGGGGGGGGGGGGAATGGGGGGGGGTGCCGAGACAAAACCGGACCGATCGCGCAACAAAAAGTTAACCTTTAGCTAAGAGTTAATGGTTAACGTTCCGAAGCAGGCCTTAGGGCAGCGTGCAGCGATGCAGGAGAAGTCTGTAAAACTTCACTGCACGAAAAAACAAAACCACCTTCCCGCCAGATGTTCACAGACCTGATCCACTTATGAAAAGGACCATTGCTACAGCTCACTCTTATTTCCAGTGCTGAAAAGGAAAATTAAAAGTTACACGCGGTGAAGGACCCGCCTCGGACCTGCCTGTGGCCCCCAGAGGCCCCATTCATCTCATTTATTTATGCCGCTTCCTGCCTTTGTGAGCATTGGGGCCGGCAGCCAGGACCAGGTTACCAAACACGAGCACCGCGAAGTTAACCCCTCGCGGGTCACGTGGGGCGTCGGGTTACAGGCACAGACATGGACAGAGGGATCCCGCACCGACAGTGTGCCACTTCACATCCGATTACGAGCCGGGGGCCGCGTCTCTGCAGCTCGAGAAACCTGCAGATCGCACACATGCCAATGGCGTCCGCGAGTATGAATGCACTCGCATTATCAATACGTTCCAGTATTCGGCTTATTAATCAACGCCTCTACAAACGGAACGCTTTTGTCATATTCCCCCGCTGACAGTCCTGGCGCCCTGAGTCCACACCTTCGGAGGATGTTCTTCTGGAATGGCGACGAGGAAATGGGAGGTGGAGAGAAACCTATGAGAAGAATGAAGAGCGGCACATCTCGGTATGGGAGGCATCCTGAGAATGCGGACCCCCACCCGCCCCACCACACCCAGACAGGCCGTGAGCTCATTCTGAGGTGTGGCCAAGCGCCAGATGCTGAGGAAGCCGGGGGGGGGCAGCCCCGCAGGTGCAAAAAGGGGAACCGGAATGTAAATTAGGCTCACTAGAAGTATTTCCCCATTACAGAAAACAGGAATTTAAGAAGGAATGCATTCACAACTATATTAATGCCCCGATTAAGACACAACAACTATCGCAACCTCATCGCTTCCCATCCTGTTTTCCCTCCTGACCACAAAAAGCCTCTGAGCATCAATCAGCAAAACTTATGAACTTCCTCTTGCTAGACAGGAAGAAAAAGAGTTGAAGCTGAACTAGCCAATTCGGGCCTTCCTTCTATGGTAAAGTAGGAAGCATTTGTCAAGGATGGGGGGAAAAGGCGGGCCGTCAATGCGCAAGTTTTTTTACTTCCACCTCACGGTCAACAAATACAGAGTGTAAGAATGAACGTGCAAGAAGAGCGATGCCGTAACTACACCTTGCCATTTCTAACTACATCGATAATTAAGTCGTTTTACCCCTTCTGGGTCGTGAAATTACATTCACATGCCTCTCTAAAAATATCTCGTCGCATTCTGGGCAACGCGGGTTGCATGAAATGCCGGGTCAGCTGCAGGATTTTATATATGAACGTAGGTGTCATACATGGGTAGCTTGTAAAACCACAAGTCATAAGCAATACGCTCTCAGACGTGCGAATATAACAGCAACCTCATCTGCAGAGATCTCACAAGCTGCGAGAGCTGCGTACGATAGTTGCAGCCAAACGGCCCCTGTGCTGCCGGTGGTGGTTCTAGAGCTGAAGCATGCGTCAGCTTTGGAATTTGCAGTATCAAGACACCAATCCAGTAAACAAATCATCCGCTGGGCGCTTGGTGGATTATCCCCACCGCTGTTCAACGGCACAGGAAGAGAGCAGACCTAAGATGCCGTCAACTCCCCGCACCCCCAGGAAATGCTTCCTCGTGGTATTCGGCAACCCCCCCCAACCCCCCCGCCCCCCCCCCCCCCAAAGGCTTTCAAAAAATGCTGAATGTAAACCAACCACCAGCCACCAGGAAGACAGATTAGGCTAAATAAGCATTTCCCAGCCATTTGGCAAAGTACTTGTGGGGGTGGACTTGACTTTTCCTGCTCAACCGCCGTTCATCATCTACGTTCCCAACTTTCGTGTTCATGCAAAATGCAGATACAGACCTGCTGATTTTCGCCAGAAAATACGATAGAGAAATTTCAACACGCGTAAATGGGTGGAATGCAAAAGTCAGACTATTCAAAGCTGCACTTTCTTCAAATAGTCTCGAGGTTCCCCTACTATTTAGAAAACAAAGGACATAAGGAGGCCGAACTCCATGCCGATAAAACGGAGGAGGGCGGACTGCTGGTCAGACGTCTACCAGCAAGAGTAGCTGAAGTTCCATGGATAAGACCTATCAGAAGCATTCAGGTTAACGCCTGGAATAGGCAGAAGAATGAAAAGTCCTTCCAAGAAAAACAGACATATTCACTATAGCAAAAGCAGAGCTAAATCACTCCCATTCTAAGATATCCTTAAAGCGTGACATCAGAGAAGGGCAGGTCTCCAGTTATCTATGGCAACACATTAAATGACTGCTCTACCCTTAGTGGCGCGCCTTGATGACATCAAGGCACACTATGTAACGCCCGGGCAAACAGAGGCAGGACACAGGAAGCCGACGTCAGCGTTCACGGTCCAGCAGCAGCTAATTTCAAACGTGCGTATTTAATATCTGGTCCTGGTGGTTTTCCTCATGAGCATTCCTGAGAATATGAACAATACCTACAGCACTTAACATGCTCCTTATAACTAGCGATGCACTATGCGAACAGTTTGCGTACAGAGGACGAGAATAAGGTATTCGAGACTACTCAACTTCCCCTAAAGCAAACCGCAACCCTAACTGTCCATGTACAACCTCAAACATCTAAAAAAAAAAAAAAAACACAAACCACACTAATAATTACACACTCACCTCTTCCTAATGTTGGGAATCAGTAAACAGGCTCATACACAGAATTGGCCAGTAACTGCTATTGGTCTATCGAGCAAACAGATTTAAAAAGTAAAAACACAAGAGGCACTGATTTAAAAAGGTAAAAAATAAAATAAATTCTTTAGTGAAACTGGTCGCAGAATTTATGCAATACAATCTCAACAAAAACAATAATGAAAGAATAATTGTGTGATGACACAAACAGGCAACCCAGAATGGTAAGGCAAGGCTGAATTTTCAAGTATTGACTTGGACTGAACATTCACTGTGCTCCTATTTCACATATAATACCACTTCTGGCACTGTATGTAAACAAACAGCTACCCAAAACTGACCCAGGTCGATACAATACGAATAGCCTCTCACACCAGGATTTAAAATCATTAGGTGAGATATAATTACTGAGTCCTCTTATCTGAGTATGTGCTGGTACACCGGTACATAAGTCTATAGAGGTTGAATGGGAGCACTGGGCCACTACCATAATTCTACCACATCTGCTCACCCATCATATGAAGCTCCACACACAGACAGTACCCAGCCCAAAAAGTTCAACCACCGCTTCGTATCTTCTTTCCTTGCTCAACTTCAAAGGGCCAGACACTGGAGAAATCAAGAGCAAATCTAAATCCCCAGCCTTAAGCTCATCCTCTGTGACCATTGACTCTAGTTCTAGGAGGAGGATCTTCCAGCCACCTAGCTCTGTTGCATTTAAGTTACGGGAGAATGCATTTGAATGGGCACCAATGGGCTGAGATATCCATACCTGCACATTAAATACTTTCAGATCAAGTTCGAGGCTGACTGGTTCCCAACAGCATTGAAACCAATACTATGCGCTTGCAAAAACCTTCTTAGAATTCATGACAAGCAAAAACTGGGGGGGGGGTGGGTCAGTCATCGGAAGATGTGAGCATCCCTCGTCACTACAAAACCAAAAAGGAGCATGACCTTTGTATCACCGGCCGTCATTTTTCACATTCCTAGCAGATCACGGCCCGAGTGTCTCAATTTGCCGCATGTTCCTCAACATTCTCAAAGTTTAACGTATAAGGAATTACGGCGGCACCAGCGATTTGCCGAGACGAGCGCATCACAGAATTCACACCAGCAATTTGGTAACCGTCCGACTTAAGCTAATTTAAATGTCCACGCGTATCAATTTACTGCCCATGTCATATATATCAAATATCATAATAGTACTAGATAGTATCATAAATAGAGCTTTTTTTCCCCCCAAAAGTGTGGAGACCATGAAGAGAAAAATGGAAAAGAAGGATTGAGGACTGAAGAAAAGGGAGAGCAGAGTACAATGTGACTAAACAAGAAAGGCCGGCCGGCCCAGTAGTCAGCATTGTCATACTAACGGCCTCTTCCTGTCCCTCGCAGTCTCGCGCACACTTTACCTTATAAGGAAACGCGCTCGGCTGGCGGCTGTCACTATGGCGATGACGAAAGGGCCTACAAGGTGCACACCACCCACTAAAGTGGCTTCTGAGCACCTGCTCAAAGACACACCCATTTCTCAGACTGGCAGGCAGAGAGGTAAAAAAAAAAACGGACTCTACTATCTACTATCTAATTTAATTATAAAAGCATTAATTTACAGTACAATTATGTTTGTTTATTCAAAGGGAAGGAATGTGTACTTCCAAACTGCTTGGAGGGGGCGCTTCCAGGCAGGAAGTGAGCCAGTGGAGTGATTTCTGTGTATCTAAAGTCCTTAAAAAAAAAAAAAAAAAAAAAAAAGAAAAATCCACCGCAGCTGTCAAAGAAAGCGACGGCAAAAATCGCCCTGCCCTGCAGAGTCCAAAGTTCAAGTGCCTGCCAGCGCGCGGCAACTCGAGCCAGTAGCCAGAAACCAGCTGCCAAAAAGGAGAGAGGAAAGTTGACGAACACCACCTGGAAGCGAACCGATTTACTTACTGACTTAGGAAGCTCGACAACACAGCCCACAGTACAGGCTTTGCTTTACAGCGGGCACTTGAAACTGAGGCTTTGTTGGAGGGTGTTAGGTGTGGGCTTTGAAGACGGACCGTAAAGTCACAGACGTCCTGCAGACTTATTTGATCCTTCGCATTTCCGGTTAGGATACGCACCCACCCCCCCCCCCCCCCCCCACCCCACCCCAGACATTCCTGAGCAAGACCTTTGTGATTCAATGTTCACATAAATGCTACTTTATTACGTGTATAAAACTAGGTTATACGTGATGCTGGGTTGCACATCTCACACACCCAAGATAAAGAACATTGTCCTCAGAAACCATCATCACATCTTCACATGGTTTATTTTCGTTTGTACAGAATATGAAAGATGTTTCATATTTGCAGTCACGCAGGAACCTGGAAAACGGTATAGTAAGTAAGTAAGTAAGTAAGTAAGTATCTCAGGTGTTTGCTGCGGCCATATTCATAGTGATATGGGCTCTTTACTTCGTCCATGAAACCACACAAGGAACTTTTATGAGCAAGAGGGAAGCATCATTAGTCCCAGAAGCTCTTGGGTTGGGTTATTTGGACAACAGAATGTGAATGTTCAGTATAGTTGAGGCTAAACTCAGTACAGCGACAGGATGATGAGGGTGTGGGAGCCACAAGGCTTCAAGTAAGCGGACAGCTCATGGGCTCCCATAACCAGACGCAGGAGATGATAGCGTACACCACGTTGGTAGTTTACCATGACATGGACTACACCATCGCAGCATCTCTGAACATCTGAACTAACCTGTTCCCCAAACAAGCAGTGCAGCATTAGATTAACCACTCGCCGTCCGTGTCTTATACCATCATCCTGCAGGTATTACATCCCTACACCCTACCCCCCAACCCACCCCCAAGGAGTAAAAAAAAATAATAAAATACTTCTGCCAATGCTTGTACACATCCAAAACACTCGCATCACTGGTCCATTCCCAGAACGCCATCAAATGGCACCGTAACTCACTGACGATGAGTGTCTGCAGGTGATCTAGCTTCGAAAATGCAGTGACGAAAGTGACATCCGACTGCTCAGGGATTTAGGAAAAGTTCTGACTGCTACGCTTGCAAACAAAAATAATAAGCAAAGGAACGGAAACATGTTATATCTTAATGACACATTAAATAGCCTTAGATCTCGTATAGCAAGGCTGCAGGAGAAATGTCATGTTTAAGGTGACTCATTGCATTCTGCAGTGTCACAGACCACCAGCTGGTCACTGATAGCATGAAGCATTTCAAGGATTATTTCTCACAATTTATAGCCGTATTACATTATGTTATATTGACGATACTCCCTATGTACCTCTTCTGGAATGGTCTGCTAACAACTTATCATAAAACAGGCGCAGGAACCACAAAAACCACAGAGTCTTCCTTCCTCTTCAGGGGTAAAGAGGAACAGTCGTGCATCTTCAATTTCTCAAACTACGTCCCTCTCATTAGTTCCACAGGGTTGATGTGCAGTAGGACGCTGAGACTCCAAAGCGAACTAGTTTGAACTGGCAGGTACCAGGCAGTGCCAGATGCGCAGAATCCCAGTAGCAGAACCATTCAACAGATTCAACAGACGATTCAACAGATTCCTCCAGTAGCACACAGTTGAGGACACAGCAGCAAAGATGAGTGCATGGTATGAAAGGGTGAAAAAAGAGACTTGGGGCACAGGTCGCTCAATGCAAGCGCACACTGATATTTTAACAAAGCAGCCAACTGAGGAGAGCTTGCAAGAGTTCCAAGTTGCAACACTTTTTTTTTAATTCAAATGCATCTGTCAGACTGTCAAATCTGTCAAATCGACTAAATAATGCAACTTAAACAAATGTTTTGAGCGCCGCAGGCCAGGCCATGAAGAGGAGCTAGAGGCTGGTCGCTTCCAGCAGAAACGTGCTGCACTAAAGGACAAATGTGGACAAACGTGCATGTTAGCACCCTTTGTTGTCATTGTTCAGTGGTACGAGTTCCAGCCTTCAAGCAGTGTTACTTTCGGGCAACTTTACTATACTGGAAAGCTATTAATATTTGATAGAATAATGAGAAGTTCTTCCATACCATGGGGTAACATCCCGAGGGAGCAAATTTATACATGTCAATGTGTGTGACACCTTCTCTTTGTTTAATAAATATAATAAATCAAAGTATCCCTAGTACAATGTCAAGCATGTCAATGATGGAACAATGGCTATCTTTGGAGATTACAACCAACCACGTGGAAGGCCACTAACAATTACGTTCTGTTCACTTGACTATAATAGATCAGAGCTTCCCCATGCTCTCGCTCTGTGAGATAAATGTCACATACCTCTTTGCCATCACTTAGACAAGAAACCAAATATCGCTACAGAGATCTGCAGCATTGGACTCCAAGTGTTAATGCAACCAACCAACCATATGTCAAAAATGATCATCAAAAGGGGGGAAAAAAAAGAGAGAGAGAGAGAGAAAAGCCCACAAATTTGGTGGTCAAGCATCCTCGGGGGTAGTAGCATGTTTTGTGTACGTCTACTGCTATGGAGCCCATGAGATCTTAGAGAATGGACCAGGAGGGACAAAAGGTGCCGTGGCAATACAGGTCTGGCCTGTTCACAAGGGAGTTTGGCGGTTTTCCTTCCAGCCCCACCCCCTTTGACATAGAACATGTCGACACGAATAAGCTACATGGTAACTACGTACCAAGTAATACACCACACAGCTCGGCGTATTAGAATACTGCAAATTTTTTTTAAATCCACAGTATCATGTGGTGTGTGTTTCCAGAGTAGTAGCAGGAGAGTTTTTTTTCACGCGCTGAAGTCACCGCGCATGTTACTCAACTCCAGAAACACAGTCAAGCGTGTTTTGTTTTGGTTCCAAGCAGCTCCATCCAAGGGGACATTTTCCGTTATTTTGTCACTCTTTTTCTTCAGCCACCGAGGCTGGTAAACAAGTCTTGATAGGGATCATAGCACAACTTCTTGTGAAGGAAATGCATTTAGAAATAGGTTCCCTTTGGGAGAGGGAGCAAGAGCAAGAAATGGGACAGGGGCAACTTTGCAATTATGGTTGTGTAACAGATTGGGGGTGGGCGGGGGGGGGGTCAGTGGTACATCTCTCCTCTTTAATCAGTCAGTACCATCCTATTAACCATGAAGCCATAAAACTGTGATAACAGGCTTGAACTTGTCATCCAAAGAGCAGAGACAGAGACCCCATTTCCCCACCCGAACCCACCATTAAGCCCCTGGGCCCAGCGGCAACTGCCACACCCACACAGCTGGGCCAAAAAGTGAGCCCCCCCCCCCAACTGCAACTTTATTGTGTGATCTTTGGAAGCCCAAACCACCAGCCCGTTAACCAGACACCACCAAGCTGGACCGTAGCTCTCCCTAGTTCCTCCGCCTTCCACACAGACCATTGCCATCATTTCATCACCACACCAATGACCAAATGCTGGAAACCCCTCATTGCAGACCCAGCCGCACCTCCAGACTTAGATGAGAGCAGCTATAGCCCGTGTGGAAAAGCCCATCATGTAACAGGTCATTGCAACATATGCGGCAGGAGCCTGTAAGCATGCGTGACAGAACCACCACCATGAAGGGGAACCAAGTACCACCAGCCCGGACCTACTGGCTTATAAACCCTCTGCACAGGGCCACTGTGGACGGAGATCCACAGTGACCCTCAACAGTGGAGCCCAGAGCAGGGTTGCCGCCCCCACCAGGCATGGCTTTGACTGTTAAACGCTAGAAAGGGAGGAACCAGTTACAACATGTAGAACTGGAACCGCTAGAGAGAGAGCGGAACCAGTTGCAACATGCAATTCTCCTGCGAGGTGACATAGTTCCCACGAATGACAGGTAGAGGGGCGTATAATGCGTATTAAAATAAAGCAGTCATAAATGCAAGTTGCAACTTATCTTAGGTGATCAATCGACAAGCTGCATTTTAATTGACTCAATCAAAATGATAAATTAGACAATTCTGCGTTTCTCTCGGCATATTTATGCAGAATTCTCTGGAAAGCCCTGAAATAAGGCAGGAGCGCGTAGCGTACATGGGAAAAGCTGAATAAGGGCACCCAGCTGCCAGAATCTTCTCTTCTTGCTGCTTGGAAACAGAAGCTTCAAACACGTTTATTACAGCGGCATTCTCTCCTCTGGCTTCTCCACTCGAGACGGAATATCTGAATCCATGTAGACCTCGACCTACTGAGCATCTGCGTCACTAAGACTAAACAGCCTTTTCATAGACAGGAGACGACAAATTCAGAAAACCAGCTCACAAAAGCTCACAAGGGGCAGGGTGAGATGAAAAATAAGCCCGAAACGGACACAATCAAGCCAGAACCAGGTTGTGTCAGACCTCAGCCACCAGCAATATCTGACTTCAGCACAGAGGACCATCCCACGGGCAGGAGCAGATGAAATAATTACCTCTCACTCGCTGGGGCCCGAAATATCATCTGTGCCCTGTCTGGGTTGGTGATACACGGACAGCAATCATTCCCCCCCCCCCCCCCCCCCCCCACCCAGCCTGCAAACATACTTGTTCCAAGACGCTGACTCACCAAGTTTTATGAAAGCAAGAATCATCTGTACTCAGAACAGCATTTAAAGCCCCCCCCAAAACTCACAGCCCAACAGTAGTAATTCCTCATAAATTCCTACCCACCCCCTCTGCTTGACCTTAGTACGCATTCCTTTCTATGAAAGGACTGTGCACAAAAGCACTGAACGGCATACCTGACCCACTGATAGGAATAACAACCACATGTATCATAGCTAAATAATGACCATAAAATGAAACGATTACTGTCCAATCAGCCACTGTCTAAAAACATAAAAACAAGTACAGACGCTTCTCTACTTTCGAACTTTCAACTTATGAACTTTCAGACATATAAATGGAGAGGACTGCAAGTCCAAATCGTGTTCCTTGGGCTCCCGTTTCCTGTCCGAAACAGTTTTTTTTTCCTTGCACGCCAATTCCGCCTAGTACGACGTCTGGCCGCTGCTCCCGGCGTGCAGCAGCGTAGTGTCCGTACTCCCAGCATCCTAGCTCTTTGCACTTGCGTACACCCTTAAAACGATGTTGAATGACGACTTACGAACATTTCAAGTTGCGAACGGCCTTTCGGAACGCATCTCGTTCGTAAGGAGCGTCTGTATAGACATAAAGCAGCTCAGCCAACTAGGGTCAAGTTGAAGGCGTCTGATGATACCCCTCAGTGTCCGTAAGCCGTTCAACCCCCCCCCCTTCACAGAGCTCACATCTGCAGAGTTGTAAACCCCACCAGTCAGTCAGGCGCAAACTCTGTCCCACAAAACCACTACAGGCCACAGATGGAATGCTTCCCAAGCAGAACGCCTTAGTGCGTCAAAGCCGTGTGGAAGCTCGGGTTCCAAATCCCTCCCCCAGTCCGTCTAAAACACACTGGCCTGCGATCAGAGCTCAGCAAAGCTCCACCTCCACGATGACAAATGCTTAAGGTGCTACTGAAGACACTTTAAAACGTACGCTGCATCAAAGCAGAACCTACTGCTTAAGATGGGGAGGGCAGCCACCGACCAAGATAGAGGAACAGAGGCACGTGAAGACCAGAGGTTGCAATTTCCTCTAGTCTGCCCATACTAAATAGTTTTTACTTTGGAAGAAATATTATCAGATAATCCACCCAAAACTATTTACAGGAGCTGGAGGTCGTTGGGATGATGTCATGAAAGCTGGAGTACGAATCTGAAATCATGTAATGCGTCCGTGTTCTGACTTCTCCATAAAGGAGCAAAGCAAATCAGAGACCATTACTACAGACAATACAGAGAGTCCTTTGACTCAGTCGTACAAAAGACATCGACCCTTTGCTCGCACGTTCATTGCTGGGCAAACACAGCGAACGTAAGCAGAGAAAACCGTTACCCCAGCAGTTAAGCTTCCTAAAGCCTGACTTATTATGCAGAGTATTAAACGTCATATTTCATGCACTGTACTGGAGGGGACTGTCAGTCTCTGAGGATGCCAGGCGGACGGCCGTGTTTGTCTTGCCTATTCCTAAATATAGCAGTATGTATACACAAGTGCCTTTTGCTTTTTGGAACTCGTGGACAGTTAGACAATGCTTTTATTATTTTGTTTGGCTATAGAAAAGTATTTTTGCATTTTCACAACCAGTGCACACACTGGTCTATGCCCAAATAAATCCATTAGTGGCTATCAAAACAGATTATTATGCGCTTTTGTCCTCTACATACACTTGCCTTCTTACTTAGTTACAACATAAAAGGAACTACGGACACCAACTGTTGCAGATGCTTCTGATTTCTAGAAAAAAAAAAACCCTAATTGTTCAAATACTTTTTCTGACCAACTCACACTAAGGAACTTGACTTTGTTTAAATATTCAAATATCCATTGTGCAAACTACATCTCTTTTCAAACAGATCAAAGGCACAAGACAAGCTAACTGCATGACACAGGGACAATAATATACAAGTGTACACTGATTTTTTTGACCAGATAAAACATAACTACTATATTATCAAGATCCAGATATTCAACAATAAGTGAACATATACACACATACATACACATATATACATACGTACATATACACACACACACAAGCCGACAAAACCAAAACTTAATCAGGAAAACAATTCTATAAGTTCCACCTAAGATGGGCATAAGTTCAGCCACTGTAAGAAACACACTTCAATGTCCATGTCTATATGTCAATCTAATGATATTGTCCAAATGTACAATAAGATGTCTTGCACAAACGTCCTTTTTGAAAGGTATTTCACTTTCCAAAAAAGGCGTGTTTCCAACAGCTATGCTATATTGTGTCATTTCCATTATGAAAAATAGGGGAAGTCATTATCCCCTATCTTATTTTTAAATATTTGCGTTGACTCACTCCATTTCAGAGAGCCTGCATTCAAGGTTTCTGGGTGATTGGATACTGTAGTAATGCCGGATGGAAATGTTTATTCTGTAATTTGCATTGAATATTAAATCAAAAATTATACAAGCAGTTTTTAATATGCCACTGTTTTTCAATTAGGAGAGGAATACAGTTTTCTAAACATGTACTAGCTACGTATGCCAATTTCATTCATTACACAAAGAATATTTTCATAATTACATATAAACGTGGCCAGTTTAAGAAAGAATATGTGGGACTATTGAGAAAATATATATCCAGTCGAGAGCAATTAAAAGTGAAATAAAGCTGAAAAAAAGAGGGAAAAAAGTTCTCGGACCCCTTTGGTTTCACTGAGCTGGCAACGTGATTTTCAAATTTAACAAATTCATATAAAGTAATACGGAAAGGAAAGCTAACTTTTTATTAGTTACGTTCAAGTAATACATGTACGTATTTTCGTTTAACAAGAAAATAATGCAACGGAGGCCATTTAAGTGTGTTAAATTTCTCACAAACATCACGAAGCCAGGGGAATAGAAATCGGAACCTCCAGAAAGTCAGATAATAAACCAAGGTGCCAGTCATCGGAGTATATGCGCTGTGAGACCGGATCATTTGCAGGTTAACAGTTTGCATAGGTATTCATCTTGGCGCAAACATTTGCCGTGTTAATCATTTTTCTTTCTTTTTTCTGCTTGACGGAAACTTTGACCTCGGCAGCTTTGGCGCCGCATTCCAAGGCAACGGCCGGCATTAAAGAAGAGAAGAGTTACATTGTTGCAAAAAATATATTTTTTTTTTAAATAAAAAAAGCCTCGTTTAATGCAGACGGACAGAATAAAGGCAGAACAATAATGGGCTACTTTGCGCCTCCCCGATTTACACAAGTTGGATATAGCGCCTTTCAAACTTCGCACGCCGGAGCTGTCACGATAATTGCGATACACCCACGAAAAAAAAATCTCCGATTCGTCCGCGATCACTTTCCAGGCTGAGATGGAAACTGAACTGCCGAAAGTCAGCGACTGTAACAAAGTTGCAATTATCCCGGTCGGAAAGGGGGGAAAACGGGGCCAAGCGTTTTTTTGGCAGGGAAGCGCGGCTGTCGTGTTTCTATCCAACCCATCGAAGCAAAGCTACAACGTAACTAACACTAACACCACCACCACCACCACCACCCCGGGCATTTGGGATCACACGGTGCAAGCAGAAAATGCGCTTTTATGACTCAGATCCCTTAGATTATTCTTTTCTAATTAAACTTTGCTCGAAAAAATAACACCCTACTTGGAAGGCATATTATTGGAAGAGATCTGCACTTCCCAGTTTATATACTGCACGTCTTCTGCCGCTCGTACAAGGCGCACAGCCCACTTGTTTACCGACCGTAGCGCACACCAGGGAATCAAATCCAAAGACGGGCCCGAAAAGCCTTCCCTTAATCCAGCCACGAATCCGAGCTCAGAGGCCCAGCAACAGTCCCCGATCTATCCCAGTCCCTCTCTGCCCGCCTCTCCCTCACCTTCCTCTGCTGCTTTTCCCAGGCCGGATCCAGAAGCAGGTCCCGGTCCCAGTCATTTTCCTGCTCCATGTATGTGCCACCGGACGGATACTGTTGGTTTTGATTATTTGCTGCGTGATAATCTACCATCTCAACGAGACCACGTAGTATCACCCTGCTTTAACTTCAAAAATGAAAGTACGGGGCAAAATAAAAAAATTGCGTATAACCGATCTGCTACAGTTTGCGACTCTTTTCGCTTCAAAGCAACTGGGTTGGGAAATTTCCGGCGTCCGCGCTGACGGTTTCCCCGCTGAGAATGCCTCTCCGCCGGCGAGGAGGAGGGTTTGGTAGCCTGGCCACTGTGCCGCTCCCACTAACTAAATGAGTAGGCAGAACCAAACGGGTTATGAATAATGCGCTCAAGGGACAATATTCATGAGCAATAGTCTTCAAATCCCGCCTAGAAAGAAATGCTTGGAAGTAAATGCGACAAATGCATGTCGATCAAATAGTATTTTAGGGTGTGTATGACGTTAAATACTATTTCGAAACATTGTCAATCAGAATTTTATATTTAAACCACTGCATTGTGTTTTATGCAACGTAGTAATTCAGCGTATGTCGAACGCTTTGACGAACCTTCTATCTCTTTAAAACGTGTGGAAAGCACGTTGAGGTAGAAGATGTCTACCACGTTATATCCATGAACAACAGCTGGACAGTAAAATGGCTCGATATACAAAGAATCCAGCGTTTGACCGCTTTGGACCTGCACTTTAAACACACGATTAGCGAACCACCAATCGGCGAAACAATTTTAACCACAATGTGGTCTGTTGAAGGGCCGTTTATATTAAATATACATAAGGGTGTGCTAAGTTATGAATAATGTAGAGTTTAGCCTTGCCGACACGCTTCCCCTGGTTGAGGTTGGGCTTTTTATTAATGCCGAAGTTCAAAATCTAAAATCGGCCGCGTTGTATGTATTTTACGCAACATCACTATGGCCTTGTCCTGTGATAATTATAACTTCTGCGATTATTTTTAAAATTTAAACCTCTTTATTACCAATGTTCTAACCTCATAATGTCTGACACAGTTCGGACATTGAATAAAAGTAGGTCATGTTCTCCGAATTGTCCGGGTCGATTACCATCAACGCCCGCGTACTGTATAAATGGAGATCATCGACTCTCTTTTTTTAGATATGATTCTGTGTTTGACGTGAATGCCCGATGGATGGTGTTGTTAATTGTTTTGGACCATTTTCAGTTGTTGAAACTATATAGAAATTTCACCTAACCTAATGTGAAAACGGCCCGATTCCTGCTACCGAAAATTGTTTGCCAAATGAATTTGTAATGAAAAGTAACATTTAAAATCTGTAATTCCTTACATTTTTTAATGTCTGAATCTGTTAAGGTAGGTATTCCAAACTTCACATATTGGCCTAACTACATTCAAATTCCTTTACTCGGTTACGTGGTTCAAATTCCACGTTGTAGAGAAACTGCACAAGTAAAGAGCCTCTTGGCTTTTGGTTCCCTGTGGATCCAGTTTTTGTACTTGTTTTCTATGATTAAAGAGATTTAAGTTGAACAAAAAGTAAAAAAAATGATACATGTACATCATCTACCAAAGCCAGGAAGAGGTCATTTTATTGGACATGTACAGAAAGTAATACAGTAAATATTTAAACATTTGATTTAATACAGCTGATATATGACAAATATAAAAATCTTTCGAGATTCAGTGTTGCTAAGGAGCTTAATTAGATGATACGTAGTGAAATATTTACGTGATTGGCCGCTTACATGAAACAGAGTGAGAACTTTTGTTACAGCTTTTTTTGCTCGGAGAAACATCATACTACGATTTATATGAATACGTAGACCAAAGAATGCTAAATGGATATTAATGGACGATCACATCGTAGTATTGTATAATTACAGAGGTATAGCGTGATATATTTAAAACTGCCCTCTGTAATCCGGAATCCAATAAACAGTCAGGTGATTCTAAAATGACACTGAGAAATAGTAAACAACACTTTGAATGAATAAAATTAATTACATCCATCCACCCACCCATCCATCCATCTTCCAACTCCTTATGCAGGTCAGAGTTGTGCAGGGCGCGGACCCTAAAATGAATAATTCTCGAATAAAAAAAAAAAAATCTTTGTAATTCCAGCTTAAAATTAATAGCCCACTTAACTTGTCAGTTAAACAGATAACGTTGTTTGTAGTTACCAAAACACTACAATTAAGCTAATTCTTTATGTTATTTGCAATTTAAACAGTTTACTTGGGTCTGTTTCGCAAAGTTTTTCGCTGAGTCAGCATGGTGGCCAAGTAACTAGCACTGCAAGCTCGCAAACAAGACATTGCATGTTCTGCTGGAGTGTCTACAGGTTTACACCCAAAGTGCCAAGACGTATGATTTAGATGAACTGGTGTTTATAAATTGGCCATATAGTGTGTGTCATCCTATCCAGGGTGTCTCCCGCCTCGTGTCCTGGGCTTCCAAAAATTTGCTCCAAGCCCAGTGTGACTAAGGCCCTGGATAACCAGTACAAGAAATGTATAGCTGTGGATGAGAGAAAGAATATTCTATCCTTGATTTAATATCTCAGATCCACACACAATTACCCTGCTGAATCACATCAGAGGTGGGAGGGGGCACCTGATGCAGTAACATCATTCTGCTGTAGGACACATGACACCAAAATATAACCCACAGGTAGCAGCCTACACACCCCAAGAGCTTAAAGAATCACTGCATTAATAATTTCAGAATGAACTTTCATGTAGATTTATACATGCATGATGATATGATCATGGGCAAGTACAGTACAGTGTAGCAGAAAAGCTCCTGACATTCTTAGAAAATGTTAGTACCATTTAATTCCATTTACCTGATGCTTTTATCCAAAGCAGCTTACAGTAAAGGGAAGGGTTACGGTTTACATGTGCTTCCTGGGATTTGAACTCATAACCTTTGTATCATTAAAACAATACCCTACTTGTTGAGCCACAGGAGCATGAGAACAAAAGAAAAGGCCAATAATTGGTCTAATTGAAAGTAAGTAACTTGTTGATGCGCACTTTCGTAAGGTGAGATTCTCACGGCATCAGTAAGCGTAAGATCTGCCCATTTAGTTTCGCGACATTTAATAAGAAAAGTAATCGATGAAAAGCAATAATGATACACAGAAGGACTGTCTTCTTGTTAACAATTATGTAAACCACAGTTTGCTGTCCCCTGATGGTCATGTGAGCAGGGGCCTGAAGAGAGCTCAGTTATACATCGTCAGGTAAAGCCACTGCGGGGGGGAAAAATGCGATACATTCTGAGAAATAAATTAAGAGGCAAATAACAATAAATATTAACGTATTATATAAATAATAATAATAAAATGCATTTATTTGTTCGTTTATAGAGCACTTTTAAACAACAGGAGTGCTGGAATAAACCATAACAAACAACACAAATGGCAAAACAATGTAACAAGAAGAATTTAAAAATAAACAGAAACAATTGAAAAGAGAAACAGAAACAATAAAAGAGTAAAAACAGTGACAATTGGTAGACTGAGAAATTCAGTTTTATTTACCGTGTTTCCCCGAAAATAACAGGGTCTTGTATTAATTTCTGCTCCAAACGACATGTTTAGAGCTGAATTTTCAGGGGATGTCTTGTTTTCCCAAGTATAACAAACTACAGCACATTTATCGGTATTCATGAACGAAAATCCACATTTATTCCAATACAGACATCATATCATCCTCTAACCGTATCTTTCCATGTAAACAATCTAACGGTACATTTTTTCCATGAACAAAAATCTACTGTGTATACATTTATTCAAATATAGTTGTCATGTCCTTCTGGAACATCATCGTAAATCTCCAAGCTCCAAATTCCATCCTGAATATCTCGCAACTATAGAACCAGTGGCCCCAATCTCTCGTGTCTAGCAGTAGCTCTGTCCTTAAATGAGCGCCTCTTGTCCATGTAGCCTCCTCGTAATGCCTATAATCGCATCTCATTCTAGTTACCGTGCAGTCCATGGGATAGTAACTAGGGCTTATATTTGGAGTAGGGCTTATATTACGAGCATCCTGAACAATCAAGCTAGGGCATATTTTCGGGGAAACACGGTATATACCATCACATTTAGATTTTTCTTCATATATGGTGAGATGCCACAAGGGTCTACAATAATGACATCATAATGTTCACTGTAGTTATTTCTGTTTACCTGTCTGTAGTTCAGAGAGATAGCTCCCATCCCCATTAGATCAAAGCTGTGAAATTTTTCTGCGAAGAAAGATGGGCACAGAATGTAGGGCGATCAGAAAAACTCACAAACACCTGACATTTCATTTATTTAACAGACGTTTTTAACCACTGCAATGTGCAATTGAGAGAGCAGGATCTGTCAGTCTGCAGTCCCAGAATTTGAGCCATTGACTTTCTGATCATAGGCATAGTGTCCAAACAAACACCCCACCCCCCCCATATAAACATTTAAGCACTGCACAATATACACATAACTGTGTCTCCAGCTGTTCCAAATTATATTGAGTGCTGGTCTGTACTCATATGATTCATAAACCACATCCCCGCCCCACGCGTTCTGCTTACGGATCATGGTGTTTAGTTTGAGGAGCAGACTTAGGAACCCTGGGTAGCTGACTGTCATGTCAGGTTCCGTGTAGCGCAGACCAATCAACTGGATTACGAACTCGTCCACCTGCAGGCCTAAATGACATCAGAAGAGCACCAGGATCAGCGCCGTCATTTAATGAATAATTCGGAAAGATAAAAACACAATTATTGGCTATTGTGGTTGGAGCAATAGTGTGCGGTACCTGCAGCTGTCAGAGCAGGTAGTATCTCACAGTATTCCAGTGATTGTGATTTGTTCTTGTCAAACAGCACAAAAATATCCTGAAACCAGATCAACATATTGTGCCAAGGGAATTACATCCAATACACGTGGCATTTTGTTGTTCGATATTAAGCACAGACACTGGAAGAATGTAAGAGATATGCAAGGTTGTTATGAATTTCAGTTGCATCACGGTCACAAACTTTAGTTTACCCAAAGCCAAACAGCCAGTCACTGACCACAGAGAATAACAAAACTATTTATCCATTAAACCCACTGAGATAAAGGCTTTCTTACTGTCCACTTGCTGAAAGCATCCCATAGGGACTGAAACTGTAGCCAGTCCAATTGCCCCGATCCTTTGCTCTGCCACAGTCGTTAAGGGAAATTCTCCAGTTCTTCAAGGGATGACAATAAACAGTTCTTGGCACAGCAAGTCCAGTTAAACATCAAATACCTGACAGAAAACAAATCTTTCTCTGGAAGTAGGATACATCCATCAGGGCTACAAAACTCCTGCAGTGCTCCAGACATAATTCCTTCTCACTCCCTGCCAGTGCTGTAAAGGTTCCAGGATGAAAATAAAATACATTAATCATCATTAAATTGACCACACTCACAAGTATAAGTGAACATGATCAAAAGGTGTAATAACTCCCAAGACTTTCTAAAATTAGTTTGCAGCATTCCTTATCTCAGCCTAATCCAGTGGTTCTCAAAGTCGGTCCTCGGGCCCCACTGCCCTGCTTGTTTTCCTGCTATCCCTGCCCCACACACAAGTCCCAGCTGTCTTTCAGCTTCTGATTGACTGAACACACCTGATCCAGGTAATTAGCAGTGTTAGCAGGGATAGCTGGGAAACAAGCAGGGCAGTGGGTCCTGAGGACCGAGTTTGAGAACCATTGGTCTAATCTGATACATACGTAAAGACAGAAACACTGGTTAATATTTAATATAATTAGTTATATATATATATCTTTTTTTATTTAGGAACTGAACCAACTAATTCATAAGAACCTCCTGTGCTTATCACTTCTTTCAGAATGTTGAACAGGTTCGCGGCACGGCACTGCTCCATCTGGGGAGAAGAGAGAACAGCACTGATAAATAAAAATTGTATCTCAAGGGTTCACAAGGTGATAACCTTGATATGTGCAAAAACCTGAACTCTCATTTATCAAACTTGTGTAAATTTCATTGTGGAAAAAAGCACTCATGCAAATTGGGAAAAAAATGCGTACGCACAAAAAAGTTCAGATTTATCAAATCTTGCGTACGCACATTTCCCCTTGGACATATAACTATCCGGTAAATCTGCATATACGCACAAGCCTGCAATCCTGCACAGTTGCTGTCCACAAATAACCAAAAAGCGGTCAATGCAAGCAGCGTTGCTCATATAATAAGCAAATCAAATAAGCAAAATCAGATGATAGCTACTGTAAGTAAAGGAAAACAACAAGTGGATTTATCACAAACAAGAGCATGTAAAGATGCGCATTTTCTAACGATTTATTTATCACACAAGTGTATATGGTCAGCTTTTTCTAGAACTTTCTTGCATTTTCCGATTAGATTCCAAATTGCATGTAGTTGTCACAGTACGTGTACTTTTTGTAATGATAATAAAGTTGAATCTAAAAGTGTGTGTTGAAAGGCGACACGTGGCTGACGCAGTAAACTTGGTCAGCGCTGCAGAACGGCCCGCAAAAATGCAGCCAGATCTGAAGATGGAGAGATAGGAATGACTTGAAGCCCACAGGGCCAGAGTAACCGTGTATATCTGGGGCAAACTCACACTTTTCTGCTTAAACGTCGAGGTGATAATAGGGCAAGCTAAGAGAGAAATTCCCCTCGGTGACCAATAAAATGTCATTATTATAACAGGGATGCCCTATCACGCGTGTTGTACCAGAGCAGTCAGGAAATACTGATGTGGTATGTAAAACTAAAAATGAACAAATTAAGATGACCCAGACCATCGAGCCACTATATTCACATTAACAGAATGAAATGGCTTTCAATTGACAAAAGTACCTTAATCACTACTCACTTTATTGTCTGCATCTACTGCTGTATGCTGTACTGTCATGCATTTGGCGTAAAAATACCCTTAGTGGTCCATGAACACTCTATTTCATTCAAATTTTTATTCTATTCTAATCTTTCTGTTTACATAGTTACTAGCAAGAAGGCAATTATGCCGTTACAGATATTCTCAATTCATGGGAAGAGGTGACAAGACGTAGTATTTAAAATAGCAAATTAATTTAATCAAAACAAAAACAAAGTCTTTGGCTTGCACAAATAAACGGGTTCCCAGTAGAATAAAAGAGATTAATAAAATAAAAATAAAGATACACGCCAGTTCACATTTTGAGATTTACTGCTTTCCGTGAGAGTGCAGGTCAATTGTGTGAACCGTTGGCACACACAAGGTCATTTCACAGGTTTACTTGTATGTAGCTCCCTGCTTTACAATGGGTGTCACCCTTTCCTGATTTGTCCAAAATGTTGCGCTTGCCACCATTTGAATGTCTGTAGATTTATGAAAGAAATATACGTGCATTATTCCCCGTCACACTGCGTTTCTGCATAAATCTGTGATATTCCTTAAAAAGTATCGTTTTATGCATGTGCAACTTTGATAAAAGAGGTCTCTGGATTTTCTGATCCGCATATAGATCCACAGGATATGGGAGTTGGCGTGTGGAACGCGGCCGATTTTATTGGAACCTTTGAGGTGACGAATCAAAAAACCCACAAAACAAGTTTCACTCATTCATTCAGATCAGCTAACTTGCTAAGACATGAGAAGGGAGCCATTGCCTAATAAAACTGGTTGCAGGTGTGTTGAGGGCAAGAGAGCATGACAGCGTCTATATCTCGCACTGCAGTATTCTACTGGCTGACAGCGTCTATATCTCACACTGCAGTATTCTACTGGCTGACAGCGTCTATATCTCGCACTGCACTATTCTACTGGCTGACAGCGTCTATATCTCGCACTGCAGTATTCTACTGGCTGACAGCGTCTATATCTCGCACTGCACTATTCTACGGGCTGACAGTGTCACAATGTCTGTGTCTTACTGTGAGATTCTATAGACGGACAACTTGGCAGTGTCTGTGATATTCGACAGACTTACATTGCAGCAATGTTTGTTGAAAATCTGCTGAACATCTGCGACAGAGGGAAGGACTGACTGGGTGGGAGCGGTGGTCTGCATCTGCAGAAGCATAGTTACACACAAAGGTGTCTCACCAGCAGGACAGTACTGGGTGTACAGCAAGCTGCTTGGCTTTATGCTAGTGAAGTAGTTCTAGGTGTCTCATAAGATCTTTGCAAGTGACAAGTACCAATATGACATGTAGCTGTTTACCTGTATGGGCAGTTTAACATCCATGCTGGGTTTCTGAGAAGGTCTGCAAAAATGGAGAGAAATATCTGCAACACCAGCAAGATCTATCCAGTTATTTCCAAAACAAAACAAGAGACCCTACCCCCTTTCAATTTGCTAATTATGTATTAGTTACAAATCAATTGTTAAAATTCACTATTGACGTAACCAATAATGCAATAAATTATTGATTATGTGGGGGTGACACTTGCAACTTTACCACGTGACTCCAATAATCTGATTTCTGACTCTCAAACTCTATTGACCGTTCACTGCTCTTTGAAAATTACACAGAATAACTTAATGATGACATGACTAAAATTAACCGTATTTCAACGTAAAGACTTTAAACTGTACCATTGGTAATACAGAATTTTATCTTGTCCAACATCATTTTATTTTACCATCACAAATGAAATGGTATCCAAAGTGAGGAGTGTCAGCGGGTTCATACCCTGCTGCTGTGAATATTCTTTTTCTTTTCCCAGCTACGTTCATTTTTCATTCTTAATTAATATATGAATGATGGGAGAAATTCATCTGACATAATGTCTAGATAAATGGACAAATCCAAAGCTTAATTAATATCAGCAAAAATAGACCAGTTTGCACTTCTATGTCCTTTTTACATAACATGACGGTATAACTGGATATTTCACTTGGGGGATGAGGGGTCTTATTATATTTAGCCCCCATAATGCACCATTCAGTTAGGTTTTCGCCTTGACTGTCGCCGCTCACTTTGTCGTGTTGCCCTTCTCCGTCAGGACGCGGAGAATGAACTCGCCCTGCAGACCAGCTTCCCACGTCGAGGGGATGATGACATATTGGCCAGGGGGCAGGTGGCCTCGCACCACCACCTCTCTGCGTGGGCTGTAGTTGTCCAGGCAGAGTAAGGGCTTGAGCAAACTCAGGTCCAGGTGGGATAGGTACGACTGATCCGAGCGCACCTGCGTGGCACACAAACACACAGTGGTAGCACACCATCAACGCCTCTACATTAACGAGTGAACAGTGAGTGTGTCTGCCTGCATGCACACTTTGGTTTTGAAATGCCTCTTGGGCGACTGGATCATAAGTAGTCAGCTAAGACACATTGCCGTTTACACCTGTGTGTCACGGTTTCCAAGGTGTCCAGCTGACCAATTGTGTTCAGATTTCATTACCGCCTGCGTCACTTCCGCTAAAAGGTCAAATGGATCCGCGCACAGTTATTGCGACGTTCATGCCAGAGACACATCAGGATGCATTAGCATTTAAACTACAAAAGATACGTCTTCAAATGCGTCGCAGACCAGCTCGGCTAGTGGTTTGGGTGATCCGATAACAGGGCGTCTTGGTGGCCGTTTACACTTGTATTTAACACGGTCTACTTGTAATCCAATTGCCCAAGTGTAAACAGGGCCATAGTGATTCTTGTCCCCAAATTTGTGTCTATAATACAAATCCATCCATCCATCTTCCAAACCGCTTATCCTACTGGGTCGCGGTGGGTCCGGAGCCTATCCCGGAAGCTAATAGGCACGAGGCAGGGAACAACCCAGGATGGGGGGCCAGCCCACTGCAGGGCACACTCACACACCATTCACTCTCACATGCACACCTACGGGCAATTTAGCAAGTCCAATTAGTCTCAGCATGTTTTTGGACTGTGGGGGGAAACCGGAGTATCCGGAGGAAACCCCACGACGACATGGGGAGAACATGCAAACTCCACACACGTGACCCAGGCGGAGACTCGAACCCGGGTCCCAGAGGTGTGAGGCAACAGTGCTAACCACTGTACCACCATAAGACAAATCGAGTTACAGAAACCGACCTTGTATATGTGTAGATTTACGGCGAGCTGCGTCTCAGTACGTCTGTTGTTCCTTTGCATCAGAGCCACCAGGAAGGTGCAGGACAGCTCAGGGTCCCTTGGGTCTTCATCCTCTTCTTGCAGGGTCAAGTGGAACTGAGGGTTCTGCCAAAATCTGACTACAAAATCACAGAGCCCAACCCAGCATAATCCAGCATTAGTGTATCGTGTAGAAATTAACCTAAAAACAAAGGTTAGGTCGCTAGCGTGCGTGTGTGTGTGCGGGCATGTTCCTGGACTGCCATCCCATTTGAGGTACGTCCCTATTTTCTGCTCCCTGAATTGTTCGACGGGCTCTGGACTTGCTGCAACAGCATGACGAATAAGCAGTTAAGAAAAATGTGTGAATGAACGGACCACAGGACGAGATATCGCTATTTTTAGAACGCGATAGACATCTGTCTGTCTCTAGGCTTATCATCACACCTTTTGCACAGACCATTTGATCGAGCGACAGTCGACAACAGTTGATAGCAGATTACAAAGCAACATTGGCTACTAATCAATTGTTTGTTGAACTGCCCGCTTGTCTATGCGGAAATACTGCATGAGCCAGATGAAATACCAAGAAACCACTGACTCATCAATCAGTCAGCCACCGCAAAAATCGTCAACAGTGTGGAAATCTTTGAATGAAGATGGAAACACGCGCAGCATATGTCATGCGTGTGGAACAAAAACATTTCAACAATTCACAATACCGAACGAAAAAAAAAAAAAAAAAGAGTTTGCAGTAATAACATGTAATTGAAACATAGCTTTCAATATATCAATCTACGGCCATGGGGCACATGTCCCTGAGGGGGGGATCCTGCTTGCTGGATCCTCATTGCTGAGGACCTGAGCAGCTGTGCTAGACCAAGGGGACGCCCACATAACACCTGTCTGTAGCTGACTGACAGTGACTTCCGGAGGGTGGGACTGGACCTCATGTTGGCCTGGTGGGGGAGGAAGGGGGCTGCAGGGATCGCTAACCAGAATCCTGAGGTGTTTCATCATATGCAGAGTGGGGCTAATACACTGCACCACTGCACCACTGCACGCTCCCCAACCTGACCTGACCTGACGTATCACAATATTGTGTTTTTTCAAGATATTTTTTTTATGTTATTTATATTTATGTACTGTGTTTGCACTGCACTTACTTGTTTACACTATGCGTAATGCCTTTGTCTGTCTGGCACTCTACATACGTCCGTCTGTGCACTGCGCTCTCGCTGCTGTATCAGGCAAGCTTTCCCACTGGGTTTTAAAAAGTCCATCTTAATCTTAATCTTAAAATACAAGGAACTTCACCAATAATAATTTTTTTTTGTGGTGGATGATTAATCATTTTAATGAAGGAGACATAACAAGAGATGCATCAAAAATGTTACACTGGAATGTTTATTAGTCTCCTTCGTTGGACCCCCTGACCCATTTACAGCAACAGGGGAGATGTTTGGATGGATAATTTAATTTCTGATTTTTCATTCTAATTTATTTTTCACACTAATTTATTATAGTATTGCCCTTAGTAGTAAAACAAAATGTGGAAATATCTAGAAAAGCTGCAATACAGAATTCATATACATAGAATCTGTGCTGGGAATCAGACTGTCGCTGGTGAAAGTGACTATTGATGTCAGCTTTAAGAATCTATAAAAATGGGCTTGTAACGGGACCCAATTAGAAAAAGCACCAGCTGATGAGACTATCTGGAAGAGGCAGTGTGTCCCATCCCAGTCCTCAGGGACCCATCAGACAGTCCAGTTTTCACTCTCTACTGGGTTGGGAAACACTGGTGTAAGGGACGCTGATCTGGTGAGATTATGGCTTGTCATTTAGTGAGACAACGCTGACATAAATTGACATCTGTGAAAAAGTGTGACGGCAAATGCTAGCAAGAAATCCGGCTTCACTACCACAGAGATGTTAAACATGTATTAGTAACCATATTATTAACAACCAGCACCAAAACTGTCTTACCCCCTCCAGGAGGACCCCCAGCGGACAGGCTGGGCACCCAGCTTCCCTGATGCAGGGTGCACTGCCAGGGTTTGACAGTATCCAGGCCACTGAGCGTAGCCTCGGTCAGATGGCACACCTCAATCTCATCAAAATTCAGGCAGAAATCTGACAGCGTCATCCTGGCGACAGCAGGACAGGGAGAATCCAAAGTAACAAGTTCTGATCAAGACAGCGATCAGAATATTCGGAAAGATGCAAGCAGCAGTAATTCACAGGAGACGGACCAGAATTCCCCGTCCTCCGCTTGCGTTCTACCGATGCGCTCCTGTTCAACTTTGCTGACTTGGTTCCACTCGGATCTGCAAAGGAAATGTAGGATTTCAGCACTGCTTCCTTCTTCCTTCATAGCTGCAGTTAAAGACTGAATTTCAGTTTCATGGGAGGTCTTGGATCACTGTGACTGAAAACATTAAGCAAGGGTAGCGAAAGTTGACGAACCCATTTTTGTCGCTCCAAGGTCCCTCCCATTCGGTGTTCCCCCACGGATTATACACTCGCACTAGCTCAACCACCCCAGTGCGCGTAGTGACCTGGGAGAGTGAAGGGCGTTTATGTTCGTCAGAAACATGTACACAAGCTAAACGAATGCAGTGTAGAAATGGTGCTAGCTGCTGATCAGCGGTGGAAATTTCAGGTCCAGAAAGTAAAAATTCAGACCAAGATTTTGTTTCACAGAGTACTCAACTGGTTGGTTGGGACAAAATCTTGGTCTGGATTTTTACTTACTGGACCGGAAATTTCCATCTCTGGTACTAATGAACAGCTGGACCAAAGTCTCACCTTCTCCACTGCTGTCATGGAGTAGGCATGTCGGAACATGATTCCAAACTTGTTCTTCTGCTCCAGTGGACCCTGTTTGTATAGAAAGACGTTAAGCATGCTGATACACAGTCTATTTATCCAGTGTTTCTCAACCCGGTCCTCAGGAACCCCCAGACAGTCCATGTTTTTGTTCCCTCTCAGCTCCCCACACACCTGTACCAGGTATTTGGCATACTTGATTGTTTGGTTCAGGCATGCTGCAGACTGGGAGGGACCGAAGGTGTGGACTGTCTGGAGGTCGCTGTGGACTAGGCTGAGAAACACTGTGTTATCCCACGCTCACTATTTACGCTGAAATAAAAACATTGCTTTTTGAGAAACAAAGGTTGACCTATAGGGGCAGAGAGAGAGACAAAGTTTTCTTTGGTTACAGCTAGAGGTGGTGTAGGGAAACAGACATCATTCAGTTAGTACGCCAACTCAACACACACACACACACACACACACACACACACACACACACACCTGCGTGCTGGCACAATTAATGAGTGCTCCTCTCTTCAGCAGGCCATCGAGAAAGTGTCCACTATCGTGAGGCAGTGCTGCCACACTGAATACCTCTGTCACACCCCCGGTCATGTCCACCATGGCCTCGTGGGGGAAACCCATGTTTAAGGCCTGGTACCCCCCCTTTAACCTGGTGATTGAAGGCAGAACACTGGAGCATAAGCTACAAACAAGGAGGAATGAATCAAAACTTATACAATATTCATAACTATTCTTAGAACATGTGTTGATACAAGGATCTGCATCCCAAAAAGCAAGTTAAAATATGATATATAAAACTGGACAATGCAATCACTGCTCGTTTAATGACCATTCACAAATACGATGGCAATGAAAAATTCATTTTTATACCAATCCGTACATTTATGAACAAATTTTTCCTGACAACGCACAGCAAGGTGAGGGAGATCTTTGAATCAGGATGTACAAAATATTAAAAATTGAACTTCATGAAGCAGAAAAAAAGGATGATGTAATAAGGAAGGATGATGTCATAAGGAAGGATGATGTCATAAGTACAGCCGTGGTCACACCTAAGCTACCGTAATTAATTTTTTATTTCCCCCTTGGTCTGGTGATGAGTTTAGTAGCTTAGTTGTTTATACATTATCATGGACCAACGCATCACATTTCACTTTGATCATGGAATGTCTCAAGCAGAAATAGCAGCATGTCTGTCAGTGTTAGACAATTATCATATGAAAAAAAGAGGGAAAACTAAAGTTGTTTAGTTTTCTTCAGTGCCCCATGGCTTTCAGTTTGCTTTACAGTAAAGGGGATCATTACAATGAGATGATGTTGAGCTGTTAAAGAATTCTAACTTTTCATCCAGAATCAAGACGACGTAGTTATAGACTTCTAGGTAATTATCACTATTCACTAGACAGTTAATGTAAGTAATAGACAGGAACAATACAATTTGCGTAAGATTATTAACCTTCATTAGAGGCTTAAAATAAGGAGTTTATTCGACAGCACTGTCCTGTATGCTCAGTTACAGCAGTCATGACATCACCACATGATCTTATCCTCTCGGGATAACTTTTATGTCAAGATCACAAGATAAATAAGTTGTTTATAATGGGAAGATAAAAATGATGAGAGTATCCTCTTTGGGTTTCTGTATTAATGTGATCAGCGTCCTTTCGTAATATCTACCCAGTCTTTTCCATTGGATGTTCTAGACGTCAGCAATGCATCACATTTTAACTAGCTAAGGATGCTATCTGCCCTGGAGAGGGACAACATATTCAAGAATGAAATATTCCATATTTTCCCAGTATGAGAAACTTAAAAACAAGCGTGTTAAAATAATCGTTAAGAATATTAGTGGGGTTCGAACACAAGTTAAATGCACACTGACTTGGCGTATGCCTTCTCCAGAAGTGAACTCCAAAACTCTTCTTTCACAGACGAATGCAGATAAACAAGCCGGCCTTCGCATGTTGGCAGGAAGTCATCAATCTTTACTTCCTTCCATTCTCCATACTGCCAGAACTGCAGAAAGAAAGAGGTTAACAGGGAACTGAATTGGTTGCCGTTAGTCTTTAAAAACTAGCAATGATTTGGGGAAATTTAGATGTCATTGTATAAAAATGTATTTAACTCCTCTGATGATTGTAACCATCTGGGGCGATTCATGCTTTAATGATCCTGAGCTATGTTGTCTGGAGCTGTATAAGAGAGTCGTGCCATCTGGTAAGACCTCCCTTGGTCAACAGGCCCACGGGGAGAAACCAGACAAACTCCAATCCAATAAAGACCCCCGTGAAAGGTACCAAAACAAGTAGGGGTATCCTGCACAGAATAACGTAACTTGATGTGTTTAAAAGGGAAACCCCCTATGGACTACTGGCAGACTTCAATGGTTGCATGGGGAATGATGACGATGCCTAAAGGAACATGACTGGGAAGAATGGCCTGCAAGGTCTAAACCCAAGAGCCGCTGGTGAGCTGGACCTGGCAGATAAAGATGAGGTTGGTGTTCGATGGGATCATTTAGCAGAAGCTTCCGTGTCAGATAAATCCAACTGACACTTCCATAAAACACGAATAGATTATGTTCAAGGTCAAAATCACTGCAGCACTGACGTGGTGGTAAGCCTGGGACCCATTGGTGGTCACCACTGGTGAAGAAGCTCTCCAGTGGAAGAAGGAGACCTTCAGGGCAAAGCTTACTAAGGTCACCTGAGACAGACGAAAGATCCCAATGGCCAAAAGGGCAGCATCTACGACAGTCATGGTGGATCTAAATTATCAGACCCAGCTTGTTGTTTACCAGTCAATATATGTGCCTATCCTTACCTATGATCATGAGCAATGACTAAAAGATCATGGTTGAAAGTACATGCAGCCAAAATGGAGTTTCTCTGCAGTCTTGTCAAGCCTACTCTCCAGAACAGAGATCATTTTTATGTTTCCAAATATTATTTGGAAATAAGAGGGACTTTGAAACAGAGCTGCTGCAGATCAAGGCGAGCCAACTGAAGGGGTTCGGGCATTTTATATGGATGCCATCTGGGTGGCTGCCCAGGCAAATTTTCTGGCCAGGATCCACTGGGCAGACGAACCCGGAGCAGACTCAGAACATGTTGGAGAGTCTGTATTTCCCAGATGGCTTGAAAATATCTTGGCCTAGGATCCCCTGAAACAAGCTAGAGTGCATGGCTTCTAGTTAGAGCGCAGTCTGATCTGATCTGCTTGGCACGCTGCCTCTACAGCTCTCACCAGGAAAGAGGTGCGATGAATGAATATGACGTTAAATCTAAAGGGTTACCAGTATCCTGTCCATCACTGACGGATTTAATCCAACAGGAACCAATACACTAACCAGCATAAAATGTCTTATTTTCATCCTGTGATTTACAGGAAATTCTCACCATCGTGACTTTCAAAGCGTTTTACCCAATCGTCACTTCTACTCTTAACCCTTACAAATGAATTGGGAGATTATTCCCTGTGATACTGGGATTATTCCCTGTAGCTGACTGTCAGGTCTGGCAACATCTGGTGGGATCAATGAGTGAGTCAAGGGGAAAGCAAGATCCAAAAGATTATCATCATGATCATTACTTCTGTAGGTGGCAACATGGACCAGTGGACAGCACAAGGGTATTAGTTTTGATCGTTACCTAGTCTCTATTTCATATAGATCTACCATTTTCTTTCCATGTTCCCTGGTATTTGTAAGCATTACCGTTACCTCCCACAGTCCAAATATATATTATTAAAGCAGATTGGCTTCTCTAAATTGCCCGTAGTGAGTGACTTTATGTGTGTTTATGTGCCTTGTGATGAACTGGTGTCTTGTGTGGGATGAGCCCTGCCTCTCGTCCGGTGCTTCCCAAAATAAGCACAGAGCGATGATGCAGTATGTCTACCAGCTACTTAACTTACGTCAGCTAGGTATTGTTAGCTTTTTCCAGCCTATAAGGAATTAAACATTTCATCATTATCTACAAATATAATTTTCCTGACAATGAATACTCTACTATACTATACCATACTACTGTATATTACATACAGGTTTACATAACATTTTTATTTATGTCGCAGTTTACATGCTGTAATGAAGTACAGAAAGATTATATTCAATATTATTATGCGCAGATAGTTTGCACACATGCTGTCTGTTATATATTTTACATACTACATTTATATTCTGCTGCTACATTCCTGCTGCTGTGTTATATATAGATAGTCGATTCATGTATATTCATGTGTCTGCCCTCCTACCGTGTCATGTGCGCTGCGTGTGGTCCGTGTCCAACCCCCGTGTTTACACTTGTGTACTTAATCTGCATCTTGCCCCTGTAATTGTGTACATATGCCCCCCCCCCTCCCCTATGTGTCTTATGTTACATCCTGGGCCCAGGTGAACGACATCTCAAACTACCATATACTCGTGCATGGGCTAGCTTGACTTGGATAGATACCTATTTTTAAAATCTAGCATCAAAAATAGCAGCAGAACTGTGGAAAGTTCCTATTAATAAGTTCAGAGCTGACTATAATCCGCTGCAGTTTTGGGCACACTGGAGGACTGACCGACCTGGAAGACAAAGCAGCCGGTGTAGCCTTCCTGGAAGCTCTGCCCGCAGGGCACCACACGCTCCAGCAGGTGGCGGTGCAGGGAAAGAGAAG
Organism: Brienomyrus brachyistius; assembly: GCF_023856365.1. NCBI lineage: Eukaryota > Metazoa > Chordata > Actinopteri > Osteoglossiformes > Mormyridae > Brienomyrus > Brienomyrus brachyistius. The sequence goes on along the minus strand of NC_064549.1, from coordinate 8,407,872 downwards.
TCACTACCGACAGAAACCAGCAGTCACCTGAAGAAGAGGACGGCGATGTAATCTCCATGGCATGGTTTGGAATCTCAGTCATCAGATACACAATTTTAATGCTATAGAGGGCCCCCTTATAGCGCTCTGCCTTACTTACGTGCAAGAAACAATACACAAGCTCCAGAAAACTAGCTTACAGTGTTAATACACCAGTAAGTTATTTGGTTTTAACTCCCCATTTTTAAACATTTCAGTTTGCGTTCGTTTTATTATATTATAGATCCATCGTGGGTGCAACACAAACATTTCAGCACTAGGCCATCATCAAAGGATTCAAGGGGATTCAAGGGATTTACTCGGCACATACAAGGTATGGAATCAGGCTATAACCTGCAGTGAAATGCAAGGTGGTCATCCCTGCCATAATGAAAAGGGCGAAAGGCAAATAGACAGAAAGGTAACGATGCAATGAAGATAATAAGGAACAGGGAGTTATACTGAGGGCAAGACGGAACAGAAATGCACTAAACAGTACAAATAAGGTGTGAGGTACATACATAAGGAGTGAATGTTAAATGACAGCCATCGATTAAGTATTAAGCACAAGACTGTAGCCATGCAGTCAACATTGGGGGGAACCAAGTCCATAAATATCCTGTTGTTTATGTAAATGTGTTTGTCTTTTACTAACATCAGCTACTTGTTTTAAATGAATCCCTTAAAATGGAATGTCAGGAGGATTGTAATTTGAATAGCCCTGATATAAGTTATGTCTGTCTGGTCTGATTAGTAAAGGATTGCTGAATAACAGGCATTTTCATACATGTTTTGGGAAAGATATTCTTTCATTGCCAAAGCTTCAGGAAAGATATATAGCTGATGTCATACTTTTCAGAAAGGTACTGAATTTAAATTGTGCTTAAGTTTAATTCAGGGGAGGTCAATCTTATCCACAAAGGTCTACGGTGTGTATGTGGGTTTTCACTGCAACTCCCTAATTAGATTACTAATTAGGGGACTGATTGGATGAAGAGTCTTCACACCTGGGTTTGAACAGGTGGCCTAAAGGTTATCCCAAAAACCTGCATACACACCGGCCCTTTGTGGATAAGGTTGGTCACTCCTGGTTTAAATGAATAGATCAGTGATTCCCAATCCAGTCCTCAGAGACTCACGGACAGTCCATGTTTTTGCTTCCTCCCAGCTCCCTGCCAGACAGTCCACATTTTTGCTTCCAGCTGGGAGGGAGCAAAAATCTGGACTGTCTGCAGGTCCCCACGTAGTAGGGAAACACCAGTATAGATGAATTACAGATCTGCAGAACCTGTGACTCACTTACTCAAGCATCCCTGACACACATCCATGCGCGTGGCTCCGCCCACAATGAACTGCGGTGACTGACAGATATCCTGGCAACAGAGAGAGTTACACATCACAGTCACATTCGTCTGCTAATTGGAAAAGTTAGGTCTGGAGAAAGCCGCAATGACATTAGCTTGCAAGCAGCATAGTTTAAATCATCTTTTCTTGCAGGCTTTGATTTACGTTATATTATGCCAGTCAGATTTATATTTATCTGCAATTTTAATATGTTGCTCCAGCTTTTTAAATATTCAATGAAAATTGGTCAAATATGTAGGTGTTCAGTTGTCATGGAAAGATCCATGGGGAAGACAGTTTATTTACAAAATGCATACTTTTTGTACCTGTCTATTGTTACTTTATTTCATGGTAACGACTTTTAACAGTCAACACTGTTGTGTTTAATGTTACAGGACACTGGCACCGACATTTGGGAGGTACTTTTAGGCAAGTTTGCATATACGCAAACAATTTATCATGTTTAATTAATTGATTACCAACCAACAGGACTATATTAATTATTTACAGTACTTCGAGTAATAACTTGCACGCAGGATTACATTAAAATGGAAAACGGATCAACTTGGTTTACCTTAGGTCGCTTCCACACGATGTTTGCCTGTTGCTGCATGTTCCCGTAAGGAAATGTGGTATCGACGAAAAGTCCATCGCCAGCGTAATTAGTATTAGAAAATGCCGGGGCAGATGGAACCAAAGCTGCAGAGCTTCCCAGAGGCTGGCGCGATGGCCCGGCAGGAGAGCTGCTTTTGTCCGGGGTTTTGGTTTTACTCTTGTCGGACATGGTGGACCTGCATTCGCCCTAGTTTGATCTTTCACCCAGGACGCGTTGGCGCTTGACTGTGTTGTTAGATTACGCGGAAGACGTGTTCTTGTGAAAGATTCAATCAGATATATAATATTAAGGGAATGTATTTAAAATAATACACCATATAAGTTATTTAGCATTATACGGCATGCCCAAAATACGAGACTTGTGTTCAGTACTGATTAACAATAAAACTTTACTTCATAAACTTTACCTTTTATTAAATTCACAGAAACCTAATACCTGTTCGAGGCCACGCCCATGTGAACGGACACCGCACAACAGCGCACCTGAATTAAGAAATATTACCATAATAAAGTCGGTATGTATTGTGCTTTATTTTATAACAGCAGGCTCGCACGTTTAGGTAAGATGTTGTCACCATATCAAAATACTATCCTTTAATATGAATAGTCTAAGTAGCTCACCCGTCCTTACACATTCCGGATGAAAACGTGAAAACAATAAGCGAATATTTGTGTAAAGGGCATTAGGTCAGACGTACAAGCCTATTCAATGTGGAATGTTAGGGAAATGAAGCGATCGAAACGTTAAACCTGTTCCCGGATTCTGAGTGTAGTTGACAAACTTTTAGCGAAATTGTTTGCAGGATATAAACAGGAAATAAACCACTTCCGCTAAAGGACTTGCATACTGTCCTTCCAGATCAAATATTTTAACTCATTTTAACGTTTGTACAGCCCATTTTAATGTAGTGCGCACATCAGGGACACCCGTCTAAGGATTTTCGTGTTATTAGTGATGAGATCAGAATACGCGTGGGAAACTGGGATCTGAGTCCTGCCTGCATCAACATTGTTGCTTATAATATGCATTATTCGACAGGGGAGTGAATCACTTTAACCGAATAGACATTTCAGTAAATGTAAAAATGCGATACATTTTTACCGGCTTCAGTATTAGCCGTGTGATAGTGCTCAAGGACACACACGTTGGACACTTAACAGGAGAGATGCTAAATACTGTAAAAGTGCTACCTTAAAAAATACCTCCTGGCCTGAACTGGTATTTTTCTGTTGGGCCAATGGGTATGTGAGCCAACAAAATTGATCTTGGGGGACAACAGGGCTCATTTAATATCCCAGCCCTGGTTACCACAGAACCAGGAAGCTTCACATAGTTGGAGCTGGTGCCATGGTTGCCTATGGGGCCAGTGCACATAGACACAAAAGCTGGCCATCATGCCTGCTGTTCCAGAAAGTGAACCGCGGCTACAAGTGAGTGCATGCAACACACCAACAGGATTAAGCAGTTTAGATGGTATTTGGTTGAACACTCAACCCAGGAAGTAGTTAATTCCAAGGATGAAAAAGTGGGAACTACCTGGTACCGTCTAGGTGTCCGCGATGAAGTGGTCACTAAGCGCATGTCTACATGGAAACTGGGAAGCCCCTGACTCAGATAACGTCTAATCCATCCATCCATCCATTTTCCAAACTGCTTATCCTACTGGGTCGTGGGGGGTCCGGAGCCTATCCCCCTAATGTCTTATCGATAATTAAAAAAATAAATCCTTACATTTTAGCACGGAATAGTTCTCATAGGAAACTGCTTGACAAGATCTTCTTTGGTGCTCCCCCTAACAGAGATCACAGGGTGGTGTGAAGATTACTGACAGTCATACGACTTTTGTCAGTATATTATCAAATATATCTGAATAACCAAGAACCATTTCAGCTTCAGATGGAATTTTAAGAATGCATTGATGTAGGTTTTTTAGATAATGATCCAGGAAGAAGGACAGGACAAATCATACCCAGCGATCGTCAACCTGTCTGTACACGAACAAAAGGGTGCGTGGGAAGGAAAAAAAAATATGCCGTCTACTTTATAAAATACCATATTCCATGGAAACAATTGCATTTTGATGACTATCAGAATTCACCAATTCACTATGATGTTGACCTGGTCGCACCGAGTTTCAGTTTCACACTGAATTCCCCAAATACAAAACCTTATCAAATGTTTTGAGGAAGAACTTTTTCCTACTGACATATAAAAGGCTAGTTAACCATTAAACACGGGACCTAGGTGGCTGTCAGTTGACATAATAAATGTAAGACACAATGCAGGAACATCTATGTGGAACATAATTATTCCGACTACACTTGTGTATGTTCCTCTTCACGGTGGAGATCCAGAAGTAATTTGAAATTCAGATCTTAGATTAATCGCAGAGTAAATAGAAAACAAGTATTCCCCAAATATAAACATTAAATTTGTTACATATACATAACATCAAAAATTCAGGAATTACACATTTTTTTCATAAAACAGGACATTCTGTTCTTCATGTAACAGAAAAGAAACCAATTCCACAGACCGTTTCTTGTTGAAAAGTTGCGATTCAAAAAGTCTTTCGTTTTGGGTGGGTGCCACAAAACCGTGTTTAGACTTGCTTGACCAGTCTCTGGATTAAACAAAGCCTGAGTAATTTTAGGACTGGGAATAACTTTATGCGCCAGCCCCAGCAATCAGATTTGTTACAACTTGTCTTTCTTAGTAAACTGTTCACTCCAGCTTTTTTTAAAAATGAAACTTTATTGATCCCTGTGGGGAAAATTCTCTTTTTACCTACCCGATCTTTCTCTCTGTGAGAGCACTTGGCAGCGTGCCACCTATAATGGCACTCAGGGAGCTGGGGGTTAGGGGTTGAGGGTCCGCAGACATGCCAAGGGCTCGAACCAGTGACCTTCTGATCACAGGCATAGAGGCTTAGCCCACTGAGCGACACGCTAATGCTGACCTCGTTCATGTATACATGGAGGTTCCACGTGGTTTCCCTCGATTTCGGTGACATTCCCACTCTCCGATCGCCTACCTGCATAGGCTCGGGAAGACGTGATGAGCTCAGGGTGCTGAATGACCAACAGACTTTAATGAATTTCCTTTGTATCATCAGTAGCTGTCAACAGCAAACAATGGTAAACTCTGAGCCACTGCACGCTCAATAGCATAATGCTATGCTACTTTTTTACGAAAGAGATATTACTGCCTACTTGTGATATTTATACTCCTGGTCCTCCAAGCTGGAAGTCAACAAACTTACAAGCTTTTCCTTGCAATTTACATAAAAGTGGGGGAATCCTTACAGCTTAACCTAATGTGTTCCAATTCAGGATGCACTGATACAGCACATTGCCACAAACGACGAACTACCTTACAACCCGAGTAGTGCCATGCGATACCGCGACACCATGCTAGTTGGAATGGAAAAGCGTGAAGTTTTTCTTGGTGGCTGTAATGCCACCAGGAAACATTAAAATAATCTTGGTAACATTTCAGGACCTATTGTTTGTAATTGTTCAAAAACAATGGACAAGTGGATAATTACAATGGACAAGTGGTCTTGATAGCTGTTTTAATAATTCTGTTTATTGCAAATACCAGTCACATAAAATGTATCAGAAGGTAAAATTCTCAGAAAAGCTGCACTGTGTTTATGCACCTGCATGTCTGTGTAGCTGGGAGTCACTGGGAGGTGGCCATGATACTGGACACGCCTGTGAAGAAACGGACAGTTTGAGATTACAGACACACTCAAAGCAAAAGAAACTGAACCACAATACAAAGTTCATACCCAAGTTCAGACGGACGGCTTAAAATCCAACAGACGTCCAACTTTGCTGCGGGGTTTATGAGTTATGACCAACTATATTCCCTACAGGCGCTACACGCCAGGTGGCATGACTGACTATTAAAGCAGTGAAGACCAAAGGTCTATAACACAAACCGGCTGGGGTTGTTTTTGCACGCCATTCACACGGGGGGAGGGGGAGCTTAGGCCAAGCGAGAGGAGGACGTGTCTTGTGGCTAGGTGAACTTCTTGCAAAGCGAATCTCTCGCAAAATCAGAGACAGGTCCTTTAGAGTAAAGGTCAAGTTACATACACTGACAAGCAGTGAATCGAGACCTGCACACACACCCATGATGTAGACAGACACTCGAGGTACCTACTTTCGAAATCAATCTTTTCCACAATGTTTTTAGGCTTGATGCTCTCATCTTGGTTGAAGATGAAAATCTGTCCGTCCTCGTTCTCGGTCCATCCATATTTACTCATCCACAACTTCACCTGAGTGTCTGTACGAGGACACAAAGTCAACGGAACGGCTGAGGAGGCTGGGTGCCACTAAAGGATTGCAGCTCAACATACTGTATGCAATTCAACTTCTGCATAATCTAAAAGAGGGGTGACAATCTTATCCAGAAAGGGCCGCTGTGTGTGCGGGTTTTCGCTGCAACTCCCCAATTAGATTATTAACTAGAGGACTGATTGGCTGAAGAGTCCTGAAGAGTCTGACCAGCTGACCTAAAGGTTACCCCAAAAACCCGCATACACACCGGCTCTTTGCGGATAAGACTGCCCACCCCTGATCTAACAAAGTATACAGTTCTGTGCTAAGCTTCACGTAATGAATTTTCATTTTTTTAAAAATTACATTTGTGTCTGTTAGCCTGCAGAAAATCCATATTTTATGGGAGAAGGCCTCACCTAAGGGGTCTCCAAGCATTTCAGCAAGCAGTCGACGTTCAATATTCTGATATGTGATCCCCACCACATGGCAAATGACTGAAAGGAGACAGAGAGAGAGAGAGAGAGACTTAAAGTACATGGTAGAAAGCAGGATCAGCAGGCAGGCAAGGACTACAATACAACCTTCCAACTCTTTTTAAAAGTCCTATAGCACAGTGTTTCCCAATCCGGTCCTCAGGGACCCACAGCCAGTCCGCGTTTTTGCTCCCTCCCCCCTCTGCTGCGGACTGGAACAGTAACTGCATTACTTAGAATATACTACGTTATAGGACATCAACCTACAATTTATACTTATTTTCACGTTCCATGGTATCAGTGCATACTTATCGAAATATCTTAAGTGCATGATGAGAGGGTGATGGGAACAAAAAAGAATTGTAAAATAAAACATTTTCTTTGGAATAATAAAAGTCTTCTGACTCTGATAACTTGCAGCCACAGTTCATGTCGCCTCACACCAATATCTCGTGACAATATGCAACATTCATCAACTAGGTGTTACGTTTTTGTAACATTTGCAAGTGTTCATTTTGGGTATTTTTAACCATGACAACATATTGGAAAATTTTTTAAAAAGCGGTCATTGTTTTTTCTTTGCCTTGATGTAACCAGTCTGCTTCTGGCAGCTACCTGAGGTTAATGCGGCGTGCAAAGAAAATATGGCGGGAAAAAAAGTTATTTTCTCTCAATGACAAACAGATTCATCAAAGCTCATGATGAACCGCCAAGAACGAGCCACTGAGATGCAGCAGTGAAACTACAATAAGCGCCTTGAGACAATGTAACGCTGTGAAAAAGCGCTGTGTAAATGAAATTCAATTGAATATTGGTGTATACTACTGTACTGAATTATAGCGTATTTGAATCATGCACAGTTCAGTAATTTAATTTGTACAGTATAGTCATTTGAAAAGCATCTGAAACAGCTGTTCTGTATTTTGAAACCATCAATAAAATTCAGTAGAGGCGCTGTCCATTCTATTACCTTATATTCATGTAATACATATACAAATGTCAATTCGATGGTAATCTGACTGAGGCATAAAGAAGAAGAAAAAAAATTGGTTATAATGATCAATTTCACCCAGACGGATGTGATCACTATAAGTGGTATGGAAATACCGGTAAAATCCGATATACCACCCAGCCCTAAGTCACAATACCACGAACCAGCTCGTTTGTGCAGCATATGTATACAGTTGCTTTCAGCAGATAGCAGCTGTCCGTCTCCAGTGTGGCTCCCGTTAGACTACAAAAGTAAATACACGGCCAATCCACCCACACAAATATCTAGGCTTGACACTGCTAGAAACAGTTTGTCATCTTTTTTTCTGGTCAATTTGTCAGACTCCGCGGACTTGTGCAGAGGGACTGAATAAACATTTTGATGTGTGGCCAAACTTTTTCCTTCTTTCTAAGGTAATAGTCTTTACATGAAAATGATGATTCTGTCATCATATCCTGACTTCTTGCAGTTTTTACACAATTGCAAGTGTATTATGATCTTTGTGGGGCCCAACTATGGATGAGCTGTGACTCAGTAAACAGACTTATTTTGGTAGATTCATTCACCAGCAGACCAGTTCTAAATTTTACTTTGCGAAAGGTGACAGGGAATTTAAAGGAACCGCGTTTGCCTGGGATATTAGCCAAAAATGCAGACCAGTATTTTCATTTTTCAGCATACTAATATAATCAGATGCTAGATTCCTTATACAGCACATTCTGGTAAACATTTTTCCCCTTGTCTAGGTGAATATTAGGTGCTGACACCAGGCGAATTAAAATGCATGTTTAAGCAAAACAACTAAAATAAAAAATACTCACACTTTCTGACAGAATCCTCAAAGCCAGTAATTCCATCAATCAGCTCTCTATTCTCCTCCAGGCTGGACTGCAACACATTGGGGGAGGGGGGGGGGGGTCAACAATACCCATACAAACAAGTAAAAACTAATTTCAGTCATATCATGAGCAGCCTCTGTCCAATAATATATGAGGACCAGAAGATAAATCATCTGTATATTATATTTTACTGTACATACAGATTGCATTAATGATATTTAAACTGTGTCACACAGACAGACAAGCTGGTATTTAAGGAGAGCACATGTAACCTAATGACTGAACAAGGTCAGAAAAAAGCACAAACACCGATACTGATGTGTTTACAAAAGTACGTATTGGCATCCAAAAAAGAGAAAACAAATCAGCCATTATTAAAGAAAAACTATTTCTCTGAAGTGCTTGAATTTCACTTATCTCCCTTATTTAAGGCGGCATAACTCAGCACTGACTACTGAACCTAGGGTTAGGGTTAGCTCCAGTGCAGCAGCGCAGTGAGAGTCACAGGCCCGTGCACTGGCTTCCATTCAGGTGCCTAGCTGACGCCTTTACCCAAAGCCAAGAAAAAAAATCTATACTGATACAGCACTTTTTTACGAATAATTCAGTTTAAGTTCTCATATGTATCCTGAGACTCAAAGTGGGAACGTTCAAGTGAAGTATCTGGAATACACCACCATACAGAACTTTAAACCTGCTTTCTGCATTTTTAGCAGATGTGGGTAGTTTGGGTCCAGAGAGTAGAAGTCCAGACCAAGATTTTGTTTCAACCAGACAGTTGAGTATAAAGAGTCACAGTCACAGAGTACTCAACTGGTTGGCTGAAATAAAATCTTGGTCTGGACTTTTACTCCCTCGACCTGAATTACCCACCTGTTTTTTAGTTACAAAAAGTGACAATAACATTTGATGCTTACCCAGAATGCCTGGAAGTGGCACGTCTCCAGGAGGTTGCCGAGATAGAGGATCTGTCTTATCGGGCGTTCCTCTTGCTGCGACACTGTAGTCAAGAAAAGAGGCTGCCACTGCGATGACAACTGCTCTTCAAAATTGCTCAAAAATACTCTCAATGAATATGCAGCCCTCAGCCCACTAACAACTCCATCTGCATTCCTGTATGTACTGCTGCTACATTAATAACATCTTGCCAAAATCAGTAATATCATACAGTTAATTCCAGGCACTTGAAAATTGTCCACCAGATGCAAAAACAAAAACTAAATACATCATTATCAATATCCTACCACTAGCAATAAACATATTCTGTGAGTTTACTTACTAGTCAGGTCATAATGCTGTGATGCTTAAACACTTTTCTAAATAACACTTTGTAAAAATAAAAGTGCATGTCTGTTCCTGCTCTGCGCAGGTTTGAGAACTTTCACAGAAGTGACAATTGGAACAAAAGGATACGTGTGTCTGGTCTATCATGCACTTGCACAATGTAAAGTCTGTGTGAGGCAGGTTGGTCAGAGCTTTGAGTAAAATCTGAGATGTCACAGTGGTCTGGAAGTAGGCAGGGTTGAACTGGTACCTATACAACACAAACACTTTATATACAACGTACTAAGCAGACCAGTGTACAAAAAGTCACCATGCATATGCACACCGATTATTACCTTTTACAAGTGCACGGTACTGCCAGTAAAAATCAGGAAACACTGTAATAAGCATTACATAAAATGATACAACAGCCAGGAATATCTCTAACACTCAGCAGTACTCACAACTTAAGAACGGCGAGGTTGGCTTCCAAATCGTAAGCGTTTTCCTTTGCCTGCGTTTCCACGTAGCGCTCAAGCGTGGCCAGATTTTCTGGGTTATACCTTAATAAATAATAATAATAATAATAATAAAAAAATTATATATATATGATTGGAGGGGCTATATAAACGGAGAGGGACATAGACTAGTCTCCTGTGAACGGAGGCCATATAGACACCAACACGACAGCTTAACTCATTTTAAATACTAAAACGTTTTTTTAAATAACAGAATAACAGATAAAGTTTAAAAAGCTTGCTCGTTGATTAGTAGTCTGATTTCAAGCAAATCATGCATTCCGCATTGTGAAAGTAGAGCAGAAACTAAACTAAATGCTAATATTGCTGTTTACTGAATGACAACGGCGCTTAGCATCCATATCCTTACGCACCTATCAATTCCTCGTAAAAGTTTCCCAACATTAGCTCTCATTTGTTCAAAAGATGACGCCATCTCGTCCCGGACCTGGAACTGGTATTTTATCAGTTGGATACTGGTACTGAAGATGTTCGGTTCGGCTGCAATCCACACGTGGACCAGCAAACAGAATAAGATGGGTAGGAAGGAATTAACAGAAGGACAGGAAGTTGGTATCACGTGGTGGGACCTTCAGAACGGGTTTCTGGTTTTGCTGAGAATCTTCCGGTCTTTTTTAAGTTGTATAGAGCGAAAACAATATTATTTATAAAGTTAATCTAAATAATTACAATGAAGACCGGAAACTCTCAATATAAGAGTTTGCTCACACTGTAATTTGTTCCGACGGCGCTTCAAAAGAGTGTAATCTTCAAATAAATCCGTTTGTCATAGCATATACAATTCACAGTTTTTTCAGTTCCTATCTGTAATAATCTATTTTAAATGCATTTAAAATAGCGCTTCAAAATTAAGAATGAAAAATTAATTTTTACAAAAGCAAGATTACTTTAGCAAAAAACCACACAAATACATTTTTTATGTGCATGAAAGTGTGCTTCAACTGTTGTACCCAGGCTGATCAGTTCAACGACTGCAGCTATGTGGTCACTGAGGAGGTCTGTGGTCGTGAGGCTGGGGCTACGTTGTCAAACAAGCCTCACCATTCAATTTACCCCCATGTCCTCATGGCCAAGGGCAATAGGTGATGATTGGAAGAACAAGTACAGGTAGTATAAGCAGCCAAAATAATGGTCCTCCACAGGGGTGCTGAACTCACTCTCCAGCCCTAAAGAAAGGTCTGAGGAAGACACAGGACAGACACACTAGGGGGATTATATCTCCTACCCGTGCTTCAAAAAGGGATCTAGCCTGATCTGTACAGCATGCGGGCAACTGTAACCCTCAGCAGGAGAAACAGCAGGAAAATGAGATCAGATGGTGAGAAGAAATGGTCAGTGTATGAGGATGTAGCTCAATCATTGTAGCATATTTTTAGAAGTGCTAAGTTCCTGAAAAATTAGGGCAGGAGAATAGTGAGAAATGAGGGCAGCACACTGGTTAGCACTGGTTGCAAGTTAGATCCCGCCCCCAGATCTCTGTGTGTGGCATTTGCACATTCTCCTCATCCCAAAACGTGTGGTTGGTTGAATATGTGAGTCTGTTCAACCCATAATGAGTGTGAGTATCCTTGATGGGCTGGCATCCCATCTGGGTTCCCAGCCTTGCACTGTGTGCTCCCTGTGATAGACATCTAGTTCATTACAGGCTTCTACCGGATAAGTGGTTAATGTAATATAAACAGGCAAGCGAGTTTAGGGCCAGAGGCGTTAACCTGGCACTGTGGTGACATTTGCATTTCCCGTCATGCAAAGTGCCCCCATCCCCCCATGTGTTTAATGTAAATAGTTCCCCACTGTGAGTTAAGCTAGAGTAGGGTAGAAGTAGAGTTCAGTACCCAACCTACCCATTTGGAGTCAGGAGTGGGATGGATGATCTCCATTGCAATTTATCCAAGGCTTGGTGGAAGCAACAGTTGAACCTTGACCCAGGGAAAACAATGGCCAGCCGTAGGTTCATTATAGAGGACTGGTCAGGGACAAAAGACTATCCAGGCAGCAACACAAAAAAAAAAAAAACAGGACAAAACGGGTATCACATCACTGGGGGGGCAGTGACAACCTTGTGGAAGCAGAGTTCTAAGAGATTGAAGATGGAGGAGAAAACTAGACTGAATATACTGCTGCTCGCCCATATTGGCATCTTTGCCGTGTGAAATGCGGACTGTACTCTTGGACTGGGCATCTTGCATTCCAGGCATTTCCCTGGTGGTCCGATGGGCTTGCGAGCTGGGCGACCCCACGATTATTTGCCTTCATCCAGAATGACTGGCATTTTGCCAAGAGAGAAGGAGGTGAAGAGAAGAATCACTGAACCAACCTACAGGCAGTGCCAGCTGTCTTGGTGTGGAAGAGAGATGGCAGTTTGTGCTTCGGTGTTGGGTATGCCCAGTGGTGGACAGAAGAGGATCTATGATGACCAGAGCCAAGGTGTAAACTTGGAGACAAGTTTGATGATGTGGTTATATAACCCCCAGAGTAAGAGGCTAAGTTACCCAGCAATGGATAGGAACCTGTGAGGATGTTTGTACTCTACCAAGACACAGGAGTGTTGTGGTTCTTGGGCACTCTTCCTTTAGTTCTGTACCAGTCCGTGGGACCTACAGATGGTATGATACCAGCCACAGTATCAGAGGATCAAGCAGCTCCCCGAAATCCAGTGCACCTTCCCAGACCACTCGAAGGACACAGCACCCCCAGCCAGACACAGGAAGAATTTTGTAAGGCCCCAGAATCTGGACCTTAGTGGGTCACCAGGACGTGTGTAGCAACAGAAGCACACACCTGCCATTGCGTTGACGTTTGCATTTCCCGTCCTGTGAAGTGGCACCCCCTTGTGTTCAAAGTAAGTAGTTGCCCATCATGAATTGAGCTAAAGTAGGGTAGAGGTAGCTAGTTGCTTATTCAAACAGCCTCATCAATTAATTTCCCTCCAAAAAACACTAAAATTCCTATTGGGAGAAAGCCTCTAAAATCTGAGAAACGCTTACAGAACTGTGTGTATAATGATGTAACTGGACTACAGCAGAATTCCATGATGTGTGTATGAATATGTCCATGACTGGAAATGGCTAAAATCATACGGCCACCAACCAGAGTTAAGCTACCAATGGTTACCTGAGCAAAGCCCTTAATCCACATTGTTCCAGGGACTCTGAATGAAGTATCTCTATTTATTGTGAATAAAGTATCTCTTTTCTAATCTTGCCATGTAGGTTTCCACAGAGCTCCTGCATCAGTGATCCAGACCAAAATTTTATTTCAACCAACCAACTGAGTATAGAGTCACAGTCACAGAGTACTTAGCTGATTGGTTGAAACTAAATATTGGTCTGAATTTGTACTTTTTGGACCTGACCATTACATATCTGTTTATAATCTTAACGGGAAAAGAGCTCAGATGCATCTGATACTTTTCATTTTGATGTTAGTGTTTTTGCTCATTAGATTTTGCCTGGCTGATCTTGTCAAGATTCTGTGAAGATCAACTTGTGTGTGGAATTCAGCTTTTTCCCTGTTTCATCATGGGGTTTCGTCTGGATACTCCAGCCTCTGCCCACAGTCCAAAAAAAAGGCGCTGAAGTTAATTGGAGTTACCAAATTGCCCATAGGTGCGACTGGTGTCTGCGTATCCCCTGCAATGGGTCCACGTCTCATTCTGGGTTGTTCCCTGCCTTGCACTCATAGACTCCAGACCCCCTGTGACCCTGAATAAGATACAGAAGATGGATGGATTGATGTTTGTGTGTGTATATATTTTATGCTTTATATATATAAGGAAAGGAACATACACCAATTACGGTGTATTGCCACACCCACCATATGACAAACCACCTCAGGGTGAGAACCTGAGTGCAGCCGTGTGGAAGGTGATACCTCAGTACCACACTAGACTGAATAGACCAGTGTGAGGTTTTTTCTGGTGGCTGGAATGCCAATTATCCCATCAACCCCCAAGTTATTCCCTGTAAGTTGGAGGACCCCCTTATAGGGCTGGATGTAGATTTATGTTGTACCGAAGGACAAAGTAATTGCAGGTCAAAGGCCTTGCTCAAGCGCCCAAGAGAAAAGAATCACTCTGGGCATTCATGGGATTTGAACCAGCAACCTTCCAATTACCGGCACAGATCCCTATCCTCAGATTAACCACCCTGTCCCCCATTGCACTATAATCAGTGCCTGCTCCTTACCTTTATATATCAGAAACGTATGTAATAATTGGACTGCATGTTTTTATATAGCGCTTTTCTACTCCTCCGAGTACTCAAAGCGCTTTACATTTCATGCCTCACATTCACCCATCCACACACTCATTCACACACCGGTGGCAGAGGCTGCCATGCAAGGTGCCAACCTGCTCACCGGGAGCAATGTGGGGTTCAGTGTCTTGCTCAAGGACACTTTGATGGGGTCAGGAGGAACCAGGGCTCGAACCTGCAACCCTCCAATTGCTGAACGATAGCACTACCTCCTGCACCACCATCTAAACCTTGTCACTCATTTTATATTAAAAAAAATTCTCCCGAATGTTTTATTGGATTATCTTACCCCAGCAATGGTTCCTAATTCTGTACCAAACTTGCGGTTATGGCTTTACATAGCGAGTTTTGTTTTATGTTGTGAACTTTGTTTATTTTTTTTTTAATACTGTTTTCTCATTACTTGCTCCTTCAACGAAAGAAGAACTTCATCCGGATACAGCCCATGTCATTATTTTTTTTTAATCATATTTGCACATGATATTAATTGAGTTGGTTACTTGATCAACTCAGAAACACTTCAAAGCAATTCAGGCAACAGCTGCAAAGGGGCCTTCCAAAGGCATTTGTCTTTTACGTCAACCAGATCGCACGCATAAATCGCAATACAGGATGTTAGTCACATTTTAAAGATGCGGCTCAGAAAGTAGGACAGCCGTGCAACTTCATTCTGTTTGCATGGCTTTTGCAGGCCAACGAAGATGCACACGTATTAAGGCCAAGGATATTGCAACTGCGTACACAGGTAACAGAAATGAGAGATGGCGTACGCACACACCCTCACACAGGAACACCCAACAGGAAATAAAACCAGCATTAATGTAAATGAGTCACTCATGGCAGGAGAGGGAGAGTAAGCGAGCAGAAAGGGAGGGTGCTTGGGTACAAGAGAGACAGGAAGGTGCGTATGTAAGCCTGTGTGCAGCAAAGAGTGAGAGTCATTGCCATGTCCCAGCAGTGATGGACTCTCAGAACCGTGCCGCGCTGGATATCTCTACCAGAAACCCCCAAGATGACTTTGAAATACTTTTGCGAGTCGGCGGAGGCACCTACGGAGAAGTCTATAAGGTAAATCGCCAACTGTGGCACCGGCGGTCTCACCTGACTCTTCATCATCCGGCATCCTGTTCTCTGGTTCGAGGTGCTGGCGTTCCCCAGACCGTTCAGATAAGCGACGCCATTGAGCCTTGGGTTTGCGCTCCGATGAGAGAGATGGGGGAAACCGTAAAAGCCCCCAGAGGGAGAGGGAAATGCCTGCATCTGTGTGTCACTGTTAAGAACATGAGAACTCTTCTTTCCTAAAGGCTTCTGGGTGACTTTTCTGCGCTAATTTCTTCAACGTTAAATATGTGCTCATTGTACGATTTGAAGTATCGGCATTTAGTTGTTCTCCACAAAACTCTGCAAAGATTCAAATCTCGAGTTTATTGCGAATATATGAGTTTCTAAAAAACTGAATAAAATACTTGCACTGAAAATTATCCTAACTTAAATTTTTACAGTGTATTTTGACTTTAGTACATAGTTAAAACTTCATATGATACTGTCAGAGTACTTTTTTATGACGAAAACAATTTTAGTTTTGGTTATTCTGATGAATCACTGTATCTGGTGAAATATGTGTTTAGATGCTTTTTTACATTACTTCCAAGTATGAAAAATGATTTTCACTCATGTCTGATTGTAGACACTGTACACTGTATGCAGTTTGAAGTCACTCTCGTTTGTTCTGCAACTGGGTTATGGATGTGATGTTTAAAGAAGCATTGAAGCCCTTTACAGTACTGAAAGTAAATGTGTTTTGTATTTGTTCTGGCTCCTTAAATGATCTACAACATATATCCAGCTTGAAAACATGATTAAAACATAGCTATGTGTGTGAATATATGTAGAGTAGTGCAGCATCTCAGAAGACGGAGTTAGACTAAAACTGCATTCATTTCACATCTAGTCAAATAATATCTTTGGTATAAAATGGCCAGAGAATGCGTACGCAGATCTGTGAACTAAGAGCTCCTAAACAGGAAGTTATAATTTTGATAGCAATCTTCTCATATGAGCTGGATGTGAACGTTTTCTATTTTTACTGAGAAGGTAATCTAATGAATAAGGAGAATATGAAAGTCTATTTCTCTAATTTCCCACTTAGTCTACTACAAGCAGACACAGCTGCGGTTTGCTGCCCAGTGATTGTGATCGTTACTTCCAGGGTTGTAGAAAAAGAGATGTGTTTGCTGGTGATCGCCTTTTATTTTATATTGTGCCACAGCGAAGTGTACCAAATGTCACTGCGACAGCGACGAAGCACTGAACGCTTTGTTCCACATGGCTAGAAAGCAGCGGTCTCCGCAGCTGCCATGTTCTTGAGAATGTGCAGCACACAGCCAATGCAAATTAGGGGGATGTGGAGCGTACTTCCTCTTAAGAGACACAGGCACCTTTTAGCTGGCCAGTAATGGCAAAAGCGCAGAAACGTTGTTCTTACTTTGAGAGCGGTTAGGATGTTGACAATCGCAGTCCCCAAAAAATGGAGCCATGAAGCTCTGGTGGCAGGCCTACTCTGTTCTGATACTAGCTGTTGTAATACAACGATAAAATGAGTAGAAGACTGCGATGTGAAACTAAGATTTGGTTATTGTAATATTGTAGGCCTACTCCTTTATATAAAGGGCCCTCCTTATATTCTTGTGTTAAAATGGGCTATATTTTATTAAATTACAGCCAGGCCTACTACGACGCGTGATGTCACAGCAGGAACATGTTCTAATGAAATCGATTATTAGCAGCCAAGTCCAGAACAACGTGGAATTGCATTTGTATTGGCGCGGTTTTCAGTCGGAGAGGAAAGCATCACGCACTGGTCTTAGGGAGAAATACTGCTTACAATCCAGTGAATGATACTGAGGTCCGATTCAGGAATGAACTGTTCTTCTGACGCGGTTCTTTTTTCAGTGAATAGTTGGTTTTCAAATCTAAAAGAGTTGAAAGTTGTTGTGCATCCACGCATTTCAAAGATCACTGTCTAAAACCTCTTGTGATATATGATGAATTTTCATATAAAAATACACAACAACCGTTTTAATTCACTTACGGCTGATTTTACCCCTCGTCGACTGCAGCCATGTTGCCTTCACTGCCCCTCCATTGTATTTGGTAAAAAATTGGTCACTGGGGGGGGGGGGAGGCAAAAGCAGGTTTTGTAGGGACCAAATCAGCCCAGGATCGCCCCCCCCCGCCCCCCCAAAAAAAAAAAACACATGGTACTCCCACAATATTAGTTGTGACATGTATCTGCTGGCCAACCCCCCCCCCCCCCCCCCCCCAGATCTACACCCTTGGCTTGGGTCCTTCACATTTTATTTAATACGGTTAGTTGAGGCCCTGGGGGCAGGGTGGGGTGGGGGGGTTTGGCTGCAGTAAAGTGTCCTGAATGTCCACCTTTCAAATGCCATGCAAAGAAATAAATCATGCAGAACACGATTATCATTCATATGCTTGGATTTCTGTTTGAGAACCGGAGAAGCTCCAACGAGCCACTGGAAAGCCGAAGCAAATGCACAGAACTAGCTGCAGTAATACATACACAACTGTATTCTACATCTGGCCAGTCAGGAGATGCTGACTTTAGTTAAAGAGCAAAATCGTTTAAAGGGTTTTGAAGCACTGGGCACCACTAAAGGTTATTTTAGATTGTAGCAGTGGTTCGTTTAAAAAAGAACAGTCTGAAGTGTCTTTATTCTTGTTAGCTGCAACCCTGGTGGTGCCACAACTGCGGTCTTGAGATATCACGGTATTTTTAAGGTGTAGAAGCTTGCAAGAGCTATAAAGTGTTTCAGTATTCCTGTAAGTGCGGACAGGACAGCAGGTCCATGATGCTTTGTAGGTTTTAAGAAGTTACACAGTATGTAATTATAATATGTGCAGTGAAATGTACTGTAAACGTTAGGGTCGTCGAACTTTTCAGTTTCCCTCTCCTCGGTGGGAAATGATTTATTGTTGAAATAAAAAGAGTAACTTTGTGCCCCGTTCAGTAGCACAAAGTACGATGAAAATAGAGAAGTGAAAGACCCCAAGATAATTGTCTTTTCTTCAGTATATGCAGAGAGAGGTTTCTCTGCGCTGCCTTATGTCCTTCACTGTCAGTTTGTTGGTTTAGTATGTCCCTTAGCAATACCAACGCGGTTCCGTCATGCGCGTCCATCAGTGCCACTGTCAATCGATTTCTGGGCAGCCGGTTCTGACCGTCATTTTTCGAAAAATGCTGCGAAACCAAACCTGAGGGAAAAAAATCATACTGTACATCATGCAGTACTTACTTTTAATAAATGTAAAAAAATGCAGCCTTTCGATCACTTGTCCACTTTCACAAAAGCAGCTGCTTGAAAACTGCAGCCATATTGACACCCACACACTGTCTGAAAGACAATGCAGAAAAATGACCTATAGGCATTTAACTGACATATCAAACGGAGAACAAACCCTGAAGGGGTGGCTTTTATTTTTACTTTGTTTTATCAGGTTTGAAGGCACTTGGTCACCTCACCCTGACAAATGCCTGTCACACGCTTTTCAGTCACCATGAAGGTTCCTATGTTTTTTTTTATACAATATTAGAAACCTCTACCCAGCTGGATACGCATGAAAAAAATCCCACAGCACTTCAACTAGCTTGTTCTGATACAGGGAAGTAGCCATTCTTTGGGGCCGCCTTAAGAAATCTCGTCTCAGCTAATGTTTTTTTGAGAGCCACCTTAAGCTCAGAGACCAGAGAATAGCATGGCGACATAGAGCAACCTGTATAGTGTGAGTTTTGTCCCAGTGCACATTTAATGAAGTACAGGTCATGAATCATTTAGTTCAGATGGTTGAACATTTGAAAAGCAATTCAAATAACTGAAGCTTTGCATGCAGTTACCTGTCATTTCTCAGTATTAATGCTGGTAATGGTAAACTGTAGGTTAAACTCCATGTTTCTCTGGTGTCAATCCACAATTTTAGTCATGCTGGTTTATATGCATAGTATTGGTAACACACTTCTCTGAAAAATATTATGAAACTCAACTAAAACTGTAATCTTCTCTATATAAATGTTATTTTCCATTATGTGGTTTTTACATTTATTATCTAGCTAAGCCTATAGAAATGTACAAATCGCTTCCATTGTGCAAGCTAGCCATACATTTTTTTTGATAAATATGTTGTTTATTTTTCTGTTTTCATTTTATGTTTGGTGAGACGTAAACAGGCATTTCCCCCCCTGAGCAGCATCCATTAATTACCCATAACTGCTCATCCAATGGATCTTATATCAGAAGACAGGCTACATGCTAACATACTACGGACATATTAGAGACACCAGACAACATTCTTCTCACAAAAACTGTGAGAGGGAACCAGAAACCTCCACACACAGACCAGGAATCAAACCCACAATGTGCAGGCGTGAGTTAACAGCACAACCTGCTTAGCCAAGTTATTCTTAGGGTCAAAGTTGGGTGAATGTAAAAGCAAAGGAACTCCACAACCATATCTGCACAACCACTAAACCTATTTTCATATGCATTACTTATACAAACTGAGGATACTGCCTCCATTGAGATCTCTCATGAGAACTGAAATGGAGGCGTATAAAGCTGTAGTGTGTCCTGTGCTTGCAGATATTCCTGTCTACCGTTTCAATGGCATGCAAAAAGGTTTCCAGAACACAACTATCATTCACATGTATGAGTTTCCCTGTTTGAGAACCTGGAAATTGCATGAGTCACTGAAAAGCCGAAGCAAATAAGTAACACTGTATCCATGGGAACACAAATAATGCAGTAGTACTTTCTTACTTAATGTATTAATTAACCAGAAACTAAGTGTTAGTTACATACTGATCCCATGTTCATTCCTCATTAATTGACCCTATCGGTTCATGTATTTCATGCAGTTACTATATTTGTTCATGGTTTATACTTGAGTAGTAACAGAGTTACTAAGTTACTTGTGCCCCCTCAAGTAAAGTGTTACCAAGCAAATGCATTTAACTAGCTAGTAAATATGCTATTTTATTCTGCATCTGGTCAGGAGAGGTTGACCTTACTTGAAAAGCAAAATGGATTAGAAGAATTATTTCATAGAGACCATTGAATGTTGTTTTGGATTTTAGCAGTGGTTTGCTTTCCTCAGAGTGGTCAGAGCAGGCTGGACAGAGTCCCTCAGGCTGGACAGGGTCCCTCAGGCGGGACAGAGTCGCTCAGGCTGGACAGGGTCCCTCAGGCAGGACAGAGTCCCTCAGGCAGAACAGAGTCTCTCAGGCTGGACAGGGTCCCTCAGGCAGGACAGAGTCCCTAAGGCAGGACAGAGTCCCTCAGGCAGGACCATCTCTGCAGCAGGCTGGAGCTGCTTCTGGAGATTCACTCAAGAATATCATTCTCATTTATTTGGAACAGACCTTTTCACTTACTGTCCAGGGGTGACTTTGCCAAAGCCTCCATAACACTGCGTTGTTTGTAAGTTTTACGTTTTAACACAGAACTTATGAACGGCGTAGCATTAAGAAGGCTTTGGGAAACTCCCCCCAGATGACATTAGGCACCCAAGCAGTCTAATCATTTTAAAAACTAGCTGCCTGTATTTGTGGCATTTCCCGCAGTGGTGGCTCTGCGGTACTCAGGACTACTTCCTTCAAAGGAGGACATGTACAGGTTACAGGTTAAGACAATTCTGTTTGTCATCTGTCCACTTTGATAATATAGTGAAAAGACGCAGCTAATCATTTGCCAGAACACATTTGACGCCTTGACAATCGATGGCTTCCATCAGTACTAGCTGAAGCACATGCCAATTGCCCCTTTGAGAAGATGGCCGCCTAGGTTGACTGGCCCTGATTTTCATAAATCATACTACCTTTATACCACATCTTTTTGGTTTTATTTCCCCATCTGAAAGGTCTTAGTTCATGTTCGAGACTATAATTATAAAGCAGGAGATTAAAATTCAGTTCCTCAACATCTATTCATCGTCACAATATATTGCAGCCTCTGCAGTCACTCTGCTTGACCTTCTGGGCAAATTACTGCAAAGTGCTTATCAGCTGGGGGTTTAGCTGCACAGAAAATATGGGCTGACTATGGATACAACAAACATCAGCTTTCCCTCCCTGAAGCTACCTTCTGCATACTGTAGGACAGTCTAGGAGTTAGCTTTGTAAGTACCGTCACACCCAAGCAGGGACTCTCACCAAGAGTCAGTCGAGAGTGAGATTCCAACAATGGTGCTCTTTTGAATTCGAATTTAGCTGTTAAATGTCATTAAAAGGCTTTCAGTTTAGCAAAAAATGGACCATTATCTTCTGACAAATCACTTAATTGACATTTATACATATTTATATTTAGTGTGCCTTTCTTAAGAGTATTTATTAGATTCACATAAATAAGTTTTAATATTTGAAAGACTTTAAACAAAAACCTAAAGGCAGAATAATAAACCAGAGACCCTCCTAAATATACTTAGCGAATATTCGATCTCTGCTGCAGCACGCATTTCTGCTGTCTATTCCGTCCATTTTCCTTGAAGCAAACCTGCGACCGGTATTTGCATTTGGGCTTTTTTTTTTTTTTTGATGAGCATCATGCGGTGGGGGGAGGGGGTGTTTGGGCGGGCAGATTTGGGAGGCTGATGCTGCAGGAAGCTCCAGGCGACGCACAGTGAACCAGCCGCAGTCGCTTTTCAGACGACAGGTAGATACTGTCAAGGAAGTGATGTGGCGCTTTTGATGTGCTCCAATATTAAAAAACAAGAGAGCAGATACGCCGTTAATATGCAGCCCCAGGCAGATGCACAGTATCTGCACCACTTTCAAAACTATGTTGTAATAGGTATAGAATAATTGTATATGGTAGATAATAGTACATATTGATTAGGGTACAGCTCCCCCTTCACAACTCTAACCAAAATAAGCAGTTGAAAGAATAGATTATAAACTTATATATAATACTTATGTATAACTGGGGTTTTTGTGCATGTGTCATTGGTGTGTGTGTGTGTATGTGTGTGAGTGGGTATACCTATCCTTATAGGGACACAATGTCTCCATAACATCCGTTTTTTTCCCTTATGGGGACCTGTTTCCTGGCCCCCATAAGGGAAAACTCTATTTTATAAAAATCAGTAACTGCTATGAAAAAGTAAAAAATGCAAAAACTCGTATTTTGCTTGGTTACATAAGGTTATGGCTAGGGCAGGGTGGGGGCTAAAGTTGTCATATTTAGCATTAGCATTTTTCCCATAGAAGTGAATGAGCGGGCCCCATAAGGATAGGTATACCCTACTTGCGTGCGTGTGTGTGTGTGTGTGTATATATACAGGGTCATAAACCATGCACATGCAGCGATGTGCACATCTGTCAGTGTTCCAGGCAAACAGCATTAACTTAACGTTCATGCTGCCAGTAGTCAAAACTTCTGTTTTTTTTGTGGACAATTTTAGTACTTATTAGCTGAGGTACACAGAGTCGGAAATGAACACCCAAGATGTGCAGGAAGTTGAGCAATAGGTGAAAATTAAACAAACAGCCTGACAGGGTATAAGTAAGGGACGCAATGGACCACACTCACTCCCCACACATGTGTTAGCGTTTGTTGAAGCGAATCGCTTAAAACGCACGTTTCAAGATTGTAATAGATATTTCATATTTTAACGCCTTTTTCTGTTCTGTATTAAAGGACTTAATTAGTCTTAAAACTAATCCTACAGTACAGTCCCATCGATGGAAACCATCTGCTATCTGCAAGTCACCTTATATTACAGGGAAATGTTTGCATTCTGTAACTCAGGTTAACTAATATTCCAGACAAAAGTTTAACAATAATGACCCTTTATTAATTCCCTTTTTGCCTGTACATCTTGCTGTCCATGAGACGCAGACGCATATGTAGCTGAGAGCAAGCTTGTCAGTAAAGGTCGGCCACCTGCAACAGTGCCCAGACGGCTGGTGGTTACGGAATTTGCCCCAGCGCCCACAAACATGTGACTATTTCACGGAGGCTAGACATAAACCAGTGACCTTCTGCTCACAGGCACAGAGGCTCAGCCCGCCAATCCATATGCCACCCACAAATATGACTATACAGGCTACAATTTGTTGTAAAGTCAAAAACTGGTCATTGAGCAGAACAATTTTTAAGCTACTCAGCATGGACTAATGTGTGCAAGGAGATGACATGTGGTATGAGAAATTCACACATCATTTTGCAGGCGATGCCTTTATTATATGCTTAGAATTTAAGTTCAAGACATTTGCCGAATAAGACAAAGTAATATTAATTCTTTATCCAGTGGCCAAGAGGGTAACAATCTGAATTAAATCAGAATTAAAAATAAAAATTACAGAAGTAATTCACATTCACATTGGATTTCTAGTCGTTGGGCACCATCAGAAAAAATGGCACAACATTCATACATTCATTCCCAACTATTCAGTGGTAGGACCTAACAGGCATCTTGCAAATACAGTTTTATTTTATTAGCTATCGACTGTTAGGCTTTATTTGTCTTTATTTGTCATTAACAATAAGCTGCTGCAATTTTTTCCCGAAATTACTTCAAAGTAAACATGTATACACAGAGAAAGCCCGGGCGGAATACTGATAAATGGCTACAGCAGCGATTCTCAGTCTGTGGGGGGGGGGGGGGGGGGTCACGACAAGTTCTGAAAGGGCTAAGAGGCAGAGTTGGAATTGTAAGCATTTTAAAACCTGCAAGTTCCTATGCTGCTCCACGATCAGATTTCCCAGCCCCAGTCCTAGAATTAAATTAAACAGGCACATCCAATCAGATTTATGCCATAGGAATTGATTAGCATAAATTGCAAACTGAACTGCTCGCTTGATCATAGCGTTAATGTAAACCGGTTCTTGATATAGGGTCGCGACTGAGCTGGCGTGGTAAAAATCGGGTTGCAGTGCAAAAAAGGTTGAGAACCACTGGGTTACAGAATATCGACGGAATATGGAAAACCAAATATGGACTACCAAAAGAAAATGACATCATTTTGATTAACGACCTGCACCTGCCACATGGGAAAGCCCGCAGGGAATCCCTACACTACATCTGTGATGATTCTTCCTTTGTTTGTCTCCAGCCCTCTTTGCATCTTTCAAAAATTCACTAGACATATTTGGATCCCTGCATTTGCTCTGAGCAGCAGACATGGATGATAAATACTTTCGTGTCTCTTGCTAAACTCACACCAAATACTTGACAACACAGTGCTGCGTAGCTCTGATGCTATTGCAGAGGAAACCACGATGGTTTAAACGGGCTCCACATCATGGCAAATAGTACTTGTTTGTTTGTTGACCTTTACATCTTCATACTCTGGATCCCAACCACCATCACCCTCCGCATAAACTTTCCACTGTTTATATACGAGGGTCCACAGGCTATTAATAACCTGCGTTGTCTCACATTGTTAGAAAAACAGACGAAATATAATGACACTTATTATGACTAATCTGTATACATTTAATTGCTGTCAACTACTGACTTTATCAGTGATTCAACCCTGTGAATTCAAAGTGTAAAAAGTCTGTAGCATTTAATACTATAAACAGTAATAATGCACTGTTTGGAAATGAATACAGTATTTATATTTCGCATAACAAACACCACAGAGTAAATTTCTAGAAACGCAAGGTCATTGCTGATTATTAAGAACGTAATTCAGATGTGTTCTGAGTGGGGCGCCTTACTGTTAACTCATCTTTTCATTGTGGTCACCATGTTTGTCACTTTGTGCATTGTTTGCTCTTTGTTGAGAGTCATGGAGTCAGTAGTGGGTGGAATGTGGTGATTTCAGTAGAGGACGTTCCAAGTCAGAAAGTTCCACAAGGAGGGCGGTGGGACGCGCAGTGGTCTTCTCTAAAGCACTCTCGTTATTATTTACCGGCTATTTCTGATCGTAATCACAGTGGCACCTTTTTATTTGGGTGCAGTTATATTTAGAAGCGAGAGAGAATTGGAAATGATGCTAAGCCGATAATTTCCCACCTGGGGTGGGGGCATTCGATAATACTTACTAACCTGGGGACAGGATCAGTGCCAGTAAATCAGTCGGGCAGATTTATTGAACATATAATCAGTAACGAACAAAACATTAATACACTATAATAACTGATCTAGTTATGCCAGAGTCAATGCTACAATAAATCAGCAATTACGTCATAATCAATCATTTTCACTTATTAATTTTTTTTACCCATGGGGCGTTGAAGGGGCATAGATACCCTGGCAGATTCAGGGGGCCCAGCACTTGATAGGGACCCCTGAATATGTGCAATAATGCATAGAATTCGGTGGCGGGGGGGCAGAATTTCTAGAGCATTAAATTCAATAGAGTATGCCATAATATAATATTAAGATTTAGAAAATGAACTCATTTTATATTTTTTGATGCATTACACTAAAAGCTTTCAAATGTTAACAGTGTTATAGTGTCAGTGGAGTTTGCATGTCAGGAATAGAATCAAAAGTAAATTCTGTCAGCAAAAAACAGCTCAATGTCCAGCCTTGGACTAGTTAGAGGTAAAACAGGAAACACAAAACTACAGAAGAATACAGAATCGTTTTATAGAAGCTTGGCAGAATAGTCACACGTCTGTGGACCCTTAATCTCCAGCTCAATCTGTACCATTACATATGTGGCC
This sequence comes from Brienomyrus brachyistius, assembly GCF_023856365.1. Taxonomy (NCBI): domain Eukaryota; kingdom Metazoa; phylum Chordata; class Actinopteri; order Osteoglossiformes; family Mormyridae; genus Brienomyrus; species Brienomyrus brachyistius. The sequence goes on along the minus strand of NC_064549.1, from coordinate 8,381,551 downwards.
GTATGTCATGGAGAATAAACTGGAGCAGGTGAAAAGAGAATTTCCCCATGGTGATCGATAAAACGTCATTATTATTATTATTATTATTATTATTATTATTATTATTATACAAGTAATAGAAACAATAGACCGACTTAATACATTTTATTTCATTACTTTACCTGCTTTGATTTTGTTTTATTTTTTGAGTGTTGACTTTTTATCATATCATTTTTTCATTCTTATGGTAATTCTATTCTTGTCTTCTATATAATTTAAAAAGTTGAACAAAAAATATATAGTTCCTATAACTACTAATTTTTACACTTGCTCATAAGGAACATGAGAAGGAGAGCAGGAAAATGTTGAAGGGTAGAGTGTCCCCTATTTATGTACCACAAAGACACTAAGAGAATCTTGTCATCCTGTGATTTCAGGCCCGAAACAAACAGAATGGAGAAATGGCCGCCCTCAAGATCATCAAGATGGAACCAGGTGTGTCTCGTTCTCTCATGGGCCGCCATTGCACAGATTGTAGGCCAACTGTTGCATAATCATATGAATACAATCAGAATATTAGAACACTCAAAAATAAATGTAATTTCAGGGAATGGTTCAGAAATACTCTGAGTATGATATCAAGGCAGTGTTCATCTGGATAGAACTTGGGGGTTATTTTCAGATGGATTTTTTCTGACCCATTTGACAGTTAATTTCCACAGACTCAGTAAGGTACACATCTGGGCACAAAGGTATGCATAATGTATACATAAGGTATGCATAAGGTATGCATAAGGTATACATAAGGTATACATAAGGTATGCATAAGGTATACATAAGGTATGCATAAGGTATACATAAGGTATACATAAGGTATGCATAAGGTATGCATAGGGACATCATTGTATCATTGTGGCTAACCTTTCTGCAGGCCTTTCTGGTTCAGATAAACTGAATATATAATAGAAATGTAATGTATGCTTATTATTTAATAATCTTCCAACCACTGATCTTGGTCAGGGGAGGCCTGGTGCCTAGTCCAGGGAACATACAGCACAACCTTGGATGGGATGTCAGTACACCACAGGGCACATATACTCACAATATAATTTATTATATGAATCAGTTTAACAGCATGACTTCGGAATGCAGGGAGACACCCGAATGAGCAGAGGTGGAGATTTCAGGTTCAGAAAGATTAAGATTTTGCTTCAAACGACCAGTTGAGTACTCTGTCACCATGACTCTGTATACTCAATTGGTTGGTTGAAACACATTTTTTGTCTGGACTTTTATGTTTAAAAAAGTTCATACTGCCTGCCTTCTGTGTAAATTGACTCGTTGGACCTTATAAAAACATCGCAGTTTTATATTCATTCTCCTAAAGGCAAGGGAAGTAAATTTACAAATAAGCTCACGTAGTAGCAAGATGGATATAAGGGGTGTATTTTTTCATTGCTTAATTCCTGTAACACATAACAGTGTACATAAAACTGAAAATACTCATACTGTTACGTACTGACGCATTTGGGTCATTTCAGGCTTAATTCATAGCTTTTGTTAAGCCCAGCCAAGCTAGCTGAGATATGCAGTTCAGTCTTTTGTACCCCTACAGTTAGAACTGATTTTGGGTGTCATCTGATGAGCTCCTAATTACGTCTCTTTTTTTACATTTTCCAATATATCACCCGCAATTCACCCCCATATCACCATAATAGGGTCCCATGCAGGGGTGGGTCGCCAACTGGGTTAGTTCAGCATAAACTGAATTTACTCATTAACTCTCGGATCTTCGTTTATTTTTTACGTGTACATCAGGACACTTTAGTGAGGGGGGGGTTGAGTAAAAAAGTATGCATTAACTCTAGCTTGCCAACATCCCTAGTAATTCTGCACTCTGAAAAATGAAAAATCTAACATCAAATACTGGTTAGTCAGGCCGTTCAAGCTGATTGGTTAACTGGGAAGAATGTCAAGCTGGGATTGGCCAAGAAGACCCTGTGCACATCATCGCCTAAGTGAATTTTTAGACAGGCGGCGATATACATATCTGTGCCGAGAGATAAATGTGCGACGTAATGTGCTCTCTTGTTGCAACGTGCAAATTGTTTTACTGGCCAACATTCAGTTTTTTGTACTAACTTTAGACAGATGGGTGAGCTTAATTTTCAGTCCATGTCCCATATTTAAAAAGTAAACAGAAAAAGACACCAACAAAGTGTCATACATTGGGTTTGCATAAAGGCCACAGAAAGACAAACATGTTTTGCTTGCACTAGTGGCAAAGCATTGGATAGTGAAAAGGCTACATAAGTGATTGGTGGATTTTTAAAATGGCGTAGGACCAAAAGGGATTTCCCTGCCATTTATGGTATCAATGAAACCTGCTGCCTACAAAATATACTTTTGTCCCCACTTTACACCATTCATAACAGGTACGTGTTTTAGCTGTGGGGGAGGGTTAGCGGGGAACAAGTGTGAGTCACAGGATATGATGTGCATGGGGGGGGGGGGGGGGCACAAAGAAATGGTTAGATTGACATGAAACCAGGTTTCGTGAGTACTTTGAATTACAAAACAAAGTGCAGAAGAGGACCAATACACAAAACGAAATTAAAAACAAGAGAGCATGACGTGCAGTAGTTCTTCAAAATCACCCGTGCCATATATCTCCATTCAGTACATATTGTAATATGTAATACTGCTACAGTAATATAGTCGTGGCATAAGTAGGGCAAGGAGTGTCATGCACACGGGAATTTTATACACATCACACGAGAAGCAAATGAGTAAACGTCTTCCACTTGACTGATATAGCTAACGAATAACTTGACTGTGCTTTATTACAGCTCATCCATTCATTATTAATTAGGCTCGTTAGGTTGAGGAATTGATTTATTTATTTTTCATTCTAACGTCGTTTTGCTGCACGATCCCTACAGAGGACGACTTTTCGGTGATCCAGCAGGAAATCGTGATGGTGAAGAGCTGCATGCACCGCAACATCGTAGCTTACTACGGTAGCTATATCCGGTAAGGCTCCGCTGATGAGGTGTGGTGCACATAACCGCAGTAGAAAATTGTGCTGGTATCAAAGAATGTGTGCTGACCATTGAAGAGCCTGCATTCAAAAACACACTCTTTGCTACAACAGCACCAGAAATCGTAGCGATCATGTTATATATCCTGTTGTTTGCTGTCGCACCAGAGATGTGAACAAATGTCTTGCAATTGGTAAATAAATAGACATGGATGAATCATTGAATAACATTTATTTAATCTTTGTATGTTTACCCACTGGGTCATTATAAAAGTAATTTACTGGGAAAACACTGGATTATACAGCTATTATAAAAATTCAGTAATATAGCGAAAAATTTAAATAACGCACTATACATTTTATAATGCAGTACATTTGCTTTTGTCCCAAGAATGACAATATCTTCCATCCAGACCACCACAGGGTATGAGGCAGGGGTACATCCTGGATGGGATGCAAGTCACACACACACACACACACACACACACACATTTGTAATCATATCTTTGTAGGGACTCTCCATTCATTTCTATGGGGGGAAACTCTCATCACAACACGACGACCTTAACCCCCACCCAGCCCTAACCTTAACTATAAGTAGCCAAACAAAATACAAGACTTTTGGCATTTTTAGATTGTTATTGCATTCATAGATTCTTATAAAATTGAGGTTCTTCTTGTGGGGACTGAAAAAATCTCCTCACAAGGCAAAAAGATGCAGATGTTTATCACGATGTGGGGAAACCCCCCCACAATGTAACAATTATAAAAGCGGAGATGTACAGAGACACATTTGAAGCAGATACCAGTTCACCTACACCCATGTGGAAGGGACCTGGCAGAATCACACATGAACACAAGGAAAACATGTAAACTGCGAACGCACACAGTCAGTTTAAGAATCAAATCAGCGATCCTGGAGGCATAAAGCTCCGGGTCTTAATGTTATATTCTTGGTGGCTCACAATAAGTCTTTGGCCTCCATAAACATCACTGGAAAAATGGCTAAATTAGCTGCATTCATGTGATAATTGATTAGAGTTGATGTACTTAGAAAACACTGTTCCCTACAAGTTTGTATATGAAAAAGCATTGTCTTACATTATTGATGATGAAGCACTACGATTTACAGTCAAAGAGAGGGTGATGTATGCTTGAGTGACCCCATTTTCTTGCAGCAACTAAACCTCATTGTACGCTGGTTTCATAGAGCTCAGCTAAAAGTATGCATTTTTTTGATGTTTTGCAGGCTATGCACGATTTCATGCACACAGAGAAGTCTGTTTCTGATTTAGATAATGTTACAGGTGGATTTATGTTTAACAATGGATATAAATCCATCCATCTTATAACTGCCGATCCTGTTTACGGTCACAGGGAGGCTGATGCCTATCCCAGAATGCACAGGGCACAAGGCTGGGGTACACCCTGGACAGGAGATGGCAAACCCTTGCAGAGCACACACACAAACTCGTACTTGAACACTTCAGGGTAATTTTGAGATGGCTTTCTAGCATAATTACATGTCTTTGGCCAGGGGTAACCCAAAACCTAAAGGGAACCCATGATACAATAGAAGACATGGAGAACATGCAAACTCTACACACCAGATGGTGTGTTGATTCAAAACCCAAAAAGCACCGGACCCACTGACTGACTATGCTGCCCTCAATTTTATTCGTTACTTGAATTAATATGCCCATTAAAAATCATACCATGTTATTTGATATAGCTACTTTGCTTACTTATCAGTTTCCAGACACTAATATCTTATTGTACTGTGTCTGGATCCAGGGCCAACAAGCTATGGATTTGTATGGAATACTGTGGTGGAGGATCTCTCCAAGACATCTACCATGGTGAGTCACTGGACTTCGGAATACGGGAAGTGTTAGAAACGAAGTGTTAGAAAGATGAATGACAAAAATCCAAAGTACATCAGATCAGCAGGCTCTCTGTGTTAGATTGTTGCATACTGCTCACTGCCCAGCTATGACTGCATGTCTCCTGCTTTGGGTTTAGGCTAGTTATAATGGGTAAAGTGGTTATGATGGTTAGTTTCCTCACATGTATATTGTTCTGCTTCAGTCACAAATATATTTGTAACTTGCATGCAGATGTAATTGTTTGACAGACACATTTGTCCAAAGCCACATACCAGGTCAGGTCCAGTGAACCGCATATTACAAATATATAGCAGTCAATGAGTCAGCTAGACAGCTAGGCTGAGCTTCCATAGCAAGAACCAAATATGACAATTATTCAAATAAAAACGACTAGGTGCAACACTAGGAGCAGTCAGGGAACATAAGACAGCAGCAGGGGAACACTGGATTTAGACTATATAAATCACATCAAACAGATTCCGTGAAATGTAATAATTTTAGCATCCAATGTTGCCTTCTCTTTGCAGTGACTGGACCTCTGTCAGAGCAGCAGATTGCCTATGTGTGCAGAGAGATGCTAACGGTAGGGAACAGCCCAACAAGCAGAGGTCCAGACACTAATCCAATCCAAATCCAAGCCAAGATTTTCTTTCAACCAATTGATTGAGTATAAAGAGTTACAGTGTCAGAGTACTCAGCTGGTTGGTTAGAACAAAATCTCGGTCTGGATCTTTTCTTTTTGGACCTGAAATATCCACCTCTGCCAACAAGGGGTATTTACAGATCCCACCCAGCTGTCAGACTGTTACAATCTGTCTCCTCTGATCATTTCATCAGGGTCTTGAATATCTGCACGGACAGAAGAAGATTCACAGAGACATTAAGGTAAAGCCGCCCGAGGCCGCAGATTAAAGAACTGCGGCATTGCTGCTGCACTGCATGCATGCTCTGCCTTCCTGCCCACACATTCATAATGCACCCACAGGCTTTGGTATATCCTTACCACAGGATTATACTAGAAAATGCAACCAGGTAGCAGAGCTGCAGCATTGAAGGGAGACCTGCAAACTGGAGTATGTGTCTTGTTGCAGGGCACGCCAATTCCTTATCCAGATGAATAAACTGTAGCCTTTTCACATTCCGTAGCATAGCCCATTGCACACAACCGCATGTTCTCTGCAAAATGCAACAGAGCATGAAGGAAAGCAGGCCGTTCTACGGGTACTGCATTCACATGCAAACTCAGAGACGCATCCACTCCCTATATACACAGAAAACCAGAAAATCAGATAAGAATCTGACCACCTGGCTCCATGCATCTTGACTTTTTTATCTTCCAGGGTGCAAATATTCTTCTGAATGACCACGGAGAAGTGAAGCTTGGTAAGTTGTGTCTACGAAGGTCCTGCTGCATTGGGTAACTACCTGTTACCGGTTTGCAATCCCATTTACTAACCATCGAGATGCACAACCTTCATACTAAATAGGGTTCCGATGGGCTTATTTTCTCTTTATTTTTTTTGACCTCATATCAGCCACAGCTATCTTAGATCAGTGCACATTTTATTTCAGCACACCTAATTATAAAATTACATATCAGCATTTTGATCTATCAGCATTTCAAGAGCACATGTCTGTGTTACATGCTTATCTTTTCAGTATGATGCTAGTCCCTATTGTAGCATCAATGTCAACAATGGATTTGGAGTGCTTAAGACTTACAGAACAGTTCCTTGATGAAGAAATTCGAAATATAAGCATATGACATCTATGAAAGTTTAATTAACACATTAATTGAATATCTACACCAGGTAGTCAGGATCACTGTAACTCAAGTGACATTGAGAGTAACTGCTGTTTTTTTTTTCCAGCGGACTTTGGGATTTCAGCGCAGATCACGGCCACGTTTGCTCGCCGCATGTCCTTCATTGGAACGCCATACTGGTGAGGTTATGAGGCAGGAGCTCACTACACTAACCCAGCTGATCAGTGGGCTCTGAGAAATGCTGGCACAAGTATAGGAATGAAAGCCGGGCCAAAGGCAGAAACAAAATGCATGGGGGGTCCGTCAAGATAGGTCCCTTTTGGTGGGGGGGGGGGGGGGATTGTCCACCTCAGTAGAATTCGCCATTTGAGCTCCATTGATTTCACCAACAGGGGGCCGTAAATCAAATTTCAAAGGGGTTCAAACTCGCAATTTTACTACTGGGGTACATGCTTGATTGGTGATTAAAAAACATGCTGGGGAAGTTAAGCCCCTTATATTACTTTACATGGCTGAATTGATTGAAGCTCAGAGATGCAGGTGCTCTTTCGCTCCCGATCGCAGGATGGCTCCAGAGGTTGCCGCCGTGGAGATCAAGGGTGGCTACAATGAGCTGTGCGACATTTGGTCCGTGGGCATCACTGCCATCGAGCTGGCGGAGCTGCAGCCTCCCATGTTTGACGTTCACCCACTCAGGTATGGCCCAGCCACGCCCAGCGCACGCACGGCCGCAGCCCATTGGTTCACGCAGGATGGCAGGCTGACATGAATATAGTCACCTCTCATATCAGCAGGAACTACTGTGTGTAGAGTACTGTGGAGAATAATAATTCTCCACACTATAAACTATAGTATTATATCTGTCATGGTGGTGCAGTGTTTAGCACTGTTGCCTCACACCTCTGGGACCCGGGTTCGAGTCTCCGCCCGGGTCACATGTGTGTGGAGTTTGCATGTTCTCCCCATGTCATCATTTCCTTCAGATACTCTGGTTTCCCCCCACAGTCCAAAGACATTCTGAGGCTAATTGGAGCTACTAAATTGAACAGAAGAACAGAATCTGTTCAGAGAACAGAAGACATTCTTGTTGTGTTACTGTTCAGTTGCATGTATTCTAACATTAAATTGTTTTTCCTTTTCTGAGCAAATACACTTATACACTTACAACCCAGTAGGTAGAGGTGGCAATTTCAGGTCCAGAAAGTAACAATCCATACCATGATTTACTTTCAACCAACCAGCTGAGTACTCTGTGACTGTGACTCTTTATGCTCAACTGGTTGGTTGAAAGTAAATCTCGGTCTGGATTGTTACTTTCTGGGCCTGAAATTGCCATCCTCTGCCAGTAGATAACATTTTCTTTGGCTGTTTTATTGCACAGTGCTGTTTGTGGACATACACTAACATTAAAGCAGAACTATGCCTCCCGGCACAAAGAAATAAGACACTCGTGTTTATTTATATACAGACTGTTCCCTTGCGTACTTTTTTGATGCTTATCAGCAGCAGGCATCCCTGTTCCCCCGCATGTGCGATAGCGCAGCCTCGCAGAGAAATGCACACTTGCTGCACTGACAGTCTCATCCATTTCCAGGGTCCTGTTTCTCATGTCCAAGAGCGGCTACCAGCCTCCGAAATTAAAGGACAAAGCAAAGTGGTGAGAGATGGATATTTCACTCACTTTTCACCGAAGCGATTCGCAGCCCTTGCAGTGTCACGTTTTTAATGTAGCTTTCAAAGCAGGATTTAGTTTTTACTTCACTTTTACTTTAGTGCTTTTCTATGGAATTTCTTCAACCCCCCCCCCCCCAACCATGCTATTTTCATAAGCAACACCCCATCCCCATCTTCTGCCCTCTGGCTCACAATGGTCACAAGACCTATAAAAAATTTTACCCAGGAAAATTTATCATGTCACTGTTTCCTAATCCAGTCCTCGGGGACCCACAGACGGTCCATGTTTTTGCTCCCTCCCAACTCCCAAAATTGTGGATTGTCAGGCAGGGAGCTGGAAGGGAGCAAAAATGTGGACCGTCTGCGGGTCCCTGAGGACTGGATTGGGGAAAATTGTATTAGAGCTTCTAATTTTGTGTGCCTAATATTCTGAAGCACAGGATTCTACACAGATTTTGCAGTTCCAAACTAAACAGAATCATGTTAGCAGTTCTAAACAATGACAAACCGGGTCATTCCACTACAACCTAACTCTCGTTCATGTTTACTACATCATTATGTTGCCAGAAATCATAACCTGGGCCTCTGAAATCATCTTTGTTCACCATTACAGGGTGTGTGAGAGTACATTTGTCACCCATCTGTTGGAGGTATAAATCTCCGTTACCTTCTCTCTTAGGTCAACTGCATTTCATAACTTCATCAAGATGATGCTCATCCGGAACCCGAAGAAGAGGCCCAGTGCCTCTAAGATGTTGACGGTGAAAATGAGACCCTTCCTTAATTCCGTCCATTCTTCCTGATATTCCTATTTCCTATCATCTTCAAAAACCTAAAATGAAGCGAGTGCCTTGCTCTTTGTCTGTTTGTCTCTTCTTTACCTATCCCATAACCCTCCTCTTTCTGCCTCTATTCACAGAATAGCTTTCTTGCTCAGACCTGTTTAAACAAGTCCCTGACCCTGGACCTCCTGGAGAAGCTTCGGCATCCAGAAAGGCTCAAGGACTGCCTGCAGGCCGAGGAAGAGGACATGGAGGTACATCGAACTTTTTTTTTCTGGTTATGCGGTTAAACAGAGATTAATGGACCGAATAATGTTATTTTCAGAACAATTTAGTTAAAAGATGTCCATGTACACTTTCAGAAAAATGGTACAGCCCAGGTACAGTTTTGTTACCCAAGGTACAAACAACATTAACATACCCTCAATGGTACAAAAATGTTCCTCAGAGTCTATTCAGCACCTTAAAAGGTGCATTTAACTCCAGCTACAGGGTACAATCGCCAGACCCTTGAGGGTACATCCCAGTGACAAGTAACTGTACCCACAAAGGTACAAATTGGTACATTTTCTGATAGTGTAGGAAGACTTAGCATTTTATCTCTGCTATACATAGGTGATCATACCAGGATCCCTGAGAAGAATCCGCTCCACAAATCGACACAGCAAAGCTGAACGCACCAATTCCAACAGCAGCTGTGAGTGTCTGAGTTCTACTGCTTTCAGGGCAGTAGCTTGCAGTCAGACATTTCGTCTGCAACCATTTTTAACACACTTCCTATTAAATTTAATGTTTCTCTTTTGTTTTTAACTGTGGCGCTACCATCTTTCTGTTTGTGAACCAGCCAACATTTCCTGCCGTCTGTGTTTTCAGGGCAACAGATACACACCAAAGAACCAGTGCAGCCAGACAGAAAGCTTTTGGATGGAACGGTGAGTTGGCACATGTTCTGAGGAAGCTCCTTCCTGTTTGTCTCTGGGTTTCCGTGGGCCGCCTGTATATGTTTGCGACGTTGTGCACGTCGTGTGGACTTCTGGGTCGTGCGTAGCCATTACTTCTTTCCTGCATGCGCCGTAGGTACAGCACAAGCGAGACGGCATATCGACAAGTTCTGCGAACAGAGATGACGTGACGCACAGGAGAGAAAACAGGTCTGCAGAAGCCACGGCTTTAAAATAGAAATGGCTATTCCCATAAACAGCTAATTATGAGAAGGCCGACACTCGGTGTATTTATGAACCTTTGCTAACCACATATTCGCTGCAGGGTTACAGTCAACACGAAGCCTATTCCAAGGAAACACAGGGTACAAGGCAGGTGAGGCACCCTCAACAGGATACCAGTCGATTTGCACGCACACACATGAATACACACAGTGGCCAATTGGAAGACACCATCCTATCTTGACATCTTTAATGCAATGTGGTGGCTCAAGTGGTGTCTTTACATGGCCATTTGTTGCATGTGTGTGCATTTTGTGCCCCTTGATGTACTGGCATCCTATCCAGGGTGTCCCCTGCTTCGGAGGGATAAGCTTATGCTTACATTAATACATTTTATTTTATAAATCACAAACGGTAATGATTTACCTTAACTGCAGCTTCATAATGTATTCATAGAACATTCATAAGTAGCATGTAACCATACCTTAACATCCTAACATACCAGAACAGCTTTAATATACATTAATAACAAACATTATATGATTATATCTTCCTACAATTACTGTCTATAAAGGACTTCCTATTATTTTCTGGTGGAAAGCTGGTAGCTTTATACAATTAGTAGACTTTAGTACTAAGATACCTTTGAATTGCTGTACCACAGCTTTTATATTCATTCCAAAGATTTACGTTCAGTTAGCAGATGCTTTGGTCCAAAGTGACATAAAAGGGACAAAGGAAAGCATCCCTGCAGCAGTTAAAGGGTAAAAGGGCCCAGTGGTGATATGATTACACTGTCATACACTGAGTTTGGAACCCACAACCTTCTGGGCTGTGCTAGTCGTATCCCACAATGCTACATTCCAAGCTCTCTATATGGTGTTGGCTATATTAGGGCTCTTTCTTGACATCTGCAGTTAATATTCACAAATGATATATCCACCTGTCTAGACGGCCAAGGATTCACTGACAGGTCACATTAGCCGGCTCCAACTACAACATATTATTGAGAAAGGATAAGCAAATACACACAGTGTAGGTTGTGCAGTGTTTACACCATTTTGGATGGTTCTGTTGCTGATTCCGGTGTGTTTTATACCCTTCACAGGGAGGACAGCATGGATTCGGATGACGATTACGACGATGTGGATATGTATGAGTTCTACCCAGTCTTTTATTCTGCATATAACACATGGTCTGTCTCCCACCCTCATTGTGTGATTAATTAATTGTCTACATCTTTTCCTGTTTCCTCAGCCCTAGTAACTATAGCAATAGGTAAGCTCCTTTATAAGAACTATTACACTAAATTGGCAGAGAATCACAGGTTAAGTCAGCAATGTCGCTTTGAATGTGTAAAATCAAATAAAAGTATTACCTTCGCTATATGAAACATGAATGTGAGATCGACTGGTGCCATAAAACGCCATCAGGACTTCCGGCTGCTCAGGCTCCTTATTTTCGCAATCTCTACCTCTGCAGCGAAACCTTGCCAGCGGATGAGGTCCCGCCCCCACTTCCTCCAAAAGTAAGGGACTCGAACGCGACATCTCGAAGAGCACAGAATAACCGATGCATTTATGGGAAACCTGGATGCGTTGACAGGAGGAATAGTCAGGAATAGTGCACTAGCTTACTATGGTTACCAGCCTAATGTTTCATAGACGAAATTATGTAATTATAATTATAGTACTTATGTCAGTTTAGAGTATTACAATTAAGCATTTATATATTATTTGTGTTTTTAGTCAGACTCAAAAAACACTAAGTCTCAGTAATGAAGTATAATCAAGTACAGACGCTCCCCAGGTTACGATGGTCAGTCTTACGATATTTCGACTTTACGATGGTATTCCAGTTCCATTCTATTTTTCACTATGGTTACAATATTCAGTTGATTACATGAGATATTCAGCACTTCATTATAAAATAGGCTTTGTGTTAATGATTTTGTCCAACTGTAGGCTAATGTAAGTTTCCTAAGCATGTTTAAGTTAGGCTAGGCTAGGCTATGATATTTCTCACGTTAGGTGCACTGTATTAAAATGCACTTTCACCTTACGTTTATTGGAACGTAACCCCATCATAACCCGGGGAGCGTCTGTATTACAGACTAAGTATAAGGACAGAATTTCTAATATCTTAAGGAATTTTGTTCTTAATGAAACGACTGCTGAGACGCAATAGTGACACACATGCACCATGTGTCCTGTTTAGCCGAAGCTGCGGACGAGCTCGGAGGAGAGTGTCAGCGGGGATGACAGTCGGGGGCGGGGAGCCCCCTGCTCCCTGTACGCCCCCTCCCCCTTAGTGCGCTGCTCAAGCAGCACTCCTACCCGCCCCGTCCCTCGTCCGCGGTCTGTCCGCAACGTCAACTCCGGTCAGTACCCCACAGTAGTGCATCTTTCATTTTCATTGTGTATTGGAGAGACACATCGGTGTTACTCCTGACATCATGGTGTGGGGATCCATAGGGTATGACATCATGGTGTGGGGATCCATAGGGTATGACATCATGGTGTGGGGATCCATAGGGTATGACATCATAGTATAGGGAGCCATAGGGTATGACATCATGGTGTGGGGAGCCATAGGGTATGACATCATAGTATAGGGAGCCATAGGGTATGACATCATGGTGTGGGGATCCATAGGGTATGACATCATGGTGTGGGGAGCCATAGGGTATGACATCATAGTATAGGGAGCCATAGGGTATGACATCATGGTGTGGGGAGCCATAGGGTATGACATCATAGTATAGGGAGCCATAGGGTATGACATCATGGTGTTGGGAGCCATAGGGTATGACATCATGGTGTGGGGAGCCATAGGGTATGACATCATAGTATGGGGAGCCATAGGGTATGACATCATGGTGTGGGGAGCCATAGGGTATGACATCATAGTATAGGGAGCCATAGGGTATGACATCATGGTGTGGGGAGCCATAGGGTATGACATCATGGTATAGGGAGCCATAGGGTATGACATCATGGTATAGGGAGCCATAAGGTATGACATCATAGTATAGGGAGCCATAGGGTATGACATCATGGTGTGGGGAGCCATAGGGTATGACATCATAGTATAGGGAGCCATAGGGTATGACATCATGGTGTGGGGATCCATAGGGTATGACATCATGGTGTGGGGATCCATAGGGTATGACATCATAGTATAGGGAGCCATAGGGTATGACATCATGGTGTGGGGAGCCATAAGGTATGACATCATAGTATAGGGAGCCATAGGGTATGACATCATGGTGTGGGGATCCATAGGGTATGACATCATGGTGTGGGGAGCCATAGGGTATGACATCATAGTATAGGGAGCCATAGGGTATGACATCATGGTGTGGGGAGCCATAGGGTATGACATCATAGTATAGGGAGCCATAGGGTATGACATCATGGTGTTGGGAGCCATAGGGTATGACATCATGGTGTGGGGAGCCATAGGGTATGACATCATGGTGTGGGGATCCATAGGGTATGACATCATGGTGTGGGGAGCCATAGGATATGACTTCAGGTCACCTGTGATAGTGATTCAGGGGGGGCCTGACGGCACAGCGCTACGCCAGTGACATTCTGCATCCGTATGTCTTACCCCTCCTGAGACACCACCCTGGTACAGTCTTTCAACAAGACAACACCTGTCCACACACAGCACATGTGTCTATGCAGTGCCTGCATCATGTTGAGGTCCTCCTGTAGCCAGCCAGGTCCCCTGATCTTTCCCCAATCGAACATGTGCGGGATCAGCAAGGATATCAACTCAGACCCAGTGCCAATCTGGAGGATCTCGAGGGCCAATTACAACATTTGTGGGTCGACTTGCCACAGGAAAGGATACAATGGCTGTACGGCTCACTTCCGCACCGTATTGACGCATGTATCTAGGCCCTGGGGTTGGGGGTGGGGGTGCCACAACCTACTGACATGGGACCAACAGTGTGCCCATACTACCAACTTTGTTTGATCTAATATTATAATCATTGCGATACAGTCACATGACCTTTCACCACGTACAGATGCATTTCCACCATTTTGTCTGGGTGCTTAATTTTTTTTGTCACTGAGTGTACAATTAATGGGTATTGATTCCAGAGTCTTTATTGGCCACGTGCAATTGGTGCGTTAGAATGCTTACTCAGTTAAAGAGAGACTAAGGACAGTGCAAAACAATACAGGACAGTGTAAAACAATACAGGACAGTGTAAAACAACACAACACAGTGTAAAACAATACAGAACAATGTAAAGCAATGCAAGACAGTGTAAAACAATATGAGACGGCAGACGGCAAAAACCAATAGCACACGACGCAATGAACAGTGCAAAACTGGATGATATGTGGTTAGACACTGATGAAGTGCAGTGGCAGATCTAAAAAGTGCAGGTGCCATGAGTATGGCTGTTATGGGAAATGCGGATGCGGAAAAATGAATAGTTTGGGGAAAGAAGCTGTTTGAGTCTGGAAGAATAGAATAGAATAGAATAGAATAGAATAGAATAGAATGGAATGGAATAGAATAGAATAGAATAGAATAGAATGGAATAGAATAGAATAGAATAGAATAGAATAGAATAGAATAGAATAGAGTAGAATGGAATAGAATAGAATGGCTTTATTGACATTGCACATATAATGAATTCAGTGCTACTTCTGATCGGTGTAAACTCAAACAACCACAGCAACACCATACAATAAATATAAAAGTTTTAAAAGTAAGTCAAAAATACCAGCTTAATGTGGATGTGTGAGTATGTAGATTATTAATCTAATCTATGAATGTAATCTAATTATTGCTGTGTATTATAAATATTTAAACTGCATATATAACAGGATGCAGATTTTACATTTATTTACAGTACACTCATGTACGATGCACCTTTTGCTTGTTTGATATCTTGGCCAAAGGCATTTCTATAGTCATTAAGAATTGGAGAGGGGTCACTTGGTGTGACCCGTCCAGCGGGACTGCTGTCTATACCAGCTTCATAAAAGACAATAATATACAACAAAACTAATATTTTGTTTTACTGATTATTCAGACCCCACCTCATTTGCTGGTCACATGATTGACAGCCCCCCAGACCTACAGCCACCCGTCCTTCCCCCAAAGAAGGATAGGAGGCTGCGACAATGCCAGCAGGTATCAAATGTGAAGGAGACAACAAGGAGAATTTCACATACATGAAAAAATTCTGGAAACGCTGTACTTGAGGGGGCACAAATAATGTGCTATCATGTTAATACTTATGTAGTAATTAACTACAAACTGAGTCTTAGTTGCATACTGATCTCATGTTCATTCATCATTAGTGAATCATGATCCATCTTTTATCTAACCATTACTATATTTGTTACTATATCTGTTATTTTTGCCACCCTTTGTGAACTACTAAAGGAACAAATAATCAATAACACATGTGAATTACTGATCTCACATTTGTTCCTCATTAATGAATTGTTACACATCATTTATCCCTAGTGGTTACAATATTTGTTACCATACCTGTTAATTCTGTAAGTTTGTTAATTACTGAAGGAGCAAGTAATGAATAACGCAACTGAAATACTAATCTTGTTTGTTCATCATTAATAAATCATGATGCATCAGTTTATATCAAATAGCTACTATATTTGTTCATGATTTGTACTTCAGTAGTAAGTGAGTAACTAAGTATTTGTGCCCCCCAAGTAAAGTGTTACAATTTTTTTATTTCTTAATTGATTTGTAACAAACATACTTGCTTTCCCAGGTGCCAGGAGATGGACCAAGTACAGCACTGAAGAAACCTCCAGTAAGTCACTCTGATTCCCATAAATAGATTCAGGAATCTAAAATACATTCAGTGACTATGTTGTGGATATACTGTACAATACACTGTATAAGCAGAGGCAAAACTGTGTTTATAACTGAGCATTTCTTTTTAAATGATGTTATAATAAGTCACACAGCAACATTAAGTAGTTCTATATGAAGTAATGCATCCCCCCAATTCTGCAGTCATATTAAATGATGCTTTTGGCATATCGTCATTATAACATGGGGAATCTCCTGAAAACCAACTAAATGGAAATAGGAAATAAGCAGCTGCTCTTGCACAGTTAGGTTTGTTGAATTTCACCATGTCTTCTTCTTTCGTTTTCAGGTAATCTTTAAAAAGGTCTTTCATGGGTGTCCTTTAAAGATCAACTGCTCAACCATATGGGATCATCCCACAACCAAAGGCAAGCAAACCAATCAGTCTGCAGAGCAATATTGCCGTTTCTTGAAAACATTTCCCTGACGTGTCATGCATTTCCTATTATTTTCTGATTTATCTCAGATCATCACCTAATCTTTGGAGCAGACGAGGGCATCTTCACACTCAATTTGAATGGGCAGGAAGCCACAATGGAGCTGGTAAGATGGCCGCCGGGAAGGTGGAACAGCACTGTAGAACCTGGGCGTACCTGTTTTATGTCATCTTCCATTGCCAAAGACAAAGATACGATACTAAGAGCAGAGGTACAGAGGACGGCAAAAGCCGCTGAATTTCCACGTATCAAGGATACTTCGGTGGTGTCCTCACCAAATGAGACAAATCCTCTGATTCCATC
Source organism: Brienomyrus brachyistius (assembly GCF_023856365.1). NCBI lineage: Eukaryota > Metazoa > Chordata > Actinopteri > Osteoglossiformes > Mormyridae > Brienomyrus > Brienomyrus brachyistius. The sequence continues at coordinate 8,364,645 of NC_064549.1, read as the reverse complement.
CATCCATTTATTTTCCAAACCGCTTATCCTACTGGGTCGCGGGGGGTCCGGAGCCTATCCCGGAAGCAACGGGCACGAGGCAGGGAACAACCCAGGATGGGGGGCCAGCCCATCGCAGGGCACACTCACACATGCACTTCTACGTGCAATTTAACAAGTCCAATTAGCCTCAGCATGTTTTTTGGACTGTGGGGGGAAACCGGAGTACCTGGAGGAAACCCCACGACGACATGGGGAGAACATGCAAACTCCACACACATGTGATCCAGGCGGAGACTCGAACCCGGGTCTCAGAGGTGTGAGGCAACAGTGCTAACCACTGCTACTCCATGCCGCCCCATCCTCTGATTCATTGTGCCCCAAATTTGTTCTTGGGGGGCAGGTTAGCAAGACCGGTCATGCTAAGACCGCAAGTACGATCTTTGCGTTCTTGGTATTGAGAAACACCCCCACGAGAGTTATCCGAGAATGCAGAGCGCTGGAATTTGAAGGCTGTGCTCTCTCTTTTCATCACCTCAGCTCTATCCTGGAAAGTGCACTTGGGTCTATACCATTAACAACGTCCTCATGTCAATATCAGGTGAGTCATCTGTAGCCTTAACATCAACCAGCAGCAGATCCTAAACACGGATGCTAATCTTGAATGAAAAACAATCTCGCTAATTGTCGCGTGCTTTGGACAGTCTGGATGAAAATGCCACATAAGTCTCTGTGTTTCATCAGGAAAGGCATCCCAGCTGCACTCTCACTCCCTGAAGGAGCTGTATGAACAGGCGCGTAAAGAGCATCGCATCGTGGCGTTGCCAACACACAGACTTCTGCCCAGGTAACTCTACCTGTTCTGTCTGTAAAAAGCTTCTTCGTTGAATTTCATCGCAAATTGTTTTTTGCGCAGTTTTTTTCCATGTCATTATAAATTCTACCGTGGGGGTAGTCACATTTTAATTCCCTAAAACTTTATTAAACGATAAAATATCCATTATGCAAACTTTTTTTTTTTTTAACATAATGTTTCTTTCTGGTTTGCTACTAGCACTAGATGTGCGTCGTAATTATTGATCTGCATTCAGATATCGATCAACTTTAGCTCATTTACAAGTTACAAGTACAAATGCCAGAATCAAATGATGGATTTCTTGGATGAAACTGGATGCTGTTCGTTTAATTAAAAATTAATTTGTGCTCCCATTCATTCAATGTCTGCAAAAGTTTCTGGGGAAAAAAATAGTCGGTTTCATATATAACACCAGAATGATTTCTGAAGTTCTAATTCCCTATAGAACCATGAATAATATATTTCTTTGTAATTCCAGGAAATGTGCCATAACTAGTAAAATCCCAGACACCAAGGGCTGTAAGATGTGCCGTGTAGGTGAGTATAGAGTAATCACACTCCAGGGAAATATGTTTCTTCCATTTTATCCAATGGAAGCCCTCAAACCAAGAAAAAAAAACGATAGCATTTGCATCCCTAAAAGTCAAACTAGGAGGCCCTGCCATTGCAAGGAAATATTAACACGTTATGACTTTAAAATCAACACTATGCATTAACTTGTTAAGTTTCCAAGCCTTATATCTTTGCTTCATGTACCATCTTTCTGCATCTTAGGTCAAAACACACAGCAGGGCTGCATCTTCCTGTGTGGGGCTCTCGAGTCCAGTGTGGTGCTGCTGCAGTGGTATGAGCCCATGCACAAGTTCATGCTCATCAAGGTCAGTGACTCCTTTTAGCCCCACCCCCTTATTAACTATAAGCTCTCCTATTGGCTGTCTCCTCATACTCCTAAATATGAAGTGGATCAAACCCACAGGCCCATTTGATTCCAGTAATTAACAAAAAGTTGTTGAATGTCTTTTACATAGTCTACACTTTTATGCTTCAAACATACTTTATATGATTGAAATTAGAAAAACAAGGTATTAAATGTAATGTACTGTAAAACTAAATATTTTAATTAAATGCATGATAATATGATTGAAACTCTACGTTTAGGATTTACTTTCCCAGCCTGTCTCCAGCACAAGATCAGGGCTGCCAGTTCTCACGCATTTGGCGTGACGCTCACGCTTTCTCACTCTCATGCTCACGCAAGAAACCTTACAGCAAATTTATATTGTTCCATTATAAACTCAAAATCAGCTACATCAAAAGCGTTGGGGTAGTTTGCAAACCCTACAGACTAATTACAAGGTAATAAAACTGTTACATCCATGTAAATGGGTGTGCAGACTGGTCTAAATGGAGAGTCTACATTCTTACACTATATGTGTGTGTTGCAGCATTTTGACTTCCCGCTACCCAGCCCTCTGCGGGTGTTTGAGATTCTGATCGCTCCAGACCAGGAGTACCCACTGGTCTGCATCGGAGTGACCAGGGGGCCGAACCCGTTCCAGCCCGTGCAGCTGGAGAACATCAACCTCAACTCCAATACCTCCTGGTTCACAGATAGTGGCTCAGGTAGAAACTGGCTGAGCACTAACGTGTGGGAGTATTTCTATGCAAAACTGCTATATCTTGGTAACTGAATAAGCTAGGAAGCCAAACAAAAACCAGCTATCCACCCCTCTGCCAATAACATATGCAGTAAATGGTCATAGTAGGTTTGGAGCCTATCCCAGGCAAAACAGGGCACACAGTAGACTATAAATGGGATGCATAGGGCACATACACACAAATACTCACATCATGTGGGAAACCTAGAGACACCAGTTTGCCAAACAAAACATTAATCAAAATATTAACTGAGTGGAATAGTTGATATACTATATGACAAGCACTGACTCTCGGGCAAACTTGAGTCAGTATTGAAATGTAAATAATTTCATCTAATACTTTTTGAGTTACATATACAGTTCCAGTTTGTTTTATATTTTTAGTTCTCCAGAGACTTTGATTGCCAAAAAACAACTGGTGAATCTATATAAGTGTTTCTCAACCTGGTTCTCAGGGATTCAGTTTTTCCTGCTCGTGGGAGTTTACTTACACAAAAATGTTTTGAGGGCAGAATGAAAGAAAATGTTTGGTACAGAGAGATAATAATCAGATTGTAGAGGAGGTGGGACCCAGACCTCTGATTTGTTGGTTCCACCCCCTCTAGTATTTTTATCCTGCCCTCAGAACATTTTTGTGTAAGCAAAACTACCATGAGCATTTTTCCTCCCTCCAGCTCCTTGCCAGACAGTCCACGTTTTTGCTATCTCCCAGTTTCCTACCCGGATACCAGGAGCTGGGAGGGAGCAAAAACTGTTTGGGATTCCCTGAGGATTAAGTTGAGAAACACTGCTCAAAATTGTCCGTTGTAAGTGAGCATGTGCCCTGCGATGGACTGACTTGCCATTTAGGGTGTCCCCTGCACCAGCTAGGATAAACTTCATGATCCCAAGGCCATGAACTGGATAAAAATGTATGAAAAACATTTGGATAGAAATTTTCAGTTAAACATTAGTGAAGTCACAAGTACCTTTTTTAAGGTTACTGTCCCACTACTGAAGCTTAAAACATATTATAGGATAACTAGAATCCTGTAGGAACGCATCCCAGTCAAACTTGTTGTTACTGAATAGCAAACGACAACACAGTCTTTCCTACTTTCTGCATAAATCTTGTGGATGAAGAGCGTACATGAACAGCAAACAAACATGATTATTGTTATAACTATTCGCTTGATATACTAGAGAACTAATATCTATTTGTACTGTCTTTTTAAAAACGTATAATGCCCGTTCCCCCCCCCCCCCCACCCTTGTGTCTGACTCCTCCAGGGAATTCCTCTCCCGATATAGTACAGGTCAACCAATTGGACTGCAGCACTCTGCTGGTGCTCCTGGAGAGTAAGGCACCATTTCCAATTCCTATGCTCTGCACATTTAGTGTACCGGTAACATGATTCAGCAGTTGCAGTCGTGGAGTACACTACCTTACATTAGATAGCTGTGAATTCCCAGTTTAACAGTTGTATCTCCATCATTAGACCTGGTGATTTGTGGCACCATGTTATTCTCACTTACTCTAGTTTAGTTTACTCTAGCTGTGGAATAACATGACAAAAGACAATTGGTGCAGATGCATATATTGTTTCATTTGGATGACGCAAGAGATGTTTCTTTTTTGGACAGAGACTGTACATATTGTGAGCCTGGAGGGCACCCCAAAGAGCCAGTGCAAGCTGCAGACTGAGACAAACTTCTCCTTCAGCTTGGAGGCCGTAGGTATGAACCTCAGGAAAGACGGGTTGAACAGTAATTAGAATAGACTGGAGATACAATGTTTATTTTGATCTCTTCCCGAATGAAAAGCATAGAAATTAAACTGAGAGTAGACCTTCCTGGAAAATGGTGGAAACATTGACAGGCTCAAGAGAAGCATCACTGCTGCAGAGATGGCCTGATAGGCGTGACTGACACGTTCGTGTTCTTGCAGTGTTTTTTGAAGACACCTTGCTAGCGATGTGGAGACACGGGTGGCAGCGAAGAGGAGAGTGCTTCTCAGACATCCTGCAGGAGATCACGGATCCCAAGAAGGCCTTCCGTCTCGTGGGATCAGACAGGTGTCCCTACGTGCACATAACTTCTCCTGCAATTGCACACACCCCTACAATTAAAACATGTGTGATAGATGAGCAGTGACAGGTCACTTGGATTGCACAGACAGAAAGTCATACCACTGTGTGAATTTTCAGTGTCGCTCTATGTATGTGAGTATTGACAAATGGTGTCTTTATATTATTTTCCCACAGGACGGTTGTCATGGAAACACGGCAATGTGAGGACCAGTCGGGGCTCAGTAATCTGTATGTCCTGGAGATTGCCGAGACATTTGTCCCAAGTACTTGAGCTAAAATATATGCATAGGGAGACATGCTTATCTATAGCTGTTGCATCCCTCTTATGACTTGTGACCATTCCAGAAACTCTGCCAGCCCTTGTGACGTCACAATTCTCCAAGTCAAACCCAAACTAGATCTTCATTTACTACCCAAAGTTATTGTATATTTCAGATTTTTTATTTTTTTTTTGGTTTCACGTATCAAAAGACTTTCCAACCAATAACTCATAGAGCTGAGAAGTTCATCAAACATGCTGGTATTTTCAGTGTAAAATACAACCAATTGGACATTGATTTGTTCTTTTTTCTTTGTGATTTCACTCTCACAAACACGGGCACAAAGTTGAAATAGTGCATTTCCGAGTGATGTATGTCTTGATTCCAAGCCACCTTCATCCATAGTCCGAATGTGAATCCTACTTTAACATTATGTACAGAGCTGAGTAATTCAGGTCCAGAGAGTAAAAGTCCAGACCAAGATTTTGTTTCAACCAACCACTTGAGCATAAAGAGTCACAGTCACACAGTACTCAACTGGTTGGTTGAAACAAAATCCCGGTCTGGACTTTTACTTTCTGGACCTGAATTACCCAAGTCTGATTATGTTAATGGTCCTCAAAGTCGGTCCTCGGGCCCCACTGCCCTGCTTGTTTTCCTGCTATCCTGGGCCTGGGGACTGAGTTTGAGAACCACTGGATTATATACACAAATAAACCTTATGTGTCACAACACATCAGTGGGCTGCAAACAAGATACTAAAGTGGTCTGCTGGTACATACTACTCCACCTGCTAACCACTGATTTCCTTAAACACCTCCCATGCTCTCCTGTTTTTACCAGAAATCGCTTAGTGTCTCAAAAAGCTCACAAACTTTTCTGTTTGACGAGTAAGCTTTTTTCCAAATATGAAATATAAAGTTACGCATTATTACAAGTGATGTGCGTTTCTGATATAAATTTATTCAAAGGAAACATTTCCCAAAATGTGTACAAAAAAATTTGTGACTTGGCTGCTTGTAGATAACACCATGAAAAAAGTCATTAAGTCTCGAGAGCTTTAAGCTCTTTCCAAATATACTTGTCTAGCTAAACACATTAAATGTTTAATGTTAAATGTAGCTATTTGCCGCATGTAATTTTCTCTGTATATTTAATTTAGTTATGTAATAAAACTGTGTTGCTAAGTGCCAATGTATTTAACATTGCATTTTTTGGTGTAAATTGTGGTAAAATGTTATGTACAATGAGGGAAAAAAAGGCAAAACCGGTATGCAGGTGAATGACTTACTGGTTTATTGTATTTCATCATTATTGCTGGGTCATATATGTTAATTTAGCGTTATCTAAAGGACTAGGACTATATTACAACTTATTAAGTCATTACCCAGCGCGCGCACAGATGACAAGGAAACAGTCATTTTATTCCGATGCGCAGATTATCGTTTTCTTAAATCAGTAAAGCCCACATTAGATTTAGTGATCAATAACTTTACCCTTCTGGATTTTTTTTTTTTTTTTGCGAAGAAAACGTACAAAATTCGTGTATTAGAATACATGTTTAAGGTTTTGATGTATTGACGAGCGGCCAGATACGTATGAAGTGCACTGCTCCGTTCACACCCAGTGTGCACCCAGATCATAAATAGCCCTGTATTTTGCAAGGATGGAGGGGAGCGTGTCGCCGGCTGCTGTACACGCTCCTCAGTGACGTGCCTTGCCGGGGTCCCTTAGCAGAAACATTACTGCTGTTGCTGCTGCAAATCCAACATGGTCCACGCAGGGAAGCAGGATGAATGACAACGACGGGACGCGTAATGCATCCATCGTCAGCGGCAATATTTGCAGCGACTGAAAGCCAGCATCATGCTGAAACCCTCCCATAACTCTTGTAGTTTTTGATCATTATTTCCAGGTCAGGGTCTCGGTTTCCTGTGCGGCTTGTTTGTATTAAAGATGGCCGGTGATGGAGGCGCCCTAAAGGATATTAATGAGATTAAATCCCAATTCCGGACAAGGGAGGGTTTCTACAAACTGCTTACCCTGTCGGACTCACAGCAGCGGGGCGGTATACCACGGGGTCTATCCACGAGTGCCGCAGTGGGTCCCGGGGCCGGACCGGGTTCGGTACCCGGTGGTGGCGGCGGAGGGCCGGTTCAGGGGCCTGGGGCTACCTCCTCTGCCACTGCCGCAGCCAACTCCTCTCCGACCGGTTTCCTGCCCCCGGTCCGGGTCTCCATGGTCAAGCTTCAGCCAGAAGATCCCAGTGAGGAATCGGAACGAGTTTGCTTCAATATCGGCAGGGAACTTTATTTTTATACTTACACGAACATCAAGAAGGTAAGACGATCGGAGGAGCAGCAGGACAAACTTGACAGGAGGAAAATGTGTTAGCCAGCTACCTGGTTAGCACACTATGGATAACTGGCTAGATGCATCCTGCAAGTATACACCAGATATCCTTATACTCTTATTATTATAATCTGTTGGGACAAGGGAAGCCATTGTGTATTTGAACAATATTTTATGCATGGATAGATGATTCAGCACAAGACACTGAGCATTGCTTTGGGTCGGGGGCGTGCTAATTATGGCCATGCATGAACGATCGCCTCTGGGAAACTGACAGAGAATAAAACGTGTCCTGCGGGATATGACCCTTCGCGATGACGTACCTTGTACCTTAAAGCGTCTGGATGCCCTATACTGAGCAATTTGGGTTTAAGGCAGTCGTTTTTGCTTTATGTGTACTGATCAAAGTAGTGTTTAAAACTGCGATTTCCAATATGTGTGTAATATCAAAAGACAGTGTTTGTGAGTGTAAAGACGTGCTGATTGTCACCCATACTCGCTCATCGCGCATTAAGGTTTCGGTGGTAAGGGATGTCCCCTCCTTGACCTACGCAAAAAATATTGTTAAACTGAGACGTTCACTAGTTATAATCTTTAATGGAGTAGATTAAGGTCAACCAATACACATGACATTTCGCTAGGAGACAAACAGCCACGGTATGCGAGAACTTGGGTAAAATCCCCGACGGCAGGAAACCTGACCATTTAAAAGCATCCTGTGAGAAATCAATAGGTAAGAGATACAAAAGAATTCAATCCCACTCCGGTTCTTATGGCTTGTTAGGTTGTTTTATATGCGTTTTTCAAATGCTATAATCTGCCTTTATTCGCCTAGTTTCACAGCCAGCGTGGTACTTTGCACTCTGTGTACTTCTGTGATGATGGATTAATGTTATTTTGGGCTTTATTATTTATTATTAGCAGATTTTCAATTTTCTGTATAAGAGCTGTGCAAAAATCTTGTGTGATCTAACACAAATCTATCTCTGAACCACATTCATAGTTTGATAAATGAATTGCACATGTTTTGATTCAGGGCTTTTTGAGGACTGTCTGATGTTAATATGCATTTGATCTTACTGGTACATTGTTTCTAACCCATAGGCCGTAGACCTCAGCAAGCCTATTGACAAACGCATCTACAAGGGCACCCAGCCAACTTGCCATGACTTCAATCAGTACTCGGCCACTGCCGACAGTGTGTCGCTCATCGTGGGCTTTTCTGCCGGCCAGGTCCAATACCTGGATCCCATCAAAAAGGAGACTAGCAAGCTTTTCAATGAGGAGGTGCGTGTATGTTTCTGTGTGAAAGATTTACACACCGTGTCTGTTGACATCCCATGTCCTTACTCCGGCACATGTGTTGTGTGCTTGTATTGTTGCATTAACGTCCATAATAATAATAATTCCTTTATTTGTATGGCACTTTTCAAGCCAAGTAGCATTTCACATCATAACAGGCAGAATCAGCAGAAGAATAACGTCACCGAAAATACTTTAGCATCTTTGGTTTTTAGTCTGGACTTTGGGACGGCAAGTAAACCTTGGTCAGATGATCTTAAAGGCCTAGCGGTTTTGATAGCGTTCTAGCAATTCAGATACATAGGGTGGATCTCAGTACCAAGGCAAAGACTGTACGTGAGGCGCAGTGAATCATGGGATTGGTCTTGTTTGACGGTGATGCAACTGATGTATCCTTGATATCTGAGGCAGAGCAAGACCAGCATCCTGGGATTTATACCATCCTTGTGTACTTCTGTTCTTAGTACTGGAACTGGCCTTCGGCAGTGGAAGATGACATAAAATGGGTACGGAAGAACACAAGTATGCATATTGAGATTCACTCCATGCTCTGGAGCTAGACCATGCAAGGCCTAAAAAGCGATTAATAAAATTCTAAAATAGATTCTGAACTGAACTGGAAGCCAGTGAAGTGATGCCCAAATTGGGCTAATATGATCACCAGTCTTTGATCTAGTATTAGCCCCTTTATGGAATAAGATGATATAAAACACTGCAGTTATTTCCCTCAGTGGTACAGTTGGAATGCAGACTCAGGATTAAAAGCTTCATTTTGCCAAGTACATCTTATGTGTTGCACTGGGGGTTTTTTTTGGCAGCGATATTTTCATTTTCACACATAGCATTCCTTACATGTCCTCACAATATAAATAAGACTGAAAATGCTGACTGGTATTTACATGCAGTGCAAATGATCCTTAATACTCAGTGCACACATCCAGTGCAGATTGAGGAGTGTCAGCCTTAGTGCCAATAGGCTATGTGATGATGGCTTGGTGTTACGCAGTGTTTTTGCTCTCGTGTTTTGGGGGGGGGGGGGGGGGGGGGGGGGGGGCACAGATAGCTTGGTGCTTCACCCTGTTGTTGCTCTGCTGTGTCACCTGGGGTCCTTTGTGGCCGGAATCGGGAGAATAGCGTTTTACTCCAAGTGTGTTAAGTGGCTCGATGAAGCCCGCAGTGTGCAGACTGATAAGAAGCAGGTGGCTGATGGCACACGCAGTGGAGGAGGTGGCCGGTGGTTTTCATCCCTCCTGCGTTTGCTTAGCATGCATTTGGGGGGGGGGGGGTGCTGAAATGTGATAAATTTAACATTCCAGACTGTTAGACTAAATGGGTTAAAACACTGTTTTATTCTCCCTATATTGGGAACATAACATTGGATATATTTATAGGGAAAACTTTGGATGTAATTTTCGTGGCATGCTTCTTCAAGCACTTGTTAAAAAAGCTAAAAAAGGATACTCATGCTATGAATCTTGTGATGCTGATTAATGCAGAAAGACTCCAAATTACCCTTTTGTATATAATACGGTACATGGCAAAACTGTATACCAGGTACAGTACGTCTGTGTATAACAGGGTCTGCATAGTGCAAAATAACACAATGCAAATCTCTATAGTAATACACTAAAGGTGATTGTTATTTCTACCAAGTGATAAAACCTTCCTAAGTGGGAGATTTGGGATGTTGCGACAGGGCAAATCTCAGACAGTATTTACAGAGGGTGGACAAAATAAACATCACGTGAAAAGGACATAAAATTTACAGTAACTAAACGGCAATTAAATCACGGCTACAATGGTGAGTCATATTGGATGTGATTCCAGTTAGCAGTATGTGTTGGCAATGAAAGCGCCCTGAAAATCAGCACTTTGATATGTGACAAATAGAGTTCCGAAGAGGCCAAATAGACAGGGCCAGAATTGCTGGTGTATTGAGTGCAGTGACTGCAGAATTATTTGATCTGTCGAGTAGAACAGACACGGAAATCATGACTGTATGTGGAGTGAATAGGAAGATAATGAGCTGGAGAGACACGTCACGGGATAAATGGGTAACGCCACAAAAGTACAGAATCAGAAATTAATAGAAAAGCAAATCAGCGCTCTGCTGCAGTCTCAGAAGTGCATGATGCGAGCTTCACAAAGCTGGAGCTGGTGGCTGGGTCCTCATTTGCAACGGTTTGTATGAAGGACCGATGCCTGACGATGGGTAGCCTGGTATGAAGATCCCAGAGCAACTGGAAAAAAACTGTGGCCCGATGAGTCATATTTCACTCCTTTCTCTAAATCTGGGGGGGGGGATGGTTACGGAAAGCCAGAAGAGATACCTTCAACCTACAGCGTGTGTCGGTGTGGGTCACATGGTCTGGTGATGCTGTGAATATGAGGCCATTTTACAGAGTAAGATGCATCTGTGGTGCAATCTGTATTCCCTCAAGATGTTTCCATATTCCAAAATTATAATGCCTCAGTGTAAACTATTAAATTCAGGAGCGGTTTCTGGTGTTCAGAAAACACCATGATGTCCTCGGCCACCAGATCTAAACATCATTAAATGGTAACTTCTGGAGCTCGGAGTGCAAATGAGATTCACAGCTCCTTGATCCGTCAAAGAACTAGAGGCTTTTCTGCCTAAAAAGTGGCCCCATCATACACTAAACAAAAGTTCAGGATTTGCATGACATTCCAAGAGGGATTGAAGCTATTCTGAAAGCCGAAGGCTTGGTCTTGCTCCTCGTCAGGTTCTTGATAGATCTATTGTTAGATGTTTCTGTTATTTTGCCCACCCACTGTACGTCAGTATATTGCAACTGCAAGGACCTTTTTTTGGTAATGTGTTCTTGGCAGTTACTGCAGTTTTCCGTGACGTTAAGTGGCACAAGACTTTGGGGAACACTCTGGAAATCCGCTGCGTAAACAACCTACAGCAGCCTCATGGTGGGCAACCACACACCAAGTTAGGTTGGTCTGTTTCATAGATCAGTGCTTCCAAATCCGGTCCTTCAGAACCCACAGAGAGTCCATGTTATTGTTCCCTCCCAGAGCAAAAGAGTTGCTGTCTGGTAAAGACCTGGGCGAGAGCAAAAACGTGGACCGTCTGGACCGTGGACCGTTGGTTCCCGGGGACCGGATTGGGAAACACAGAAACACAGATTTTTCTATGAGGCAGATTCAGAGTTATCCAGAGAATTGCTGATATCCAAATAACATGTTATTGTTGACAGTTGTAATGAAAGTCTTCAGTGCTGTTCTTTGTCAAATAATTTAATAGCTAGTTCTTCATCTACATTTAAATTGTTCATATTCCATATGGTTCTGATTGTTTTGGACCTTTAGTCATCTCAGGATGTTGTACAAGAATGTTATGAAGATCTCCAAATCCCAAAAGAATGCACATGCGCTGTATATTAGACCTGAAAATTAAGTTTGTAAACTTGCTTTCCATTTTAAGCCAACTAAATTGACAATATTTTAGAAGATTCACTCTGAAATAAATATTACTGAAATAATAGTCTCCAGTATAATGAATTTGGAAAAATATGAAATGACATTTGTCACATAGATGCTTCTATTAATGTAATCATATAAATTCAGTGCATTTGACTTTTAAATGCTACTTAAGCACGGTAAAATCTGAAATCTTTAGTGGGGAATTAAGACATCTATGTGCCTGTAACGCGTTTGACACAGACTTTTGGACATTACCCTAATTTTCCATTAAATGACCCATTTAATCCAAATTGCATCCATCCACCTATCCATCTTCTAAACGCTTTTCACGGTCAGAGTCAGGGGGATGAATGCAGATTCTTGGATATGAAGTATCTCAGATGCTCACCTTAACTTTTTGTCTTCCTCACTCCCTGAACGCCGGCTCCCCAGAGGTTAATAGACAAGTCCAAAGTGACGTGCCTGAAATGGCTGCCCAAGTCGGAGACACTGTTCCTGGCCTCTCATGCCAGCGGACACCTGTACCTGTACAATCTGGAGCACCCCTGTGGCACGGCCGCGCCCCAGTACTCCCTACTGCGCCAGGGAGACGGCTTTGCCGTCTACGCCTGCAAGACGAAAACGCCACGCAACCCGCTGCTTCGTTGGGCGGTGGGAGAAGGGGGACTCAATGAATTTGCCTTCTCTCCTGATGGCGTCCATGTTGCATGTGTAGGGCAAGATGGATGTCTGCGAGTGTTCCACTTTGACTCCATGGAACTGCAGGGTGTCATGAAGAGCTACTTTGGGGGACTTCTGTGCGTCTCCTGGAGTCCCGATGGCAAGTACCTGGTTACGGGCGGTGAAGACGACCTGGTGACCGTCTGGTCCTTCGCCGAGAGCCGTGTCATAGCCAGAGGCCACGGCCACAAGTCCTGGGTTAACGTGGTAGCCTTCGATCCTTTCACCACCAGCCTGGAAGACGAGGAGCCGACTGAGCTGAGCGGCAGTGAGGAGGACCTGCAGGGGGCGCCGCACTTCGGCCGGGTACGCACCAGCAGCACCCTGTCCCGCCTGTCCCGGCATAGCTCCAAGGGCGGAACGACCTCCGTCACCTATCGTTTCGGGTCAGTCGGGCAGGACACGCAATTCTGCCTGTGGGATTTAACAGACGATGTGCTGTACCCTCGCCTACCTTTGTCGCGCGCCCTCACCAACACCTTCAGCACCACCATCCCGCCATCAGTCAGCGGAGGTAGTAATACGTTGGGCGGAGGTGGAGGCGGGATGACCGGGGAGGGCCACCTTCATCCTACTCACCCTCACCAGCCTCCACCGTTACCCCGGTCCCTCTCTCGCTCTAACTCTTTGCCCCACCCTGCCGTTGCCAACGCCTCCAAGGGTCAGGGCGGCACGGACGGCGGCGGCGGAGGAGGCAGCGGAGTCACTCCGTTCAGCATCGGCCGCTTTGCCACGCTGTCCTTGCAGGAGCGCAAGTCGGACAAGTTGGGCGGGGGCAGCGGGGGGGCCGAGAAGGAGCACAAGCGCTACCACAGTTTGGGCAACATCAGCAAAAGCAATGACAAAATTAACATGGCGCCGCGGAGTAACCGCCTGGACGCCACCAAGGTCCTGGGCACCACGTTGTGTCCGCGCATGCACGAGGTTCCGCTGCTGGAGCCGCTGGTGTGCAAGAAGATCGCCCACGAGCGACTGACTGTGCTCGTGTTCATGGACGACTGCATCATCACCGGCTGCCAGGAGGGCCTCATCTGTACCTGGGCGCGGCCTGGCAAAGCGGTGAGTCTGACAGTCTACGTGATGGAACCTCATCACTTGTCACGGTGGATGTGAACAGCTTTATAACTGTCCCTCACTCTCTCTCTCTCTCTTTCTGTATCTCTCTGTATCTCTCTGTCTCATTATCTTTCCCTTTGCTTGTAACCTCCCCAGAACTTGACAGCACAGAATGGGAACTCTCCCAGTGGCACTGTGGTATAGCTGGAGATAGAACACTGTACGTATCACATGCCCCTCCCCTGCTCCCGATTGGTGGACTTAGGATGCGGAACTTGGCCCACGAGCGCAGCATAAGCCAATGGCGGCTGTCGATCAGTATGGTGCCCCGCGTGTCATTCCTCCAAGCCCTCCTGTCTGGTCCTTGATTCTTCAGAAAGACTACAGGATGAAGCGCAGACTGCAGTCCTTTCCTGGAGCATCGGGCTGGGCCACAGTGTTTCCTTTTCAAACACCACAAAAGCCACGACTGTTCTCCTTTATTTATTTTAAACTAACAGACTGTAGTAATTTATATTGTACATATTCAGAATACCCTATAAATACAGAGGACTAGATGTATCAAGATAATGAGTTAAAGAGGACGCAAAATGTTTAATATATTAAGATCCTATATTGTATATAGCAGCACTGTTAAATTAAATGTTTGCATTTAGGGAATTTAAGAAATAGTGTCTGTGAGTAATAACTGTCATATTCATTAAAGCAAATATGTAGTATGTTTCGAGACCTGTGAATCCTGGATTTCCAAGCATGATGTGAGTGACACATAATAACGGCATACAAAGTAAACTTTTCTTGACTGCTATGCTTATATAAAGGGACTTGCAGTGCTGTTCAGTCAAACTGAACGCAGCTACATACCAGAATTCTATACACTTTGCATTCTTTCCCTGACCATTCCTCCTGCAAAATGTTACACTTGAACCGTTGAGTTTCTGTTGGACTGGGAGTCAAGCATCTATGGCAGCCTCTTTGCGACGCCCCTATCTGACAGGAAATGTGCACAGTCAGTGCTCGATGTTTACCAATCCTTCTAAGCACGGTGTGTATCTTCCCCACTTCCCCAGCAAGCCTGCTAGGACAAAACACTTCAGACCGTCTTAGTTTCACTAGAAGGTGATTCTAATGACAAACCAGAACACAGTCAACTGGAAAATGAATCAGTCTTGCAAGTTGTAGTGATAAAGTGACAATTCAGCCTGCCTGGTCAACGTAGATGTTTGTGGTAAACTAGAAGAGTACTCTATGTTCTGTAGGTCTATGTGCAATTGAGTAGAAAGCCAGATCAACCTCTAAATCTTTCTACTCCGATCTTTTTGATACACATTGTTGGCTACCCCTAAAATGTGATATTATCCTCTTTACTTTCTAAAATAGTGCAGGAATTACATCTCACCATTTAGTGTAATGAGGAATAAATATTTTATTTCTTTATTTTTCCTTCTAACAATATACAACTCATCTGTAGCATGTATGATTTTTTTTGTATTACGGTGTGCATTTTACTCACAGTAACACTGAAGTAATGAAGCGGGACAGACACGTTTGTATATGAAAATCTGTTATTAAAACTATTAACTCTACTAATTATTCTGTGGTTTAAATGAATTATGTTCCTTTTACTAATTAGATGACCAAGCGTAAAAGAGAACAGTTAGAAAACTTGTGTTGCAACCTTTACTGGTTAGAGTAATTCCTCTTTCTTGAACAGGGTAGCTCTGTGATAAGTGTCTTATACAATTTTTGATATGACACATTATATGAGCTGTTGGATTGGGGGAAAAGGCTAAAAGGAATTGAATGTATGCTCGTTCAGTATCTTTGATATGTTTATTTATCTAGCTTCAAACCAATGACGTGAGTTGCTGTCAGCGAGAGATGATTGTTGTAAGCGAAATTCTTTTTGTTTAGTTTACTTTGGTCCTCATTTGGGTAATCGATTAACAAAATGTAAAAAAAATGAAATCCAAAATAATTACTTCATTATTTTTGATGACGACCAAACTTGTCTTACATGAAATGTGTAAGGTGAACGCATACTTAATTTAGCCGAACTTAAGCAATTCCACCTTCACCTAAGTGCACGCACTTCATCGTAATGCATTTTTTTTGCGTTGTTTCTATCGTATCGCTAGCTAGCTAATTGTTGCTACCCCTGAAAGACACATCGCTATAATATCTTTGTTTTTTTATGTGGGATGACGTTTTATTTTGCTGTCCCTCAGGTACAGTTCTGTGTGACTGTCAATGTGTTATGGATGTGCCGTTCCACTGCCTACAGAGCTTCGTAGTGCTTGGTAGCTATTTTGTCCATTTTTAATGCAAACTTTCTCTAACTAGTGGGAAATGCACATGTTTCCTGCAAAAAGGGTGACTTTGGTTATGGTTTGTTCTGGTTTTTTTTCCCCTGGCAATTAAATATTGTCGTTAACCCTGAGATCTCAGAAGACTTGAGTCTCTTGTTTTTTGTCCCTTATTATTTACACCATTTTTCAATGTCTGAATGCTACAATGTTTCCACTATCGCAGTGAAACTTCATCTCAATCCTATTCATTATATACTGTGTATATTCAATAAAGATAATATGTATGGAAAGTTATGTTACGAACACAATAGCGTACTGGATTTTGAGAATTACAATGTCACGTGAAATTAACTTTAATCAATGTATTGAGACCAGTAACTTTTAAGGAACTTCCATTTTCATAATGGGACGGCTAAATGAGTACGATAAGCATGTCACAAATGGAAGTGTTTCCCCCCACCACTGTGGTATAACGTTGAGCCTTTAGCAATCTCTTGCATCAGTTGTTGCATCAATCGTTGGTTGTGAATTGTGCCGTTGTGCTATATATCTCTGGGCTATTTGTGCTGCCTGGTGTCGCCTGAAACAGAGGCACTGAAATTACCGCCTGGAACTTCAGTCAGCAGCAGGTAAGCAAATACGTAATCACTGGACAGCTATAGTATATTGTTTTTGGATTCATGAAAAATCTTGTGTATGTTTCTGCATGTCTGCAAGTGTCAATATGCCAGGCAAGAGACAAAAGATACGGATGTTTGAAAACTTTTCAGCCTTTTAGCAAAAAGTTGATTTTGATGGAGTGCAGGCATTAAGATAATTATCCGGCCATCAGGATTAGGAATATTAGTGGATTGCCGTTCATACACATATGTTCAGACACAAATCAAGGACTACTGAAATGAATATAGAAATTATATTAAGTACTATATGAAGAAAATTCTGATAACATTTTGTTCGTAGAAACTGCAATGTTCTGTAGACTGATCTATTATTAAAAGGAAATGAAATGACATGCAGCCGTGGTTGGTGCCCAAATGTAGTATAATCATAATTGCATACGATCTACTAAATGCCATTAAATTCTTCTAGACGTTTCTTAGAACCTACTTTGTCTATATCTTTTATATTCAAACCTGCTGTCGTTGTTAATGGCTCCCCTAACAGGGCCTTTATACATTAACAAATACGTTTATGCCTAATACATGAATACTATTAAGAGAACTAGATTTGACAGTATTAAATTACCTGCGCCAATACTGTACGTGGTTTTTGCGTAGTCTTCAAATTTGATTACCTTAAATAAACGTCACGTTATGTCCGGCTTTACGTGTTGTTACATACATCACTATAAAAAAACGTATTAAAACTTTAAATCGAACTTAAAATTGGACACAGTTCCAAGAATTTAACATAAAGATAAACTTGTTAAAACAGCTTTAGTGTACTTTCCACACTTTTCTCAACCGTAAACCACGACTTGCGTTCAGGAATGCCTCTTAGGTCGGAGGGGAGGTTCTCAGTAAATTGTCGCGTATTTTCCGTGATCAAAAGGGGCACTCAGTAAAATTTGCCGTACAGGGGGGTGTGGGGGCTTCCCATTGGTAACTTTTGCAGTGGGACGCCTGCTGTAAGGAGCCCGGGGGCAGTGACCCCCACCTCCTCCACTACTGGTGTGAGAGTGTCTAGACTGTACAGAGAATAATTTAATGAACAAAAAGCAGTCAGTCAATGGAGAAATGCAAAAAGGTCTGAACTTGCCTCTTAAAATGGTTCTGGAGGCTAATGTGGGTCCTGCCTTGTACACGCTAGGTGTACCTAATAAAGTGGCCACTATATATTCTCCTTTGAATGAAATGTTTGAACCTTATTGTGTTTTTAGGAAGGCATCACGTTTTCTTTTGCAATGGAAGAGTCGACATCGTTAAAGCAGGTGAGGCAAGATATAAATCTCTAATTTTTTAATTAATCGTCTGTGTGTATAGACATTAATATGTTTGTATAAACGTGTATAAACATTAATATGTTTGAATTTTCACATATGTCAAATCATCCACTAACAAGTTATACCTTGGTTTAAAAGTTCAATACCCCTGTTTGTGAATAAGTGTGCATATGCTGCATGAACAAATGTTATAAAAATTTATCATGAGCTATCAGGGCCCAGCACGGTGGGCCACACTGCCTCATATCACCAACGTTTGGGTTTTGAATCCTGAATATTATCATATAATTTGGTCTTGGTATTGAAGGCAAATGGGATCTCTGTGCCTCACTGCACCAACACTAAGGAGAGCTTGGAAAGAGTGAAAAACAACAGACCTACTCCAAAAAATGAAGAACACGATGTCTGGAACAATGCTTGTGAGTTCGGGAGAGGTTCATGTACAACCAGATTTTAATAATTGATATTGATTTAATAATATGGAATGCATACTGTGTTCTTGATGTCACTTTTGGAAATTCTGTGTTGTTTTCTGATTGTGCATCTTTGTGTTTCAGTTCTTTTGCTTTTGTGCACGTTACTTACTGTGGCATTGCTGCTAATTCTGGAGGGATGCAGACCTCCCTCGGAACCCTGGGTGTTACTCGGCAGCGGGAGTACAAAACTGTGGGACTGGGGAGCTCTACAGGTTGTAGTGACATATACTGTCCTCCAGGGGGTGCTTTACTGCCTTCCATTTGGCAAGGTGAGTCAAAACTGTTTGCCTCTTCTTCTTGCCAGGAGAAATCACTTTCTAGCATCAAGTATCTTCCTGAATATCCTACAAGAAAAACTTAATTTCTACTCCTTATAAGTAATTTTTAAGGATGTACACATACTTTACTAGAATGTTTCGAAAAATCTTATATGTATTATTTTATTCTGTATTAAGTCTTAATGCTATAAGTGAAACTTTTCCCTCCGTTTATCCATTGTCCACTGCTTATCCGGGATCAGGTCACAGGGGGCAGCTGAGAGTTATAATCTCTCCAGCATGTCCTGGGTCTGCCCCGGGGCCTCCTCCTGGTTGGATGTGGCTGAAATCACCTCCCCATCTCAGCTGGCTACTTTTGATGCAGAGGAACAGAGGCTCCACCTTTGAGTCCCTCCCGAATGTCTGAGCTCCTCACCCTGTCTCTAAGGCTGAGCGCAGACACCCCGTGAAGGAAGCTCATTTCTGCCGCCTGTGTCCGTGATCTCATTCTTCCGGTCACTACCCAGAGCTTGTGACTATAGGCGAGGGTTGGAACGTAGATCAACCTGTAAATCGACAGCTTTTCCTTTCGACTCATTTCTCTCTTCACCAGTACAGACCAGTACAAAGTCCACATAACTTTCAATGTTGCAATAATTTGCCTTTACTTTTTTATTCATTTGAATGCTTAAAAAGTTTTCCCGTATCTAAAATAGTTTTTGGTCTTTTCTGTTTTCGGCAAACTTTGTTTTCATGGCTGCTCTTGCTTAATTAGGTCGTTTGATTAAATCTGTAGAATTTTATTTTCTAAATTTATTTGATTTTTCTACTTTCTATTTGTTTCTTTTTCTTTTAGAGAGACATTGTATTTACAGTTTAAAGATAAAATGGCTTCATTTTTAGGGCATTAATATAATTGTTTCAAATATAATTAAGAAATAGTTTAATTTTTAAAATGACAATAGCCGATAATTAGCTAAAAAACAAAAAGTAAGCCACATTAATGTAAAAAATATATTTTTTTAAACCAAATAACCCATGTATTGCACTTTGTAATATACGAAATACTTTCTAGAAAGTCCAACTTGTTAGTAAAAATAGGAACAACTCAATTAAGCCTTACTGATTTGAAGGTCAACTGGATACAAAAACATCATAAATTGCAGAACCATTAAAAAATCCCCCAAGATACATGAAACAACACTTGGGAATTTGGTAAAATGCCTTTTTGAAATGAGCAAAGGGAAAAGTAATAAAATCCTGGCTTAAAATCTGAAATCTAACAATATACAGTTTCATTACGGTTGGCACTGACATGGCAGGGCTGAACTGCTTTGCAGACTGTGGGGAAATAGGAGGCCAACTTCAGTTTTTATTCAAATCAAAGATAACCCCCTCCATTGGCACAGAGTACAGGAGCAGGCGATGGAAGTGCCCCCCCTGCTGGGGAAGGTGCTATCCTACTCCCATATTAAGAGACACTGTGGAGGTAATATAAAGATAAGACAGAACTCTATTGATCCCTGTGGGGTGGGGGAGGGAGCGGGGGAGTTCTCTTTGTTCAACAATAGAGGAGGGGGATCGGTGGCTCTACTCCAGGGCGGTGGAGGATAGGATGTAGGAACAGAATGGCACTTTGTGAGGCAGCACTGAGAGATGGAAATGGAATGGGAGTTGGGTGAGGCTTCTCTGGGAAGGAAACGCAAAACAGCCCATGCCTCAGGGTCAGCACAGACGTGAGAAATGTGACAAGGTGGCGGATAGCGACAGGAAAAGGTGGGGCTCGTTCTTATAGGACAGAGAAGTGGTCTTATAAATGCCCTTGACCTTTTAAGCTGCCTTTTATCGACCGATCTGCTAACCCAATGTAACATAGGCAGGGAACATTCAGAACAGGACGGATTGCAGGGTAACCTTTATTTATTGTGAAATATATTTATTTGTTACTTTCTATTCAGGTAGTTGAAGGCAAAGTGGGACATGATGGAAGATGCATAAAATACAGTATGAATGGTAAGAAATTTGAGTTTTTTTTTTTTAAAAGCAGAGTCCGTAAACATGGAGTCAGAGGACAGGGATAAGGTGTCCCTGGGCCAGTTATTGTTAAGGGCCATTCCTTTATCAACTGTAATAGGATTACTCTACTAGCCATGGGATTTGAACCCACAACCTTCCAGATAGGGACACAGATTCCTCATCTCACCAACTGACACACCACCCACTCTGTACTTTTAAAATTTGATTATTGGCTCTTACACAACTAATGGAGACACGTGGGGGTGTTTTGAACATTGTCTGCATCAGGTCCTGCCAAAGAATCTTGATTGGATTGGACAGGACCTTGACTTAGTCAGTCCATTCTTTTGTAAATGTGATTGAATGCTGGAGATCATTGACTTGTTGGAACACGTACTTTTAGTGACTCACAGACTCATGACCTTTCATTATGTTCAAGAATATTCTGGTACACTTCAGAATCCATGGTTCTCTTATTGATTTTGACTCATCCAAGTACAAAAAAAAAAAAGCATAAAAAACACAGATCGTGATTCCACCCCCCCCCCACCACCACGCTTGCCAGTAGGCATAGAGTTATATTTATCAATGGGCAATAATGGATTTTCACCAAGAAGGTTGTTTTTGCTTCATGTCCATAAAGAACAATTTAGAAATGTTCAGGTTCAGATCAGGAAGAAAAGAATTTTTGATTGACTTAATTAATTTCAGTTTAGGAAAGACTCTTATTAAATATATTTTATGGTAGAATTTTTGTTATTGTATGAGGGGTTCTAAAATTCGTTTCAGCTCCTGTTTGTGGCCTACTGTGCAGACGAAGTGGGCTAAGTGGGTGGATTTTAACGGTAAATATGGCACATGCAGATTCTTTCGTCAGCCTGACTTTTACGATTTCTCACAGGCCTGCATGCCCTATCTGTGACACTGCTGCTCCTGGCTGCGTTGTGGCAGCGTGGCATTTTTCGGGCATCAATGATCAGCGGCCAAGTCCCACAGCTGGTGATGGCTTGTGCGGCCGTATCCCTGCTGCTCAGCATCGCTCTGTACATACGCTCCTTCAGGGCTTGCCCACAACAGCTGGTGAACTATGGAGATAAGGGTATGTGATCAAAGAAAGTCCAAGAACCTTAGTTTTGTGTACATGACACCTGCACACACCTCTGGCCACCGCCTTTTACAACCTCTACGATGGTGCTGTTGCCAGGAAACTTCCTGCAGGCGTTTGCTTTAGGAAGAGAGAGGGACCCATCCATCGGTGGGATCGATATGAAGCTGTTCGTCATGGTCAGAATCGGGTTTATCGGATGGGTAGGTGGCTTTACCTGCATCATGGACCACAGGGCTCTCAGCTTAGATATTTACATTCTGCGACAGCTGAACAGCACATTGGAGAGTCCTCTGCTTGACCACGTCCTTGCAAATGATTTGTCTCACCGACAAGGCCCTGGTGGACATCTGCTACCTGCTGACAGAGATTGAGGTGCGGGGCTGGCCCTCCCCCCCACTGCTGCTTGTCGTGATCTTTCAGATGATTTACATTATCGACTTCCTCGTCGATGAGGTGATAGCCGTTTTTCATTCATGGTCATTCTCCTCTTTTTTTCTTGTATTCCCTGCCTTTCCCTCTCTCTCCTTCTTCATTACACAAGAAAATATATGAAGAAATTAACAAAGCCTAATGTCTCAAGATGATTTTTTTTTTAAATCACTTTAATAAACCCCCCAGGTTTCTCTTAACAGAGATGCCACACACGTAGCTTTAATACAAGCTAAAACCAACAAAATATTTGTCCGCTGTCCAGCTTCCATGTTTAAAATATATGAAGCAAACAGAAAATATCAAATTCTCCGTGTTTTTATTTCTGCACAGTTAACTGAAAGTGAATCACCCCTTGAGCATTAATGTACAAAATAATTTTTAAAGCAAATGTTTTACATGCTCTCAAGCAAGTATGGTGTGTTTTTTATTTGGGTTATGCCAGTTTTGATGTGTACTGCGTCTTAGTCTGCGGAGCGCTCATTAAATTAAACTTTAAACATTACATGACAATTCATAGAGGAATGTTGCGACAGCTTTTCTAGTCTTTGAAGATGAGAGCATGATGCACTGACAATGAAACATTTCATTCGCTCCATGTTTAAACTGTTGCCAGGATATTTAATTTTGCCAGTAGTCAAAAGGGTCAAACGCTTTTATCTAGACACTTTTTACCTAGACGAATTGTACACATGCATGCCGCTGATCACATCTAAATGGCACGCTGCTGTTTTGGGATTTGAAGTTCATTTTTCAAATTAATCATATTTTCTGTTCTTAATAGGAAACTGTTTTGCCCACGAAAGAATACACAGAGGATGGCATTGGATTCCTGATGATTCTGGGAGAATATATATGGATTCCATTTTATTCCAGTGTTCCTGGTTATTTTCTGCTGCATCGGCCTGCTCACCTCAACCCCATTGCAGTGACACTCATCTGTCTGATCTTTGGTAGGAATCCTATCCAAGTCACTGCCTTTTCCTAGTTCTGATTAATATTTTTTCTCCTTCTGAAAATAAATATCTTCTATCCATTAGGCAATTATTTCAAACAAGTAAATGCGCCTCATTGTCAGTCAAATCAATCCCCCCATTTTTCGTTGTCTTACAGGAACTGGCTTCATTGTGTATTACCTATCTAACAGCCAGAAGGACGGATTCCGTAAAAATCCCAATGACCCTGCATTTGCTCGTATGTATTGTATGTCTACCATCTTATCCAAACTTCTGTGAGAACATCCTCCGAGTCACGTAACACCTGCCTCCCTCACGCAGACCTGGAGACCATGTCCAGCCCTTCAGGGAGAAAGCTGTTAGTGTCTGGCTGGTTCGGTTGGGTGCGCCACCCGAACTATTTGGGAGACATCCTGATGACCCTTGCCTGGTGTCTGCCCTGCGGTGAGACACCGTACTGATTTTTACCGTTGGTTCTTTGTCGCCATTGCACCACGTAACACCACGACATGCTACAACGTGAATTACAGTTCAGGAAAAGCCTCCACTTTCTCTATTTTCATTCCAATGCGTAATTGAGATACAGACACTCCTCTACTTACGCAAATACACTATTTGTCAGCCACTTACATAAATGAAAATTTGTCAGATTCCCCCTCCTCCCACACCATTGAAACATAACCTAGCCTACCCTAGCGTAGCCTAACATAGCCTAGCTTAGCTGACCATAACTAAACATAGTCATCTGTTGCAAACACAAGTACAAAAAATTTACACAATTACTATAATTTTCCAGTAAGTGTCGCACATCAAATACTGTAATAAGACCTAGGCCTAGTCAATGAAATAAATTTTTTATGCCTTATTGAAAATGAGAGGGAGACTGACCTATTATATGTTTCAGGTTTCGCTAGCTTCTTGCCGTACTTGCCAGCCCTGCAATGCACCAACCTGCTGCGCGGCCGGGCTGCTGAGATCGAGAAGGCCTGCAGCAGCAAACACGGTGCGGCCTGGCGAGAGTACTGCCGGCGCGTGCCTTACAAGCTGGTGCCGTACGTGTACTGAGCCCCATCAGGAAAACAAGAAGCCCATTTATCGGTTAAGGTTTTATCGAAGCACCCTGTCGGATCTGTGGCATTACATATTCAATAAAGTTTTCAAGTTTTTCAGAGTGGTGGTAGGTTGTGTTGCATCATCAGTTGTAACGATTTATGGGTACTGCACAGATTTTGTGTGTTCTGCCTGCTTTCGTAAATACTTCCTGCCACAAACCAAAAGCACACTCATCAAGATAAAATGATAATTATCTGAATTATCTGGTGTAATTCAGCGAATATTTCTCTGCATACATGCCAGAGTCTTGCAATGGATGGTTGCTGTCTCACCTAAATTGTCACCTACCTTATGCCCTGCGCTGCATTTCCAGAACAGGCCCCAGATTTGTGCAATATTTATTTGGTTCAATTACAGAAAACAGATGAGATGATAAATAGTTTCCAGAAGAAGGTTTTCTCAAACGACGTACTTGGAGCACTACGTTTTGCTTCATATAAAAAATCGTATGAAGCGTATGTAAAACCCGTCTAAGGACTGGCCATACATTTGCATTTCAGTACTGTCAATATAAAGGCAAATTATAAAATCAAGTGTTTTTGTTATTCTTTTATGAAAGGATATAACTTATTGTCTTTAATCAGATGCCTTTTGCTAAATTGTAATTAACATTTTCACAACGAGATCCATAAACCAGACTCCTAACCGTTTATCTTGCTGAGGTGTAATACAACCGCAATGATTGAGGATATTATAATTCGGCTGATTTCTGATGGCAGAACAGCCTTATAGATTTCTAGCTGAGTTATAAAAACCAGTACTAAGTTGTTATGAATTCAAACGTGCACGAGATGTTTATAGCGATGTTTAGGATTTTAAGCAGAATGGTTTAAATTGAAATGTTACCCTCCTGTCAATAGAACGAAAATTACATAACGCCAAGAATTCGGACGCTTTGTCCGAACGACTTGAGGCGAAACAAACTGATGAGACATTTTCATAGAAATGACATTCCAGAGAGTAACACCTTCTCAGGCGTCAATATGGCGCATAAGTGCACCCAGAAAAACCGCTTACTTTCTGGCGTTAAAAGAATTGTCAGGTTTTACAGCTGTTGTTTATATGATGTTATCCTAAAATCTTTGTTAGGCTGTGTTCCCCACGTGTGCTTGTACCCAGGGTTTACGGGAAAGGCTATTTTAATCATAACAGTTTCTCCAGGGGTACTTCTCGTGCTTAGAAGCGGTTTAAAGCTGATGATTTTTTTATACAGCTGACGTACAGTCGTGCTGGACAAACGTGGAACACGATGTCCTGTACTGCAAAAGATTGAAACTGAAGTTATAATACACTTGTAAGATACATAAAATTAGAACAACATTTGCCTGGGTGATCAATAGAAAAAATAAATATCGAGTTTCTTTATAAATTACAATAAAAAAACATTTTTTTTCAGTTAAGGGGTCGTCTCGTTCGAGGGTTGCCGTTCTATGTAACATGTGATTTCTTTGATCGGAAACCCTCCGGTAATTGGGGCTTTTTGTGAGCATGCGCATTATGCGCGCAGGCGCTGGCATTTGGGATACGGCCACCCTAAACAATAACAATCTGTCCTGCAAGAAGAAACGTGTTCGAGCCCTTCCAGCGAATCGCAAATGGAAACGGATAGGAAAAGGTAAAATATGCGGGTTATTACCGTTATATTCATATACTGTATGGTGCCACTATTTAGTCAGAATTATGTTGCGTAACAGTGGTGGTTGTAGTAGTACAGTGTTATTGTCTCATTCGTTACACGTTTATCTTGGAGGTCTGCAAAGCAGCGTCGATTGATCTCAAATTTTGACTGAGTTTACGTTAGATTGTGTTTGCTTGATGTGTAAAAAAAGTTTTTTTTGTCAAAGATGCGAAATCGTTGGGCTTGTCGCAATATCCGTAGACGTTACAAATGTTACATTTAGCAGTTTTCAGTTGATAATAAACATAAAGTGACAAAATGTGGTTAATTATAAGCCGAATTATCGTTAGTTGCGTGGTAATTGCGTATCTGATGCAATTGTTTAAAAGTAGTACAAATTGTTCACCTACTTTAAGTTATTTTTTGTACCCACCAGTGAGCTATATTGATGAAATCTGCTGCAGAATGCAAAGCAGTGTTTTCGGTGCAAGAACGAAAAATAAAATGGTTGTTCTTTCTGCATGTGTCTAGGCGTGATAAGGTCTAGTATTTTGACTACAGCTATCGGTATTTGTATTAAAGATTTAATTAGGTAAATGAATAATTATAATTGCAAAACAGTCAGACAAGTGTACGCTTATTTAATTATCTTTAAAGTCTTTTTTAATCTATTGTTTCATGGTCAATTTGAGCAAATAGCAAAAACATGGAGATGTTGTTCGTTGCAGGATGTTGTTCAACAGACAGCCCCTTCATGACATAGGTGGACAAACGCCAGTTTGTGTTGTTCTTGACTGAGGACAAACTGTACTTGTTTTTCTTTTTCTGCCCGAAATATTCTGAATAACGCTCTAAAGCGCGAAGCTGGGTGTATTGCAATATGGTCGAGTCTTTTTAAATGATTTGTTTCATCTTAAGGGACAAAGGTATCCGTGCCGCCACATCCGTTTACTTTGATTCGGTGAGTTACACCCCGATGATTTTTAATTGATTTTATTCTATTTTATACGGGCTGCTTCGGGTTACCGGGCAGCAGAAATCTGCGGAGCATTGGCAGCTTGACACCTCGCTTCGCGGTCAGCGGGAGGGGAATGGCTGTCTGCAGCTTGAATAGCTCCAATTTACTCTTTCACAATTGTGTGAGGAACCTATTTACCCAGAGTGATTTGCATAGTTTCACACTTAACTGGATATTTATTAACAGAAAACTTGCATGCTGGCTTCGTTAGTGGCATACACCCCAGGGTTTGTACCTTTGACTATGAATCCGGTTAAAGAACCACAATACTGCTTCCTGTGTGCTAGTTATTCTGAGATACGGGGGCTCGGTACTGTGGAGAATATTTTTATTTCGTCCCCCACATTGTTTTATGTGTATTTCATATTGTGGCTGTATTTAGTGGGTTTTAAATATGGAACTTACTAAAATTGCTTTCATGTAACAAATATTACCGCCTTGCCGAAAATAGAACGTGTGTTTGTTCTAGATGCATGGATATGTATAGGCCTGGCTTGCTGCTGTACAGGGTACACTGTGTTCTCAACCGGTGGAGAACTGGAAGCCTGTTGCAGGCCTGCTTTTTTTTTTTTCGAAACCCTTGGTTCCTCAAACTTGTTATTGTTGCAAACGGCCATTGACGTCACAATCCGGGGGGGGGGGAGGGGCAACGACTCCAGCACAGACTGCTGGATCAGCTTCCAGTGCTGTTTTGGTGAGGAGCAAAAATGCACCCCCACCCCACCAAGCAGCGCCCAGGGGACTACGAATACCTGAAATGCTTTGGGGCATTGTGTGTAATTACACTCCATGACCCACCTCCGTCAGTGGGCCAAGTCCTGCACAGTGCAGTCGGCTCTGTGGCTCGGTTCCAAGTGGGGAGAAACCGCGATTAGTATGCTGTCGTCTGCCAGCAGTGCTCTTCGGCACGCCGCTCGTGGACAGAGTGTTCCCATTAAGTCATGTTCCTGTACTAGATGCCCTTATAGTTTAAATTAGCAACTCCCTCAATGGTAATATAACTATCTCTCTGGAGAGCAATCAGATATTAGTAAACAGTTGTTCCTAAAGCTTAGATTGGTGAAATAAAATAACTTTGAGTCCAGCTGAAGGCTTGAGTGTCGACTTGTTTTGTTTTCCGCTCTCTGCCAGTGTCTTTGTGCCCCCTGGCTGAAAGGGGGGGCTTTTGGCTGCCGTTCCCATGCATGATCTTTTCTCTCGACCCTCTGGCCACTCTGAGCCGCTACATCTGGTTCTTTTTGGCTTTTATTTATTTTTTTCCCCTCTACTTTTTAATTCTCACAGCCGTATGGTTTGAGTCATTTGGATTGCAGCCAAGTAAGAAGGGCTGGTATGTGTGTGCATGTGTCACAGGGTTATGGGTCACTGGCTTGCCCCGTACTTTTTGGATATGCGTGGTTTCAAATTATATGTGCCGTAGCGCTTAACCTTTCAGTGTGTCATTCTCTGCGGAAGGCGAAGACGTTTCAGAACGCAGATGTAAAGTATAGGGTGTGACTCTCAGCGTGAGATTTCTCCTAAGTCTAAGAGGCCATTGGGATGTGAGTGTGCAGCGTTCCTTATCAGTGTTAAGTGTCATTGCATAATTTACAGAATCATTTCTACACACTGCATTCTGGCATGAGTGACCAAAGATAAAGAAACATTAAGAATCCAGGGGGCAGTGCAGCCAGCATACTCTGGACTTTAGTTGTGGAGACTTAGCATTGTCATCCCCCCCCCCCCCTCGTCCCCCCCCCCCACTCCCCTGGCAAAGATAAGCCTGTAGAAATGGCAGACTTGTTGTCATGCTTCCTGCCGCAGAGGTGAATGTGGGGGGGGGGGCTGTGAATTTCAGCGTTACAAAGACCTTGGGGTAGGGACCTGTTTGGAAAAATGCATTAAAAACACGTCGACAATTACTGTTCTTCAACAAGTTTTGCAACCCAGGTATTGCAACTTTAACCTCCCCCCCCCACCTGACCACAGTGCTGTTTTTACATGCATTTTTAAAAAAAAAAAAAAAAGCTATAACTCCGCATCTTTTTGTGGTCAGTATATTGCTCTGGCTGCCTCACAATCAACCCTAACTTTGGCAACTTTTATTGTACAGCCTCCCTTATCGGACGGTAGATAAGGCAGGTCTAGCTGTTGTCCGACTCTTATGCAAGCAATGCGAGGGGACTCCACCCTGGCCCGGATGAATAGCCTTCCACTTGCACCGTTCTCTCCAAGCGTGCTGAGGCAAAGCCTGCACTTCCAGTGTTTCCAGATTCTTTGGCACACGGTTTTCCCAGCTCAGCATGTACTATTTAATGACTCAGTGACTTATTAGGCTGTGACTTCAGGTACCGACGCTGTAAAGGGCTAAAAAGGTGGCCCGGCTTCGGAGTGGAGGATTCCTTCTGCAAAATGACTGGAAAGCTTTTGTCTCAAATTAGTTCCAGTGGGAGACGGGGAGCGAGTTTGGAAAGAGGGGGATGGGAGGAGGATGAAGGGTGGGGGGTGTGGGCGTCAGATGTCATAAACAGTGTAATAGAGCCTGCCTGTGTCACAGGGGGACAGCTGATGCAAAAGTGGGGGTGGGCGGAGGGATATGTGGGGCGGAGGAAGGAAAGCTGGCCTATATTTGCTGTTGGGAGAAATAAAAGCGGAAAGGAGCAGCGATCTTTTTTCTCCTGCCGAAACGGAAACAAGACCAGTGTAAAAATGAGGTGGTTGGCCTTTAGTCAGCGGTCCTTGTGAGTTCTCCTTGAAACATATTTGTGGAGTGTTTTACCGTAATCGGGACTTTGAGGTGTAACTTTTGAAGCTTGTTCGAAATATCAGTTTTAGTCTCGAAACGATGGGGCTTTCAGTGCAGTTTTTATGGTGGTTATTGTCATTGTAGAATTTGCTGGGGCAGCGTAATCATGTTGTGCCTCTGTCCCGCCGGCAGGCCGAGCTTGGAGCTGAAGAAGGTGCGCTCCCGCGACGCAGCGCGCTCCCGACGCAGCCAAGAGACTGAGGTTTTTTATCAGCTGGCGCACGCACTCCCCCTCCCACGCCGTGTCGCGTCCCATCTGGACAAGGCTGCCATCATGAGGGTGACGCTCAGCTACCTGCGCCTTCACCATCTCCTGAGCTCAGGTGGGTGCCGACCAGCGCTTGAAGTACTCGGTACTCGTACTCAGTACTCGGTACTCGTACTCAGTACTCGTACTCGTACTCGGTACTCGTGAGTACTTGCCAGCTCACTGGCTGCCTCCCGCTTGTGCAGAAGGTCTGGAGACAAGAGCGAAGAAGGAAGAGGATGAGGCGATGGAGGAAGAAGAGGAGACTGTGACCGACAGACTCTATCCCCGTGCCTTGGCCGGGTTTGTCATGGTGCTGACGGAAGAGGGAGACATGATCTTCCTGTCGGAGAGCGTCAGCAAGTACATTGGCGTCACGCAGGTATGAAATCATTGTGAGACAGGCTTTTTGTAGAACTTTCTTCTAAGGAGACCAACCCTGTGGATGAAGCTGCACAGAAAAAAATTTGGAAATTAAGCCCAGAGTTTTGCATGTGTCATTTCTATATAAAATGATAATATTACACTACATATTGTTATCGTAGGTTTTCTTTTACTGGAATACTAAGAGAAACCCTGAAAATGAGCTTTGAAGGGTTAACGAGAGATTTGAGCAGTTTGGATTGGGGATCCAAGCAGTGGGAAACCTTTACCCTAATCTGTTTATATACACAACAGCTTTTTTTTATCTGCAGCGAGTCTTTGCAAGAAATCCAAATACAGTATTTGTTGCTACAGCGTAAATGTACACAGTCTGGTACATTTTGTTCTTGCCTTACTGTTCAGCTTTTTGTGAGTCAGCCACCAGCAAGGCGGACATAAGTAAACAATTTTGTAAATGTGGCACCAAAGGAGTGTGAATAGAGAGCGAATAGTAATTGACATGCGTTGGCAAATGCCCGAAATGCCCAATAAAATGCAGGCATACTTCTAAAGCCCTGCTATTCAAAGCACGGTCCTCAAGGTCCGAGCCGTGCCGATTTTCCAGCCTTCCAGCTGGGTATGAAGCCTCTGGCCAATCAGAATCAGTAATTATTAAACCAACTACCTGGGAGCATTGAAAACAAGGCCTGGATTTGGATTCGAGGTCCAGTTTTGAAGAGCCCTGTTCTAAAGTATAAAAATGCTGAACTTTTCCAAATTTTACAGCTGGAGCTGCTGGGTCAAAGTCTGTATGACTTTGTCCATCCCTGTGACCAGGAGGAGCTTCGGGACGTCCTGACCCCAAGAAGAGCAGGTGAGGTGACCTTTTTACATGCAGAATAAGCAGCACGATGGGACGTGTGAGATGCGATTAATTTGTCTGCTCCGCATAGTAAGTGCGATAATCCCTCTCCTGTCCCAGGACCATCCAAGAAGAATCAGTCAGAGAGATGGACGAGGCGCGACTTCTTCTTGAGAATGAAGAGCACCCTGGCTAGTCGGGGGAGAACTGTGAACCTCAAATCCGCCTCCTGGAAGGTTTGTGGCCCTTGGTCGTTTCATCCACTGCCCTTCAGTCCAAAATACAGATGTTCAGAAGATGCACATGAATTCTCTGATAGTGGTATCAAAAATATTAGTAAACTCAATAAGCCTGTCTGTCTTTGTCTTTCTAACAGTAGAATTCATTCCTTCTGTTTTGATATCAGTTTCTGTGTTGTGCCAGTTGCATTTAGATTTTAAGTGATGGGGCCACACTGACGCTGTTCTTATCCGTTGGCCGAAGGCAGTGCCTCACTCGGAGTTTGCTGTGTGCCCTTTTGTTGTACTTGTGTCATTTTCAGTGGCCTGTCTTTAGACTCGCTCACCTAGTTAACTTGCCTCTTTCTCCTACTTGCTAAAGTTCAGGGCAATTTAGGATTGAGAATCTGTGCAAATATGTCACTCATGAATGTTGAGTTGTTTCTCAAAACAGTAATCCTATTCAACATAATTTTGAAATACACTTATGGATTTTCATGTGCCCAGGTCCTGCACTGTACTGGCCGCATGTTGACTTACCACTCGGAAGAGAAGGTGGCGGCCTCTGCTGGTAGCTTCCTGACACTGCTGTGCGAGCCGATCCCACACCCATCCAGTGTGGAGTTTCCGTTGGACTGCAGCACCTTCCTGACCCGTCACACCATGGATCTGCGTTTCACTCACTGTGAGGGCAGGTGAGATGCGACGTGCCCAGTAGCTGGCTGTTCATTAACCTGCAGAGAGCAGGCTGTTAAAAAGAAAGGCAGGTTTGTCGTTAAGGTGGTAAGAAAACGGTACAGGGCCGAAACTGAAAGAACAGGATCCTTCATGTAGTTAGTTTATAACAGGGGAGTCAAACTCCAGTCCTGGGGGGCCAGAGCCCTGCACATTTTTGGGTTTCCCTTCATTTAACACACTTGATTCAACTCCTTGTGCTAATTACTACACAGTTCTTGAGCTGAATCATTTGTGGTGGAACAGGGAAAGAACCAAGCTACACAGGACTCTGCCCCCCCCAGGAATGGAGATTTACTCCCCTGGTTTCTCATTTACAGTATAAAAATTGGAATTAATGTATAAGACTTAGTGAAAATTAGTTTTCTTCTCCTGTACGTCTGTTAGCTGGATTAAGCATATTGCCTAATAGTGCGTGTTTTTTTTATTTTATTTTTTTGCTTAGTTCTGAAATTTAAGTTCACAGGCCTCAGGTTAGCTTCCCATGCTGTAAAGGTGCTCAGCATGCTTTGGGCTGTCCAAGCCTGCCAGTGCGAATAGTTAACAAGATATATTTGGATTTGGGGCGAGCACGTACGCGTGACTTCTGGAGATCACGTGTAACTGGCCATCGGCGTGACTGTGTGCACTGAGCCCTGTGTAATTTGTAACCAAAATGACCTTTCTGTGGAGAACTTTGAATGTACTGTTACTGCAGCAGGCTTTGGCAGTCTGCCCTGTGCTTTTCCTACCGTGCGGTTTGGCACACGCGTACGAGTTCCGCCGGGGTCTGGGTGTGTGCGCGCGCGCTTGCTGGCCGCAAGCTGGATGTTGTGGATGAGAGCTTTACGGTTGTAGGTGTGTGCCGAGTTTGGTGCTTCGTTGCTGGCGGTTTGCCTGGAATGTGAGGGGAGGAGTTTGAAGGGAAAGAGAACATTCTGTCTGAACTGCCTAACGCCAAAGGGAGGGAGCTGGATAACGAGATTACACTCTCACCGCGACGGAAGACGTTAAGCGGCATTACATGGAACGCGGCGTTCCTTCCCTTCATGTAAATGCTCTGTTAGGGTGCATGCAGATGTGTTTGAAGTGCATCAAGCTCGAGAGAGATTTTATGTCATAAGCAATGGGAACAATGGAAACCAGGGCTTTGGCTGTTACGTGCAGTTTGTTGTTTACATGGTTCGGGGAAACGTTCTCTTGCGTGACTTTGAGGCATCAGTGCATGGTGGGTGGGGGGGGTCTTACATTTTTAACTTGAAGGCCAAACAAGAGTGTTCATTCTCAGGCTTCTGTTGTTCTTGGCCTCCCCCTTTTTTCTTTGGAATCTTTGGTTTTAAATTTAATAGCGAGACGCGGCTTTATATGGTTCACTGACCTCTCACGTTCTCTGCGTTTGTTCTGTTCTCAGGGTGACAGAGCTTGTGGGATACCAGCCCGACGATCTCATTGGCCGATCGGCGTATGAGTTTCATCACGCCCTGGACTCTGATCACGTGACCAAGAGCCTGCATATCCGTGAGTGTGACCTATGATGTGAGATTACTGCACGCTTTTAAAGTGCAAGGGGAAACCCGAACCCCCAACGCTGGAGGCCAAAAGCCGCTGTACTGTTATATACCACACACAGTGAAATTAGATCCAGCACATACATGCATTATTCACAACAAAAACAACACAGCAATGGTATAAAACATGTATATGTTTCATTGGCACACTGTGAAATCCTTAACAACAACAACAGGTAATCACTGCCTGTTTTCAGTCAGATTGCTCTGTTTGCATTGTACCTTTGCTCAGAGTAATATCCTTCAACTGCTTGGCTGCATCCAGAGGAGAAATGGGCCTCTGGAGTACATAATCCTAGAGGCGTGCTAATTGGAGGCTGTGCCGTCTACAGCAGGAGCCCACGAGTGACGTGTCAGTGTGTGATGTCATTGCGTGTTGTCATTGCGTGGTGCCATTGCGGGTGACGCGGTTGGCCTTCGTCTGTCGCCCACAGTGCTCTCAAAAGGCCAGGTGTGTACCAGTCACTACCGCTTCCTGGCTAAGAGAGGGGGCTTCGTGTGGGCCGAGACCCAAGCCACCGTCATCTACAACAGCAAGACCTCGCAGCCCGAGGCTGTCGTCTGTCTCAACTTCATTCTCAGGTACTGCTTCAGAAAATCGCTCCATCTGCCCCATTCCTGTCCCATTCCTGCTCGGCTCATTTTCTATTCTGCCGACTCGTGTTCATTCTTCCCGGAAGATTTCTAAGGCATCTGCCGGTAACAGAGTCCCATGCTGTGGTTACTTATCTCTTCCAGCGGGATCGAGGAAGCAGATATGGTCTTGTCCGTGGAGCAAGGCCCATGCCCCGTAAAATCCAAAACGGAGTCGGACACACAGGAAATGCTAGTCGCAGAGGCCTGTAATGACATCCACGAAAAGAAGAAAGTGTTCCAGTCACCATCGCCAGCAGACGATGCAGTTGACGTGAAAGGTGAGAATCATCCCCAGACATGTACCTGAAATCTGATCTTAGTGCTTTGCTTTAGTGTGTCTAACACTGTCTTGGTACCTTGTGTTTTTATTATTTTTTCGCAGTGCTTTTGGAAGTAAAAGACTTGTCATTCTGCCAGCCTTCCTGTCCAAACACTGTTCCAGAGTTCCCCCGTGACCTGTGTACCCCCGAGCTTCGCATGCTCCTCTCTCCCATTTTCGACAGGCCGGAAGCCACTTCCTCCCCAGCCACGGTGAGAGAACTTGCGTAGGTCCTGGTTGCTGCTCTTTCTGACCCCAACTTCCACTCATTTCTTCTGCATCTCCCCGCCTTCAGTCTCACTCACCTGAAATTTCTTTGTGGACGTTTCAGAGTTCCTCCGATGAATTGCTGATGGACAAAGACACGGTGGAGAGGTTCTTCACTGTTAGATCAGAGGACAGTACCGACCAGGACAGCCAGTTTGAGGTACCTCTCGCTGATAGAGCAGTTCCTGGCAGAACTTAACCACTATGCTCTCCTACCTACAAACAAATACTCAGTGGTAGGTGCTAACGGTTTATTATTCCATAATCTTCAAGGACATGGAGGGTACGGATCTCGACATGTTGGCGCCATACATCTCTATGGACGACGATTTTCAGCTCACCTTCCTGACCCAGCTCCCAGATACCAACCTCATCTCACCAGAATCTCCAGTCCCGGTGACGAGGAAGCGGTAAGTCTGGCCCGGAATTCTCTATGGTTCGCTTCGGGTCCTTACATGCAAATGAATTTGCTATGATAACCATATCTATAAAATCCTGGACATGATAGCAAATTCATTTTCAGGCAAGAAAAAGTGAAAATTGATCATTTGAATCGTATATAATCTTTGAAGCCATGCATTTTCTTGTAGCTATAAGATTTTTAGAGGCATAGCAAGCAGAGCATATTATTAATGTCTGCAGCTTGGCACGAAAAAGCAGCTGGTTTTTGACCTTTGGATTGCAGTATATCATATCACATGGCCGCTGTGTGGCTCAGTGATGGGAAGGTCACCCATTGAAGTCCAGCCCTGGCAGAACAGCCACATGTCAGTGGGCCTTTGACAAAAAGGCCCCTAACCTCCAACACCCACTAGGTAGCCATACCTTCGCTGTGACTCCCAAGCGTCTCTGTGTCTCACGGGGAACAAGATGGGATAAAGTGAAAAAAGAATTTCCCCAAAGGGATTAATGAAGTATCACTATTCATCATGCTGTTCTCTACTTTATTCGAATCTGCGACTTGTAAGCTTATAGCAAAATTCATGCCTGTGGGATAAATATTCTGACACAGGATGCCCGCGACAGCTTCTAAAGTTAGTTTAGTAGTATGAGAGCTGCAAAATGAATTTTTATGGAACCCGGGCCACGTGATTCTGTTTTGGAAATCCAAGACTGTTGTTTTGTATCAGATGTATGACTGCGTGTTCCCTAGCTGTTCCATTTCTGTCACAGTAGCTAATTACTAAAATTACCATTCATTACAGGAGAACAGTAGACCAGAACAAAATGTACTGCTAAGCTAATACTTTATATCTACTTCTTCCCTTGAGATTAAATAACTATGACCGTTAGGTAGATTGATACCTTCACACACCACTAGAGGGCACCTCACCTGCAACTAGTGGCATGTATGCTATGGCGTGAGAACCAGAGTCCAAATTTAACAGAAACGTCAAATATGCTGGTAGATGTGCACAGGGAGTTAAATTAACAGCCATGTTTTAAAAGTAAGTGTTGCAAAGGTAGACTGCAAGGCTGAACTGAATATCGCACCGTAAATCCTTTTGCTGCTTTGCGTGTAGCCGTACCAGTGTAGACTGGTACAGTCTTGCAAATCTTGCAAATTCCAGTACTTCTTGACTTCCTCAGCCAATCTTGCCTCATGTCCGCTACTCATATATTTTTTTTTCATTCTGATCAGATATGTTAGAGTAGAAAGTGTGTTGAAATGAGGTCTCCACACCTGACCTCTGTGATGATTAAGTTATAGTAGCCACATCTGCAGTAAGGGTGAACTAGCCTTTGAATAACCAGACCAGCTCAAGCCAGACCAGGGCAGCGATGAAGAGCTGTTGAAGCGCAAAGTGTACTTCCCTGACGACGGCAGTAATCGCCCGTCAGTCACTGTCAGACACCAACACTGGTCTGTTATAGTCGATCACAGACAATGTGGTGGCATCGCTCAAGTTCAAGTCGACAAGTTCTTTTTCCACTGAAAATCAATTCTTGGAAATGTTATAGTGTGTGAAGTTTACTTATGCTTTTCAGAGATATTATAAGACAATTTCACTTTATTTTTAATTTAGTTTGGTTGTTTTCAAAGTAATAATGAGTACTTTGACTGTGTTTAGAATGATTACAATGACTACAGAATGATAACACTGGTATACTTTTCCCAGGTATTCCTGGACATAAAGTTCCCTTTTCTCTTCTCAAACAGAACCCCATTGTTTCGCAAATGCATAGTTTTGTGTATAGTGTACATAAGACTTTCGCTTTAGATGTTGTGTTGCAAACACTGAATGTTTTTAGATGTAGATTTTAGATTCGACAAAGAGCAATGAGCTAAGGAAGTTTGACTTGCTCACTGGCATTGGGTTATTTTCAGGGTGTGTAGTTATGTGTATGAACGTGTTTCTAAATAGTGCCTGTCCCTCTACCCTGGCCAGGGTTCTGGAAGAGGATGGAGACGCATCCCTGCAGGACATCATGCAGGACAAGAGGCAAAAGCACGCTGCGTCTGAGGAGGAGCTTCTGGTGACCAACATGAGGGAATGGGTGAGTGTCAGCTCTCAGTTTTAATAAGGCAGAATTTCCCCAGCCCTGCTCCTCGGGGACCCCTGGACGGTCCATGTTTTTGCTCCCTGCCAGGCAGTCCACAGTTTTGCTTCCTCTCTGGTCCTATTAGGGAGCTGGGAGGGACCAAAAATGTGGACTGTCTGGGGGGGGGTCCACAGAGGACTGGGTTAAGGCATGAAACCTTTACGCAAATACTTGTCTGACATTCATGTCACTGCTGGAACTGGTGTGGAGTTTCTGACGTCACTGTGGTTGGTACAGGGCTGCATACAGGATCATGAGTCTCCTGAAGAGAGGCCCCCCTCCCACTATCGCAACAAGCTCCTCACCGACAGGGATCCCATCCTTGGGGGAGCTCGGGGCCCCTGTGACCCTGAAGGTAAAGAAATCGCTTGTATTAATGTGCCGCCTGGTTCCCATGAATTGCATGCCTCGGTATCAGGATGGAGAGTTGGGTGTTGAACATTGAGTCAGGTTTCTAAAGCTTAGTCCTTGTGTCTTTGATTCCTACAGTATTATTGAGTGCCCTCTTGACCCGCCCACCTGATCCAATTGGCCAGAAGAAAGGGTGTGTCTCGTCCTTGACCTGAGCAATTGGACGCCTGTACTTCAGCATCTAGGGTTTGGCTGCAAGATGTTATGGGTTTTTGTTTTTTTTTTTTGTTTTTCCTTTTTCTTTTTTCATTCAATGGTCAGCCAGCCTCTCATACTGGATGTAAAAGCCTACAGACCTTCAGCACACTGACAGGAAATCACTCCAGTAAGGCACTTGGTGAGCCTCAGTCCACATCCTGCCACATCTCTCCCACCGTAAGCAGGGATCAGTGCCATCTGAGCTAAGGAGGGACACTGTCTCATGTTTGGAGGTGGGGGGGGGGTGGGATAGACTGGACCTCGTCCTTCCAGCAGGCCCTGGACCAGTTCTCAAATCCAGTGCAGTAAGGCGGATCCGAGTGCCATTTCGTTCACTTTGTCTTGGCACCAAGTATCACTGTTCATTAGATGTCAGGATCATTTGAAAATCATAGACCGTCAAGTACTTAGGTCTCAACACTTTTGTCCTCATTTTGTAATTTCCAACAGCCCAGCGTTTTCCAGTTCAGGAACAAGAATGATACAGTAATAATGGTCTTCTGTTCCCGTCAGAAGCATGTTCCTAATGCCTATGAAATGTTTTTTGAAACATCCTAAGAAAAATATTTGATAGATGTCAGTAGAGAAGTGTTAAAACTATTTACTGCAAACCATCTAACACTGGCATGCGGTATGACAGTTTCAGAATCATGTTTATTAAAAAGCAGTGAATTAGTGATTTTTCTTTTGGTTGTATTGTTTAGAAGGTCATGTGTATGCGACTTCCTTTTAGGTGAGCTGATCAGCCTGTTGATGAACGCTCAGGAAATCTTTGGGAGATGAGAAAGAATAGTGGGTATGTTATGATGCACCAATTTATGAAATCCAGAGATACGGTAGAGCTGTTGTCTAGGTGAGGAGCTTCTTATAAACTGGTTTATAGCAAACAATATATATGGGAGAATGAAAGTATGTTTAGTTTGCGAATTTTAATGTTTCCCGGGGGCGGGGGGGGGGGGGGGGGGGTCTTAAATTGAACCAGAGCATTTATTTTTTCCAAGTTTTTAAAACAAACGAAAGTGCTGGGTGTTAATGTATTATTTAGTTAACTGGGCATTGTAAAAGTCTCAACTGTAAGCTTAAGTAATATACCAGCATACACAGACTTTACCAAGACTCAAGGTGGAAATCACTGTATGCGATCAAATGGGGTGAAGCTTAAGCGGGTCGACAGCTTCAGATTTAACAGCAGTTCATGAAATTTTTAATGCACAATGTATTGTATACACTGCAGTAAGTCTGTAGGGGTTTAAATTTAAAATAAGGCCTAAATGTTTCCTGAGCTGAATGTTGGAAAACACTATGGATATGTTAGCTTGGATATGCCCAACGGTATTTAGGTTTAACTGAAACCGTAAACCTTGCTTCAGCCAACTGACTTTAGGGTGGTTGTTATAGCATAATTTCATGTTGCACATTAGAAAACCGATAGTGAGCAAACAAATGGAAATCGTACGTTTCAATGGGAAATAAAAGCGATACAGGAGTTTTTTTTGTTTTGTTTTGCAGGAGTGTGGAAGTCATATGTTGATTTTGCAGCAGTTGGCGCTGCATTTCATTATGTTTAAAAAAAACTGAGGTATTTTTTAATACGGTTTTGTTACGTGATTTGAAATGCTTTCATGTCAGAGTATCTCTGTATCAGTTCTTGTGGTTAGAGTAAGGAGCTTGGAACAGGGATAGAAGTGAACATTTATTGTGTAATGAAAATATCTTCACATTGTAAGCTATTGTGTAAGCAATTTCACTTGATTTCAGATCAACTTATGCAAATCATAACCACGCACAGTTAGACAATGCTTGGTCAATGTTAAGATTTATTTTCTGACTTTGTATACATTAGTACTAATAAAGACATTTTTACTTATTTCAGTGTGATGCAGTATTTGTCGCTGTCGCGGTGTGCTATTACTGCCACCTAATGGCTGAGAGGAAATTTAAAATTCACTTATTCATTTAAAATGTAGTATTAAAAAAAAAATTCATGTCGCTCATTTGTGGCAGTTATTTTTTTACTTCATTTTTTTTATCCACCAATATTTGTAGTCAAATTGAGCACTTAAAAACCTTATTGCGAATTAACATTTAACCCTATTAAAAGATTGACACATAAAGATGTTGCTATCTTATTTTGAAAGGATTTTTCTGAAGTCCTACTTCAGCACACCCTGTGTGTACATTGTTCCGTGTTCCAGAAGTGGAACTGAAATGTGTTTTGAAAGCTTTCATTAGTGTATAGCAGGGGTTCTCAAACTCGGTCCTCAGGCCCCACTGCCCTGCTTGTTTTTCAGCTATCCAATTGCATCGATCAGCCATAACATTAATACCACTGACAGGTGCAGTGAATAACAGTGATTGTATGGATGCAGTGGCAGCTGTCAGGGGTGCTGTTATGTTGGGCAAGTGGACTGTCAGTTCTGGAAGTTCATGTGTCGTATGCGGGAAACACGGACAAGTGTAAAGATCTGAGGAACTTCGACGAGGGCCAAATCTCCAAAATGGTAGGTCTCATGTGGTGTTGCCAGTATGTAGTGGTTAGTGCCAAGGAAAGCCAAGATGGGACCAGACTGTACTATGGTAAGAAAGTAAGAGTAGGAGGATGCCGCTCGCATCAAATTGACAGGTTGGGTCAAAGGTCACGAAATCACGAAGATCAAAGGATTGGGGTCAAAAGGGGGTGGGGCCAGGTGTGGGCTGTGTGACGTCACAAATATTGTTTATGGTTGATGATTTTTCCAGATGTTGGGGGTATATGAAATTAGTTATGGTTGGTTATTTATTCAATTTGATTTAATTCAATTGTGTGCTTATGGATATGAGTGTGATTGTGTCAAATGCTATAGCCTGTGTTATGAGGGTCAAAAAAATGATCGAGTGTGACCGTCTGCTGCCGGGGCTGCTGCTGGGTTCTGCCGCTGGTGCTCCCGATGGTGCTGCCGTGTGGGAAGGTGGAATGATTCAGGTCCGGAGGCTGGAAATGTTGCGGATACTACAGTCCTTTGTGGCTGGCCCCCCTCTGTAGGCTGGGTCTCTGCGGCTCCCCCTCTGTAGACTGGATCTCTGAGTCAGGGTCTCTGTAAGCTGACCCTCTGTAGGCTGGTCCTCTGTAGGCTGGTTGCGTCTGCAAAAGACTTGGACATTCTGTGTTGGAGCGAGTGTTGTACGAGTATGAAAGAAACCCTGTGAAAGTGAGAGAGCGTAGAATGAGAGGAGGTGTGTCCGACGTTATCCTCCTCCAATGAACGTCCCTCCTGCAGCGGTTCGGATGTGTGTCTGTGAAAAGTGGCATGGGGGGGAGGGGGAGCGTGGGGGGTAGTGTGTGGCCCCCATCATTGCATCGCAGGTTTGTGAACCTGTCGGCTAAGTGAGAGAATAGAAAAGCCACACATCAAATTGACATTTTGTCTTACAGTATGTAAGTTATTCTCTGTTTGAAGTTGGGGGGGGGTCCAGTAGTTTTACCCATGCACCTGTTATTTTCTACCGTCGTAGATCATCCCTGGGTCGATCTTACCGTCGGTGTCTGCGCATAACTACAAATGAAATAAACACCGTGACGATCAAAAAAATTAGGAATCCCCCGGTCACCTAAAACTTGACACGACATTAAAGAATCCTAAGAAAAAAGTTTGTCTATTGCATGTCGGGAGTGCCACGCCCCCAGAGGGCCGTGGGTAATATAACAAGCTTCAAGCAGTAGGCCTAACAGTAAGAGGTAATACAGAGAATATAGATACAGACATTTCCGGCACACCCGAAATGAAAGATTCTATGGCACGGTCAAATATTCAGGAGGAGGAGGATGGTGTACGGCCTCCGGGGGCTCCCAGGAAGATTCGTACGGCACGTAGACGGGTACCTACGGTGCAAGTGCCGGGGTACCTGAGGGGTACCTGGGGGATGCCCAACGGGGAAAAAGTGATCTGGCTCTTTGACTACGATGAGGAGGAACTGCACATGTTTCAGATCGGCGTAGACGGCACAGACCCCCCCGAATGATGACACGCATATGGTGAGTTTCTCTGAAGATGAATGGGGAAACTTGAAGTCTATCATCATCCCGATGATGAAAGCGACCACCAACCCTGACAATCGGGGGAACACCTACAATATAGCCATGCAGTTTAAAAATCCGGACGAAGGTAAAGATCGGAGGACCTTTATAAAGTGGGACGCGACTGGGGTGGTGAATATATGTCAGTGAATGGTGAATATATGTCAGCGGCCTAATTTCGACTGTTTTGGGCTGAGAATACCGCTTGAGATTTGGATGCTGATGTTTGAAAAAAAGGGGGATTTCTTCCACGCGCTGTTAAAGGATCAGAATTCAAGTCAGAATTCTGAGATAGTCATAAAAAAAGTCAGAAGTCTTTTTTTATCTCAGAATTCTGACTTACTAAATGACTGGAATTATTCACCTTCCCACACGGCAGCACCATCGGGAGCACCAGCGGCAGAACCCAGCAGCAGCCCCGGCAGCAGACGGTCACACTCGATCATTTTGAGCCTCATAGCACAGGCTATAGCATTTCACACACAATCACATTCATATCCATAAGCACACGATTGAATTAAATCAAATTGAATAAAATAAATAATAACCAACCATAACTAATTTCATATCCCCACCATCTGGAAAAAATATTAACCATGAACAATATTTGTGACGTCACATGGCCCACGCCTGGGCCCTGCCTGGCCCCGCCCCCTTTTGACCCCAATCCTTTGATCTTCGTGACCTTTGACCCAACCTGTCAATTTGATGCGAGCGGCATCCTCCTACTCTCTAGTAAGCCTGATGCTCTGGGCAATGTACTACTGGGAAACCTGGGGTCCTGGCGTCCACGTGAATGTTACTGCCTTCTCTCCTACAATAATATTTCGTATAGTCCTTTAAAAAAAAAAAACTTCATGTGTCTAACACTAAGGCCGTTCATAATAAAAACCTAAAACAAAGTATCTCTAACACATAAAAACATTTATACATTTTTATTAAATGTAATATTGTAGCAAAGTACACAATGTTAATGTTACTTTAATATATTAATCTTTCTTTTTTTTAAAAAAAAACTATCCATTCACTTCAACATCACACGGCATTTGGCGCCGAGACCACAATTACAGTCAGGTGAAAATGGATAGGAAGGAACAAACCGACAGGCTATAGAGGAAATTGGCAAAGGTGATTATATCTTCAAAGTCGCTATGCATTCACGTAATGTGAAACCTCGCACTTTCCATTTCTGGCTGGAGACAAACAGAGGTGACGGAGCAGGAAGCACTTGGTTAGGTACAGTGGTAAAGTTGAGAGGTTCGATGGAACAACATCACAGATTCTATCTGGTCCCATCACCAAAAGGGGCACTACATTTGCATCTTACTACCAATCTGCTCCATCTCACTGCTGGTATTTCACATTCCGAGAAATACCACCAACACCTGGTTTCCTTCCAAACATATATGAACATCATACTTCCGCCTAAAAGTGATGCACCAACAGCAATGCTGGATATCACAGTAAGTACTACCTCCTCGAACTGGCCAACAGAATCCCCAGTTTGGGTCCCATCACTGACAGGATAGCAACGTTCAAATTCCCAGCGTCTGCTGGAAATACACAGAAAAATTACCATGAATATATTACTACTTGATCACTATTGTGATCATGTGGTTTAGCCTCTAAATCATGTTTCTCAACCCATAGGAAAGATTTAAGCCACTTGTTTTTAGTGATATACAGCCACTCAAAAGGCGTAATCATACAACAGACAATTAAAACGAATCCTATGCAAACGTCACCGTCTTGGCAGTAATAATCAACAGACTGAACAGCTCTTTGTTCAGCAATGTCCAAACAATTAACAAACAAAACTGTGGCATTAGCTGTCCTTGTCTTCAGAAAGTGCAATATGTAGTGTTCGTCCATCCCCTACAGTCTGATCACCAGAGGATCTTGACTGTACTTCCTCATATGGTGGTGGTGGAAGCTCTGCGCTCTCATTGGATGGCTGAGAAGAACCATTTATCTCCACCTGAACTTGAGGCAAAAGGCTGTGCCCATTAGTCTCCTGGGCCAATAAGAGCTGGGTCGGTCCATGAGTGGGGGTGAGTCGCTGGCCCCAGCTCCCGTACACCGCCTCCTCGTATGTCGGAAGAGAAACCGGCAGTCCGTCCACCATCAGGTCCATCTGCTCAGGGGAATGCCTGCAAGAAATACACAAGACATGATCTCAAGATGGAGCTCTCATTTCAAGCAAAATATTGATATTTGGTTTAAAATCCAGCAATATCCATCCAAGGTCATGGAAGCAAAGGGCACAGAGCTGGCACACCCCGACTGGAATGCCAGTTCATTTCATGCCTTGTGTGTGTGGTTTTGGTATTTGGTATATTGTGGGGACCAAATGTCCCCACAATGTGATTAAACCTGTTATTTTGATCTTCTGGGGACATTCTTTCAGTCGCCACAGGTGGAAACTGACTTTTATAAAAGACTTATATTTTGTTTGGCTACTTAGGGTTAAGGGTTAGGGCTGGGTGGGGGGTAAGGTTGTCATTGCTGGGATTAGGGCTATGCCCATAGAAATGAATGGCGAGTCCCCACAAAGATATTGACATCTAGTGTGTGTAGGTGTGTGAATACACCTACCTAGACTTCATGTTTTTCCAACTCTCAGAGGAAAATAGTACCACGCGGAAAACCCCCAACCTTTACAGCTACGCACAGTGCAAAATCTCTTACCTGGTTGACTGACAGGGGTAGAGGCGGGATTTAATCACCATGCAGGCTGTGGTAGTGAGCAGGAAGATCGATACACCAACTGCTGTTGTGGCAACACTTGGGAGAGGCTGGACTTCTCTATCATCTGTGTAAA
Organism: Brienomyrus brachyistius; assembly: GCF_023856365.1. Classification (NCBI taxonomy): domain Eukaryota; kingdom Metazoa; phylum Chordata; class Actinopteri; order Osteoglossiformes; family Mormyridae; genus Brienomyrus; species Brienomyrus brachyistius. Next base: position 8,319,691 of record NC_064549.1, on the reverse strand, counting down.
CATGCCCCGCTGTGTAAAACACACACACAACAGCAATTAATAATAATCATCAGTAGTGGCTACAACAGATATAATGTTATTTGCCCATAGTGATACATAGAGCACAGTTTGAGGGTGTAAACCCCAGATCAATATCTAGACAGTCCGGGTTTATCGGAATGCAAGTTCGATATTTTTCTGAGACATTTTCCCCAGTTTTAATTGCATAGAGGAAAATGGTTAGTTTCTACCTAGCTGACTTCCTGTTCTCACAGGGGATTTCCTGTCTTATTGTGGTGTACAGTGATGGGTGGGGGGGGTTATAATTACTGGTGTCACAATAGTATCACCCAGTTGAATATTTAATTTGATGTCAAGACCTCTAATTTTTTGATGCGCTAGTACATACTTTATAGTGTGACATAAAATGACACAAAGAGCACACAAGTCATTCAAGAAAATGACAAAAAGCCACTGCGATGATGTAACTGTGGCAACAAGCATATTACAACATAGATGGGAATGGACTGTTCATACAAAAAGCTACAAAGTATTTTGAAAGACAGGAAAGTGCACGTATTGCCCGTTTTACTTATGTTCCCTGACCCTTTGGGGACTGACTCATCCATTCACAAAAGTGACATCTGTAATCAGGAAAGCTATTTTCCTCATTTCATTCTGTTGTTTACGAAGCATAAATTATTATTCTGAGGGGGTTTTCTTACTTGTGCGAAGAATGCAGGTTGGGATGGGGGGGTCCCATGTTCCTTTACGACAGCGGGAATAACGACGTCCAGGAATAAAATAGCCTGACTCGCAGATGTAGTGGATGGTGCTCTGGTGCGGGAAACCTTGGCAGGGAGATGATTCACAGCGGAAGGAGACATGTTCTGGCATTATGGGGTGGCTGCAGTTCTTGCCTAGCAAACACAATCAGAGATAGATTATGAACACCAGTTCTGTCTGGTTTGTGCCAGATAATGCTACACTGAATTCAACAGCAAATGGCAAAGTGGGTAAGGATTTGAGCAAGGTTCTTTGCACCAGTACACTTGTAAAACTAAATGCGATTGGATAAAAAGTTTCTGCTAAAAACATGAAACATTATTGTACTCCAGGTGTAATTTGTGAGGTCGTTGACTAGTTTCTGGATACGGCAACAAGTTGCTAGTGTTGGTGATGGAGCCAACAGCCAATTGCGAATCAAAATTAAATGTTATTGTAACCTGCCATGTGCAGCAGGGTAAGTGCGAAAAGACATTAAGAGAAAATGGTGGATTCTGGCTATTGGCTTGATCATTTGACCCCAGGGATTCATGGTAGATAATTCAAGCCATGCTGGTGCACTTGGGGAAATTACCTGTGACAAAATCCAGCAAGATGACCATGATGAGGACTACACAGCCTATGGCTGAATGTGCACATTTCTGTAGAGTTGATCCACACGCAGACATCAATACGCACGTCTGGCTGGCAAAGGAAATAAAGAAAGATTCAGGGCATAGCAACATTCACTTGTTCTAGTAAATGAAACAAGCAAGGAGTGATATTCATGCAGCTCTAACGTTCAGTACAATATCAGACATTGATTTTACTCCCCAAGGATGCCACGGGTATCGTTCTTTTTCATTTTTTTATTATTGTTTCAATTTTTTTGTTTGTTTACACATTCACATTAAGTACATTCAGCACAAATACATGTGTGAAAATTGATCTGCTCTCACACCAACTTGTAGTGGTTCAATGTAGGGAGTTAAAGAGTAGGCACCGACAACTCAAAATGCAACTTACAGTGACACCTGACCGCCTTGTTTTTCCAAATGAATTCTGTGTAAGGGTCACTGCTCGAGAGGCGCGGTCTATCTGCCTGACAGCTTTAGCAGCTCGAGCCACAAAGCCACACCACAGCATCCTTTGCGAGAATTATGTTTTTTTTTGCACTCTCTGGGCCAGTGCAAGATCGAAAACCTTGCACGAATGTCAAATGAATCACAATGTGCTTGTGATGTGGTTTTGGTTTCCAGCAGCACCCGTCATTAGTGCAACATTAATGCATGCTTAGGGTGTCAGTCCTAATTTTTACCAGTGCGATATATAATACATCAATGACAGCTGCGTAATTCTGAAATATGATTATTCATACAATTTCAAACTCGTATCCAATATGGGCCAGTGTGAACATATGATGATTCCCTGTTAATGCACAATAAAATTATGCTGCAACTAAACATACTTTGCCTGATGTTATATAGAAAAAGATTTTACCCAATTTAAATGAACTCTTTTACTACATCAAACCCACAGTTTTGTAAAAGGCATTCCTTCAAATTTCAATGCGTTAATTGGAAAAGTTAGTCGAGGAATAAAAGTACCTATTGTGTGGTACTACAGGCAGTAAGAAATGCAAATAACAGGCAGGCTCGCTCTTCTGTAGTTTTGCAGAACAGCAGTCGTGCAAAACAGCTGAGCGCGCGCCAGTTAGCCGACTAATTCTTAAAGGTCACGTTGCAAACTGTCGACCTTTCGTTTGACATGTATGTGTTGATATCATTTTAAAAGCATGTTTTCGCTATCATGAGTGTTGCTCCGTAGATTAAACGAAAAATCAGGGATGAGCAGATAGGAACACGAAACTGGATTTTCCGCGACAGGAGTAAACAATCAAAAAGTGCAGTACAGTAACTATTTTCTAAAAATTAAAAAAAGGAAAACAAAATAAGTGACCCCAGCTGCAATGTCAGTAAAACGAAAAACTTTTTAAATTCAACGTCAGTACGGCACCCCCTCGTTATAAATCTCTACACGAGCCTACAAAAGCCGAAATTACTGCAGTTACGGGCAGGTCTACAGTGAGCTCGGTTTTCTGCAGATTATCATACAACAAACATGCTTCATAAATAGCACCAAACATGGCGTTTAATATATTTATTACGAAATATCTAATGTTGCTAAGGAAGAGGTCAAGCATAGAAACGTAAAATACATGCAAACTCAATTCTTAGTATAAATATAAAACAATTCATATAGGAAAGAACAGTATCCCCCATCTTTACCTTTTGCGTTACGAATGTCAGATATTAAACTCGAAGTCCTGCTACTTTGAATATTCCGCTGCGAATGAACGTTTATAGACGCCTAAGACTTACGGGTTTCAAGAGGTCGCCCGCTTCTCAGGCGCCGCTAAATGAAGCGCGAGCTGCCAGACTCCGCCCTTAACTCGCGCCTGAGTTTCTCAGAAAAACCCTCTTACTCTGTACTTCGCCATACATTTCAATGAGATTGCATACATACAAAAACAGACTGACGCGATATTGGTTATTTGACGTGCGTTAACTGAAATTGCGATTTGCAAACATTTCAGAATAATAAACATTAAATATATGACTTAAAGGAATGGGCATGGGCGTCGCCACCATTAAATCTGAGGGGGACGTGTCCCCCTCACATTTCATAATTATTCGTTTGGATCCCCTCACATTTAACATAAAATATTAGTTTTATGCCAGTATGTCCCCGCACATTCAAAATGCTTCTGACGCCCCTGGGTGTGGGTAAAGAGCGCAGTTATATTTGTTTTTTATGTTTTGTTCTTTTTCTCAACAAGATCAGCAAACAGGAAATGAAACTTTCTACTTATGCACCAAATGAGTAAACTACTTGTTTTTTTTTGTAACAGATTTAACCAGCTGACTAACTTTGATACTACCTTATCACTGATCGTCAGCTGTGTGCATGAATATAGTATAGTATGGTAGTCGTAATGCAGCACTTAAATTACTGTAACCACAAAAGCAGCGATAAATTATTTTCATTGTATACAGTATCGTTGATAATAGAATTGATTACGTATGACTTGCTTCACGTTTGATTCTCATGTCTTCATTGCGTTTATTTGAAATGGTTTTCCCATGAGCGTAGTTAAATAACGTGAGTAATGCAATAACAGCAGGAGGGCTGGGGGCTTCAGCTTCCCCGGCCTTTGCGGGGTTGCCAACTTCGGCGTGAGATTCTCAGGTCGAGACACCATAAGCCTGCTCACGCATTTACATGTACGTAAGTTTTAATACCTTGTAAATAGTCTGTAGGGGGTGCAATCTGCCCCAACGCCTTTGCTAATTTTAGGTTTACGATGGAATAATATAGATTTTCTATAAGATCTCTTAGGTAAGCGTGAGAGTCTGACAGCGTGACAATTGGCAACCCTGCGTTTGACTCAATAGGAAGCACTTGGATGAGTCTTCCGAAATGAGAATCAAGCATGTCAAAACTGCTTATTCCAAACTCTTGCAACATCCTGAAGTTACAGAACTTGAACGGATTACAGAAGTTCATGCTGTTGGTCATCTGTTACGTTGGAACAACGCATTTTACCAGCAGATAAACTCTTTGTTAAGTATATACTCGTAAATGTTTCAAAAGTAGTCCACTGCACGTCTTATGGTACGCTCGTTGGGTAATCAGTGGCTTACTGTCTCAACTACTGTTAATGTAGCCTAATAATTCTTACAAAGCGCTACCATCATTTACCCTAGATACATGAAACGTTATTTTAAATGAGTTGATCTCTTTGTCCGTAGTGCGGCAGATCTAGGTTTACGCTTAGGCTTTAACTTACGACATTAATAGATGAGTTTTGGAGTTTTACTAGTGAAATTAATACGGTGGGCGTACAAGGGTACAGGAAAGTTTGCTGTTGGGGGTGCACATCCCCCCTAGTTTAAGCGCCGTTTTAATGCCTGAGTACCAATGACATCTCCTAAAACCTCAGATACGTTTCGTAAAATCAGTTACTTTCAATGGAATATAGTTGCTACGATTGATATGGGAAATATATTTTGAAAAGATCTCTGCTGCTATACCTGAAATATTATTTATGCTTAGACATTGTCCGGCAGTAGTTCGTGTTACCTTAATACTGTCGACTTTCAAAATACAATGCGTTGAGTAATCACTTCTATTAAAAAGGCACATAAACGGAAATAAGGTGGTTAGCCACAACAAAGAAAAAAGCTGAAGTGGACACAGAAACCTCACCTTTGCAAAAATGTATTTGGGAAAAAAAAACATCAGCTTGCAGGTATTGTTCTCTTTTTATGAAATAAATGTATAAACAGTGAGCTTTTGATGAAAGCATTGCATCATCCATTCCGAAATCCTCAAAACCCTTTAAGTGACAGAGTACACCAAAGCAATGCACAAATACACCAGTGGGAACACAAAGCACTAATAAATCCATGTCCTACACATAAAACAAACAAAAAAAAAACACAAGAGCCAATATGTCCTGCAGTCATCTGGTCCATGCATATTTTGATCATTAAGCCACTCATGATAGAAGTCCTTGAGTTCTGTTCAGCATAAAGAAAACTAAAGGCATTAGGCTAAGCGCTGACCATTGTACAAATTGTAACAATAAAGACATCTTGAGAGTAACATTGTGGAGGGCTAATGGTAAATGAACTGCATTTATATAGTGCTTTTCTACTCTTACGAGTACTCACAGCACTTTACATTTCACGCCTCACATTCACCCATTCACACAGCCATTCATACACCGGCACCATGCAAGGCACCAGCCTGCTCACCAGAAGCAATTTGGGGTTCAGTGTCCTTGCTCAAGGAGGCTTTGATGAGGTCAGGAAGAACCAGGGCTCGAACCTGCAACCCTCCAGTTGCCGAATGATAGCACTACCTCCTGCGCCACCATCTTCATTTTAGTACTTATGTCAACATAAGGCAGGAACATAACTTCACATTTAACGTTGATATTCTAGATTTTGGTCGACATTCCTATACTTCCTCAAACACACCTATTCAAACCACACAAAGAATGTTTCTCTTTTTTAAAATGACAGCTTTCCATTCAGAAACTCTGAACATTGGCTGCTTGCAGCCCTACACTCACACACGCCTCTAACTCACCTGTGTTCTTGCCAGAACTTGCACTGGGTGTTTAAAAGGCTTCACTCTTGAGACGGGCTGAAGTCTAAAGAATGTCAAACAAAAAGGTGAAAGAAAAATGTCTGCATACGACCAAGAGGCTATGCTTGGTTCAAGGTAGTGTACCAGCAATGAGGAAGCAAGACTGCTCACTCACTAGCTAACCCCATCCCTTAGTTTTTTTGTTTCTGTATCTCCAGATCAAGAAACTAGCAATTAGTCTAGCATATAATATTGGCAGAAATATGGGAAGTGACAAACTGCTGCATAGTATCCCACTGTATTTGTGTGTCTTCCCTCACACTGCATAGCATCCCACTGTATTTGTGTGTCTGCCCTCACACTGCTGGAGGAAGTCAGCAAATCATAAAAAGGGAAGGAATCCACAGACAGACGATTCCGCTCCCACGTCCTCAGTCATAGTCACAACAAAAGGAAGAATCCACTCGCCTTTGAATAAAACTACCAATTTTAATTTTCCATTTAATCAGACACTACACTCATTCTACAAACTTAACCAAATTCCATGACTCCTTCTGAAGCATAAATAGAACATTAAAATGGGATAAACAGCTGAGAAATTGTGAACATCCAGTAACAAAAGTCTGACAAAGTTGGTACAAACACACAATTGTATACATATATACGCATACAATAAATTGTCTTTCAATAAAGCTATTAGGAATAGACCATTTCTAAGTTAAAACTACTTTTTTCTCCTACTATGCTCTGCCCTTCAGTTACCACTGTGCAGGCAACTCATCGATATCTGTGCTGATACACGGTGCATCATCGGTGCTGGTGCAAGGCTACAGATCGCATACAGCTTAGCCTGCAAGGACGCATTCAAAAGAATGAACTTCGTGAGAGCTGGTCATGCATAGTGATACGACCGCGCTCTTCTGATGTGTTCCCCGAATGCATGCAGAAACGGGCTTTGTTCTCAGCTGTTAGGCGAGCCGTTGCTGGCTCAGACTCAGCCTACTTGCTATATTTACACAAACACGCGTTCGGACATATGGGTCCTCCAGTTGAGAATGCATCCCATGTGGTAGTTCAGGCCACTGCTACCAACAGCTTTTAAACACGCCCACTTCTGCTCTCATGTGCACACTAACCTTTTAATAAGCCCTTGCATGGATACTCCATGGCTCAGTTATATATTCATGTAGACCGATTTCTCCACCCCTAAAAACCCAGCTAGCCAGCTATAGCAGCAGGCCTATAGTGTTGTTCCAGCACAATTAAGGTCATTCTTCTTACAGTCCATGCTTACAGGATCATGGCATCGTATTAGGCTTAAATACCTACAGTGCTAAAGTGAGGAAAATTGCCGTTTTATTTTTTTTCTTTTCTTAAAAAAAAAAGGCATTTAAAATAAATTCATCCAAAACCCATACTTATAAAAACTGACAGAGAATTTTCATCCTTTGCAAAAGCATCAGATTTCTTATGTTGGTAAAGAAAGGGGTCGCGGCCTGTAACATTATACACAGTGCCTCAATCAGCTCACTGTATCCACAAAGTGGGAAAAATATTTCAATATATTTATATTTATACAAAAGTAAAAATTAAACAATTCCAGTGTCTATCTCTGCTTAGTGTTCATAACAGAAAGCTAGAATGTATTCTCTTAAAAAAAAAAAAGGTTCATAGTGTCATGAGAATAGTGTGGTCGATCCTTCAGTAGTACTTCTTACTCTTAATTTTTTGTTGTGCACAAATGAAAAGAGGCTTATGCCCCCCCAAGCTGACCAGTAGTGTGCCGAGATCGTGAGATTTCCTAACTTGGCTTGAGATGCGTAACGATTCTAAGATCATGTACATGGCCAAGCAAAGTTCTAGATGATTTTGAAATCTTTAGCCCTGTGCAATCAGGCTCGGGTGAGACCTGTCAGATTATAGCGAGCGAGTGCTTATGACCGCGGCATCTCGTCGTGGAGACGCCTCACGGCACTCCGCAAAGCTTTACAGCTGTACAAGCGGATCAACAGGTCGTCCAGTTCCCTCCTGTGGTCCCGGGTGTGGCAGGAATGAAAATGAAATGAGGGGGAAGCAAAAGCATTTAAAGGCAATAGTGTTTTAGAGAACTTATTTTGAGAATAAGCTGATATTCGGCCATCTTAAGTACTTCCATACTTTAAAATGCTTGACCGTAAGAGGAAAGAACATTAGTTTAATCCCAAATGCAGCACGTCTCTCTGTGGGGCCCAGTGTTAGTCTGTAAAGTCCTGGGCTTCCCTAACGAAACGTTCCCAAGGAAGAGTGAGGCGAGAGGCCTCTGACGCTGCTTCATCTCATGCGGTTCTGCCTCATGAGGGGCACGATGCAGGAGGGAGGCCCCGCCTTGCTGAGGAAGGGATGCTTCAGTAGCTCGTTGGCTGTAGCTCTCTGGTCAGGGTCACGCACCAGCATTCGATCCAGGAAGCCCTTGAGAAGAGGAGAAACCTACAAAGGGTAGGAAGAAGTTAGGGAAGAATGCAACTGCATGTCCAATCTGCTTAACAGATCAGGGGGGTCAATCAATGGCAGAGAAACACAAACTGAGATTGCATAGCTGTCGTTGGTAAAAGACAGCACGTTAAATGTAAAATAAGCACATGGGGGACTTACAAAAATGTTCTGAGGACAGAAGGAAAGATGATTTGAGGTTCAGAGAGATAAGCAAGCAGATTGTAGAGGAGGGGGATTCAAGCAACTAGAGGAGGCAGGACCAACCAATCAGATATTTTGGTCCCGCCTCCTCTAGTTGCTTGGAACCACCTCCTTGACAATGTGATTGGTTCAGAGAAAGAGCCAATTATTTTTTGTGTACGTAATACTCTCATGAGCCTAAAATAATTAAAGCCAAAATGGCAAGAAATGGAAACTGTGCCATGCCTTGTGAAGGTTTTTGAGCTTGGGTGGCAGGTTGTCGCGAATCATCTTCATTGCTTTGAGAGGCGGTTCATTGAAGTAAGGTGGCTCTCCATCAACCATCTCTATCACCATCACGCCCAGAGACCAGATGTCAACCTGAGGCAAAGCCAAAAAAAGCCATGAAGGTAAAGGAAGACATTCTTGGGGATGGAACGATACACAAGCGTTTCAAAATAAACCGCTGCCTGAATACCTTTTTCTAACTTCTTACTAAAAAAAAAAAACAAGCAAATGTTTTGGCTTTTTAAAATTTTGTCCACGTCACATTTTTCATTTTATGAAAGTGTAAGGGTATGTTCACACTAGGGATGCCAAGAAACGAAATGAAAAGCACAAAGCGTTGTACTGTGTTTTTTAATTTTTTTTCGCATGCGTTTTTCTGCATTCTCGTCTTGAGTCTGTCTACGTTCTTGTGCGTCTTTATACATTTTAATGTTGCATTGTATTGTAACCATTTCTATGACTGTACATGATTGTCCCGAGTGTTTCTGGGAACAACAGGGAGTAAAAAAAACGTATGCAAACACTTGTGTTTATATCCGTTTCACATTGCCGTCAGTGGGAGTGTGCAGTGTAGAGAAATACGTGCAGCACTGCGTTTTCAAAATGCACTGCAATGCAGCATACTAGTATAGCCTTCTATGCAATGTATGGTGTTCTAGCGAATCACAGAACGCGCACGTTGATGAAAAACACATAGTGGGAACGAGCCCTAACCCGAGACCACTTTCTGGCTACGTGTATGAAAACAAACCTCGGGTCCATATGGCAGTCTGGAGATGAGCTCTGGGGCCATCCAGTAGGGAGTCCCCACAAGGGACTTGCGACGCTGGACCTCTTTGTTCACCTGGGCGCAGAAGCCAAAGTCTGAAAGCTTGACCTAATGAGAAAAAATGATTTGTTAAAAAGCTGACGTAACAACAATTTACACATTGGTCAAATTACTACAGAAAACGCATCGCTATAATCGTCCGTTTGGTTCCATTACCTGCCTTCTTTTTATACCACAACTTTACCAACATAAACAAGTGAACCAAATGTGTTAATTTCCCAGAATTCCCATTAGTACAGAGATCTAAGCTACAAGCCTGCGACTTTCATACGGCCCCTCACAGTTCTCATTTAACCATAAATCCAATTTTCTGCATTCTGTTTTTTTTTCTGTAAATTGCATAGTTCTCTTAAGGAGTTGCACAACAGGAGCAGATAACTAATTACAGGCTTAAACAAACATGTAACCAGGCAGCTAATTGACTATGAGCTAACAAATATCCCATAAACTAAGTGCACTGGATCCCACAAAAGCCTGTATTTCTGCATTTGGTAGCTTGCAAAGCTGTCTGTCTTTGCTTAAATGTCTCTTACAAAGCCAAAAGTGAAACTTAGACCATAGGTTTCATGAGGTGGACAGTAGTTTTTTTTGATTAATTTAATACCAATGCTGCCTGCCTGATCTGCAAGTTAAAAGAATCATAAGGAGGACAGTCTTTGCTAAGTATGACAAAGAGTAAGTGACAAGTCTGTCCATAGAGCAGAATTTATTTATTTATTTTTACAGCCAGCAACGGGAGAATATCTTGTGGCAGTTCAGGCCTAGCTATGCGGGAAGCGAGTTTATCGCGGATGCAGAAAAGCCGCCAGCTTCTGAAAGACTGCAGGGTGCTAATATTCTCAAAGCTCAACTGTCGTACCGGAAGAATCATCACATTTCTGGTAGCAAGCGGAGCCAGCACTGGTCAAGACGTACTTAAATAAAATTTAAAAATTCACAATTGCAAACAGTCCCCCTAACAGCTCACCTGGTAACTTGAGTATGAGATCCCTGCATTAGTTATTTGCATTCTAGCCTCTTTGTTTATATAGTACTTTAGATTTTAATGCATGAAAACGGGGAAAAAAGCGAAGCAAAACGAGAAGTTAAGACGGCGGCTTCGCGTGCTGGTGTGGCTGAAATCCGAAGAAGGGCAGGAGGGTAAAAGCAGAAGCGAAGTACGGAATGGATAGCAGAAGTGAGAAGTGCAGACAGGCTGCTGGCGGGAAGCAGCTGAGGGCGGCTGCACTTTCCCCGCAAGCCCACCCTCCCGACACGCCGCAGGGCTGCGCCGCAGGGCCGCGCCGCAGGGCTGGGCGACAAACCAGCCTTTTCACGACACGGAAGGCTGGTCGCACACAGCTGGAGCTGCCGCCAAAATTCACACGCAGCTTATTTCATGGTATTTCATCCTGCTTCGTCATTCCGGGTCTGCCTGTTTTGTTGTGTCATTTGCACAGGAAGGCAACTGTATCACTTTGTACTTTCATTTCATAAACTTTCGATGACATCATTTCTGTGTCGACATCATGACATCACTACTGTCAAGTGTTTATTTATATATATATATATATATATATATATATTTTTTTTTAACTTCACCACACTAGTAATGCAGTTCAGATCCAGTTTAGAGTTTGCACTGCCCTGTCTTGTTTTTGGATCCCTTTTTGCAAATTATGTTTGTATAGTATGTAGTATGTCATGCGTATTGCCTAAGCAGGATGCACCCGTCAGTATGGAAATGCATGTATGTAAAATGTAATTGAGAGAATGTGTTAATATAGCACTCTGGGGCTCAGGGGGACCATATTTCATCCCAGACAGATGTACGCTCAGAAACTGACAACAATCTCATATGCTGAACACCCTCAACACTAAATTTAATTACACTTTTGACCAACAGATGATACCCAGCCAAAATTTACAATGGGATGATATCGCTGCCTGATTAATAAGACTTGCTACAGAAAGTACAAATTGTAGCCAGTACTTAACTGAGCTCACTGAATACTCTCGTCCACACATTTCAAATTCAGCAACTTTGTCATTTCTATCCTCAGTGAACTTCTATCGATTTGAGCGGCAGGAAGTTCTACTGGAACAATCCCAGCATCTGATCTAACTGAAGTTAGTGGTTATGTGAACTAACATGCAGCAGATAAAAATCTTAGACAATCTAAATTAGGTTTCCTTAAGCCGCAGCCCGAGCCAAAGAGATGAGAACCTCTGGGGAGGGGGGCTGGGTGGGGGCTGTCAAACCTACCCTGCCGTCGTGTGTCAGCAGAATAGAGTCACTTTTGATATCTCGGTGTATGACCCCTTGAGTGTGCAAAACAGACAACGCCTTCAGGACAGACAGGCAGACCGTGGCAATCTGCTCCTCATTCATCCTGAAAAAGACGACAGCAAGTTCATATAAACATTTTGCACAGGAAGCAGAAATATATCCATTTTGGTGACTCATGCTTTAAGTTACTCATACATGTGTTCCTCTGTGGTGTTCTGGCTGACGGAAGGGGGATGCAAGGAAGCAAACACTAATATATGATCTTTTACTCAAATCAGTTCAATCACCGTGAGTGTTTCTCCGAAAGCATACATCTCTGTATGTTCAGATCACAATACTGGAATGTAGTTAATGACTAAATACTGCCCCCTTATGGCATAATTATCAAAAAATAGAATTGTTCTCTCACTATGATCCAGGACACTTAATAGTAGCACTTGGTCTTATTTTAAAACAAAGAAAATACTGACCTAGTATGGGTGACAATGTCAGTCAGAGCCCCACCCTCCAGGAACTCCATGACAACCCACAGCTCGTCCCCAACCAAGTAACTGTTGTACATCTCCACTACATTTTCATGGTGATAGTCCCGCATGATCACAACCTGTCAGGCATGAAGAATAGAATCATTCATAATAAAGCTGCTAAAACATAAGACATGCAGTTATTCCATTAAAGCTGACGGTTTTTAGTTTTATATTAAGTAACATGTGAAGTTCAACCTAGAAGCCTTGAGTCTACCATGCATATTCAGCATAAAGATCACAGTTCCTGATGTGTGGTGGGAATGCGACACATGCAAGTGGCCAAGAAGTACAAAAGTTTCCGGTCAAGACTGCCCAGAAACTTAGAACCAGGAACAAGGTTCCTGAACTTTGGTAGGAAAGCACCTTTAGTCATGGTGAAACATTATGTAGTTTAAATAAATAAACACAATTATATTTTCAGTCAGCTCTGCAACATAAAGACTGGACATTTCCAAGACAGTGTTGCTTGTAATCTAATAGGCCTCAGCCTAATGCTAAAATGAACATTTTAATGATAATACTCATATACCAAGCCAAGTGTTTCTGAGTGCAGTGAGCAGAAACTGCCGGGCATTGGGGCAGGTGGCCTACTGCCGAGCACTCGCCTCATTAAAAAGCAGCTCCCGACGTTGCTGCTTCCTGAGGTCCATCTTCTTGACGGCCACCAGCTTGCCAGTGCTCTTGACGGTGGCGATGCACACGATGCCCGTGGAGCCCTCACCGATCTTGATGTAGTGGTCCAGGTATGTACGGGGGTCGCCAGGGTCCACGACCATCTGCAGGGCGGCGCGGAACTGCTCGTGGGAAACGCGCTGGGGCTCGCGCTGGGGCGACCGTGCCTGGGGAGGGGGCCCAGAGGGTGCGGGACCAGGCGGGCGAGGTACTGGGGCGTGAGGGGCCGGCGGGTCAGGGCCCAGTGAAGGGTAGGAGGAGTGGTGTGCACTGGACGGAGCATCCCCTCGGGAATGACTTGGGGAAGGCCTGCCCTCTCCAGCAGCGACCCACACAGGCCCACTCGAAGGCCCGTTCTGGGGCAGGACCTCTTGGGTTCGCCCAGGCTTCAGCTCCTGTGAGGACAGAGCAGAATCCAGAATCTGCCATCAAGAGTGACGATCTGAGGCGCACTATATCGTCTATTTTCTTTTTTCAGAATCAGAATCAGATATTAACGTATTAGCCAGGAACAACTGCATGTACTAGGAATTTGTTCTAACAGTACTGGTGCTTACATTCACACATCACTTAGAACAACAAAGAACGAAGTTAGAGAAACAATCAAATAAAAGAATAAAGGAAAAAAAAAAACGTGCGGAGCAGAGCAAGCTGTACGATATACTAACAATAAGGACATTAAAGGGAACAGAGGTATATTTAATAGTAAAATATAAAAGTACGAAAATATATAATGTCCAGTAGATGAAAAGTATGTACTGCAGAGTGAGTGGAGAAGTGAGAGGTAGGGACTGCTAGTTGGGAAAACCAGCTAACAAGAATAACCATAACAATAGCTACATTACAAAAACAAACAAAACAATTCCCCCTAAAGGTGCTGGAGAGAGTGGGGATCCTCTTGACAGCTGTGAGCAAATCTAAGGATCATTTGTATTATCCACATATAAATAGATTTAAAAAAAAAAAATAAGTAAACACGTTTTCTGTAATTTTTGGACCCTTCCCCTGTCCAACAATTCCCTGCTGGAAATTTTTGTTTACGGGTCTTTCTGACAAAAATTGCTTGCGAAAAATACATTTTGAATAAGACTATTTACAATAAGTAACTAATCCGCACAGTTATTATGTACAGACCAGCAAAGAGATTCTCTGTTGTTACTGTCTGACACTGACTTCAGTTCACGTTTGGTCTTCAGAGTTTGATGTTTGTCCTGCTTTTTAAAAGTGGATCTCTTATCCATTGCACGATTTGGACAAATTTTATCATTTTTGAAATTGTTCTATTGGACATAGTTTCTGGCAAAAGCATTTACATACAGCTACTCCTTAAGGTTCTATAACAGATTAATAAAAACTATGATTAATTCTAGTTAATTTGTAAAGCTACAATAAAAATGATCGACACCTGACCAGTTAGTGTCTGAATAGTCGTTAGTACAACTATCAATCAGCAAAAAAAAAATAAAGAAATGCACACTTTTAAACTGTTTAGTTTGCCTCTATGGGAAGGCTAAAGGCACTTCCACATATCTGGATCTCTCGAGTAGGGAATGTTAATTACTTTTTATTTCTCCACAAAGAGTCATTTAGTAAAATAACAATAAAAATTCTCAAGAATGTTTACTTTCAAATAGAGAATTTAAATCATGGAAAAACTCTGGGACTCAAGTCAAGAAGTTACTAAGAAGTTACCCACACGTTTCCTTCAGACCCATGCATGCTGCAAATGTGACAACGTACACTGCATAACTGGACGCAAGTCTTTTAATATTTTGGTAGGCAAATACTAATGAAAGCAGTCCTTCAGTTTTATAGTTGTACAACTCTGTTGAAGGGGGATTTTGAGTGAAGAGCTTCAACTGAATTTGAGACCTGTATGGACCTGAAATTAAAGCCCGTTCCAGTGACCTTGGGACCGAACCAGACCCAGCACGAAGAGTACCAGCAAATCTGAAACCTGAATTCAGCCAAAACCCAAACGCACAAATAAACAAACGAACCCTATCCCGAAACAAAACTGACAGCCACGCATCCCAAAAGCTGACGCCTCGTTAGATCACAGACCTCTAGTATCCATCCTGAATCACCGACTGTATGAGTTGGATGCATCAAAAAACACAGGGTAGAACAACACACCAGAACATCAAGACTGCTCACAACATCACTGGTTGTGATCTGTCCAGACATTCCTAAATTCAGGGGGAAAGGACCACTGTCGTCCCTCCCACCCTGCCCATCGCATCTCTCAGCCTCTCCCTGCTCCGTAAGAGCTTCAAGACACAAAAGCACCAGCTTCTCGTGAGCAGTGGCTCTCCTGAACAATCAACAGCACACACCCACCAATACGAATGCGCACGATTACCACAGTTGGTATCCCGCCCCGCAGATTTATTCATGCATTTTATGTTGGTTGGGAGTTGCCTGTTGACTGCGAGATGTTTTTCTGTTCTCCATTCCCTGCTTGTTTATGTCATTGTGAGCACCATGCCAAGTCAAACCGCTTTTAAGTGTGAACTCCTTCTGATTCAGCTTACACAGCCAAAGGATATTCTTGTATTCTTGACTTCATTCATTCCAACATATGCTTATGATTAGGTTGATAACGGATCATAAGGTATCACAAAAATAAAACATAAAAACGGATTAGAAACAGCTGGGGACAGAACATTTCGTGCCCTGGGGGCTGTACTGATGAATACCTGGTGGCTGGGGCTCCGGGGAGAGTCGCTCTCGGTGCGGGGGTAGGTATTGAAAGGGCGGCCAGTCTGCTGTGCAGTCTTCATCACCCCGTCCGTAACGGGCAGGTTTGGAGTACGGATGTTGGGCCCTGACAGGGGTCTCTTGTCTCGAGGGGACTGAGGGCTGTTGTCGGGGTTCGTGTAGCTGGATTTGGGCCGCTTGTCTGAGGATCCCTCTCTCCTTGGCATGGCGTCTGGGTAGTTGCGGTGCTCTCTGTCCTTGTGTGGGGGCGGCGGAGGAGGAACTGAGCCTGGGGTCTCCCTGTCTCTGTGGCGGCCCGGCTCCTGCCCCCGAGGTTGCTGCTGGGGCCGAGCATCACCGCGGTGCGTGGGGGTCGATCTCTGGGAATGGCGGAAATCCCCAGCTGTGGGCTCCTGTGCCGGCCGCTCCCTATGGGAAGAGCAAAGCAGAACTGACACAGGAACCCATGTGCTCCCCCAGCCAGACCAAATGATTCCACCCTACGATTCCCTTGGTCGACGCTGCTAACACACACGACAATGTTAAATATTTACTTTCCTGCATCAAAATTGAGTTCAGCTGGCTACATTCCGAACAGAGCATTCATACCTTTCCCTACTGTCTCCGCGGTGATCTGAGTGACCACCCGGCCTGTGGAGATGCTCCCCATTCTCCTGGCTTCCCCCGCCGGAGGAGCCTGAGCCGCGGCGAGGCTGGGTGGGTGGGCTGCCACGTCGCAGGGAATTGGAGCGCGTCACCGACATCGTGTCGAACTCGTCCAGTAGCCATGTGAGCGAGCCGTCCACCCCAATTTTACTGCCTCTGACGATGGTCTGGAAAAGAGGGGTAGACAATTCTCTGCTGTGAATCACACTACGGATAGCTGCAGTGACAGTTTTGTTACACCTGCTTATAACTACCTGCTTATATTTATCACAAGTACCACATACATGGAAAAATGTAAGCCATCATTTCGAATTCCCTCCCACTGAACAGTGGGATATTTCCAGAGATAGACAGTTCAGGTGCAAAAAGTACGAACCCAGACCAAGATTTTGTTCCAACTAACCAGTTGAGTACTCTATGAATGTCACTCGCTATACTCAACTGGTTGGTTGAAACAAGATCTTGATCTGGATTGGTACTTTCTGAACCTGCACTTTACAGCCTATTTCAGCCTATTATGACATTAGATTTCAGTTACATAGACTGATAGCCTTCACTAGGGAAAAAAAAATCACAAGCAGCATGAAGTATCGGTAAGGTCAAGAAACCTCACACACATGGAACTGAGGTGCCATTGAAACCCCATTCAGTGGAAACAATGCTAGGTAGATTTTAAATGATACCCACAATGCACCTGGGAAGCTACCCTTTCATAATGCATGCTTTAATGGACTGGAGCAGGGCCAGGAACTGAAGCCAAAAGTGGAGGACAGAAAATGAAGCCAAAGTATCTTTATTGCTAAGAATTGAACATAGAACAACAAAGAAATGTTAATCACGATGTGTGGTTAATTGACATGAAGCAATGCATATTTTATCTTCTACTTTGTGCTTTGGCTGATATTCAACACCTCTCGTGAATATGTTGTCATCATCAACACCAGCATCTCACAGCACAAGCAATTTAATGAAAATAACAAGAAATTTAAAACCCAGATCATGCCAACGAATTGCAGAACAAACCTGGATTGCAAAACATCCTCCTGCCTGACAAACACTGACCACTGCAAGTGGCACAAGTCTTAGCAGGAAAACTGCAAAGCCCAATGTAAGCAAAGCACAGTGCTGTATGCTACTCTGGTAGGAAAAGCCTACTTCTATCATTTACACATTCAGAAAGAGGAATCTAAAAACTGAGAAATTACATAAACAAACTTATTTCTCTCTGCTGCATTTAAATGTTTCAACCATGTTTTTTTATACCATCTCTCACTCTCCAATAACCATAACTGACAATACAGAGTGAAATAAAGTACAGTTATACTGGTCTAAGTCTGCCTAGAAAATGGAAGGATATAAGAGTATACAACTGGAGAAAAGAGGACTGAACTGCACAATGGGTGGGCTGTACAATTATCAGCCAACAAATGCCTGGTTTAAGTTGACGGGACACAGTTAAGCGGTCAATGGAAAGGGGCTATAACTCTCATACTCAGCCGCATGACAATGTGCGGAAACCTATAACCATATCAGCAATATCACTAATGAGCAAAACAAATACTACAAAATAACTGAAGTTTTTCCACACCAAAGACAACGTTAAAACCAAAGCATAGTGGGCAGCAAATTGTGCTCCACTAAACTAAACTATGGAGAGGAGATATGAAATCAGGTTGACATCCAAAAACTAAACATAGGAAAGGGGACCATGACGTTGCCACCAGCAGGAACACTCTGCAACAATCAAATGTGCAGCAAACACTAGCAGAGAGGGAAAGTGTCAACTGATAAACCTTGTGCAGTGAAAGTAGCAGAACCATTTAACCGGCACCTGACAGGCACGGTTGTAATGGTGGTACGCGGACGGCGCCATACTTTCTGAGGTGGTGCTGGGTATAAAACGTTTGAGAGCCGCTGCTTTAGAGTGACACATTTTAAAATCATAATTAACCCTCGGATCCATTGCTCTTTAGTCGGTGGAAAACAATGATCAGCACTACTATGACCTACCCCACCTACCCTCCAGGGTAACGAGTCTGAAGCGCGGGCTGAAAAGCGGATTGTCCGCATATTGTTTTGTTCAGGCTCTCTCGTGTATTTATATATTTATTTGTTTATTTTAAGGGTCCCACTTGGTGTTGTGGTGGAAGGGGAAATCAATATCATTGTTCTTCCCAATATTTTAAAGTTAAAATACTGAATTTTTTTTTGTTAGATGGTGCACAGCCCTAATTGGTATCGGTATCAGTAAATACCAGAAAGCCAGCATCGGTACTCGTTATAGATCTGGAAAAATACATAGTAAAATCGGTGCATCCCTAGAATTTTCATTTAAAGAACTTTTCCCAACCAGAAGTGTATCATAGAGAAAGAGGACCGTTCGTTGCTACCTAATGCAGCAGTCAAACATGGGCTATAAATACCACAAAATCGTCAGAAGGCCTTCCTTCATTTGCTGCCTCACCTTGCGCGGCTCCACATTGGTGATGACTGTGGCGTCGATGAACGGCTTGGGCCGCTTGGCTGTGTCCTCGATCAGGCTCTGCCATTGGCGCGGCAGCCCCACGAACTTCTGCTCCTGCTCGTCGAAGTCCGTGTGCACCCGGTGCTCGAAATTGGAGGGCGCCGAGATCTGGATGCGCTGCTTCTTCTTCTTAGTGAACATCACGGCTGCCGGGCATCAGACCTGCCAAGAAAAAAAAGGGACAGGGTGTCAGAATCTGAGTGTATAGCTAAACATAATATTCACTTCAATTTATTTTTATACAACGCCTTTCACAACAGCGATGCCCCAAGGTGCTTCACAGGGGTGTGTTCTGATACATTCCTGCATCATTTAAACAGAATAATTCAAAAACAGGGAAAAGGGAACACAAAGAAATGAAGAAAAAAAACATGACAAAAGACGAGTAGGACCCAAAAACTCGCAACCCAACCCCCCTCGGGCATATTAACATTGTAGAAGAAGAAAGAGCAGGCTTGCTCACTAAAAGCAAAATGTAAACTGTGGTCAAGGTCAAAGCTGAAGTCTGTCAATGAATCAGTTCTACCTGCAAGCCTGTGTGGGGCGGCAGGCTGAAGGATTCACCCACAATGTTACACGATGCTAATATTAAGAAACTACTGAATATTTTTGGTTTCATATATATTACTGGGGCGTACCTGCTTGTTGCACCCCCAAAGAGGCCCTTAACCTGCTCTGTTTCAGTAAAGGCAGAAGAATCAAATACTAACTTGCAACACAATAAAGTCTTTAGTCTGCTTTAGCCATAAAGTTAACAAAAATTTTTTTGGGGGGGAAAAAAGCATTTAAAATGTGATTCTAAAAATTTAAAAACCAGAAAAGAACAGCTGACTGGCAGTAACCGCACTGGGTTCACTGGGTTCCAGCTCTCCGTCTGGGTTGGTTGCTGGCAGCCGATAACGGCAAGGCCAAGAGGGCGGCCAAGGTTTGGAGGTCCGGGGCCGCATGCGTGGGAGTTCGCCGCTGCCACGTTCACAACAAACGCAGATCTGCCCTAACTGACCTCTCATAAAATGAAACAAACATAAAAGGCGCCTTTCATTTCTCAGAAGCAGTGTTTTAGTGCAGGATTATGCTGCGTTTGCCAATAGGAAGCCCTAATGTTGATTAGCCTGTGTTTTCAGGCTGGATAAATGGGGTTTAGCAAGCATTCAAAATTACCAGTAACCTTTGAAATACGTTAAGGGGAGTTGTTTTTTTTTTTTTTTTTTTTACAAAACTAGATGCTGTCAGAACAACAATATAATCCCCAGATGGCTGTATCACGCCCCCCCCATCTAAACGCTACTCCTCTCACACCCCCAATTGCCCCCGTAAACTATCCCTACCTCTGAAAAATATCATTAAAAGTCCAACTTTGTGTGACTCGTCTCAATGCAATTATATTCAGCAGATTTGCATCTTCCTGTCCTTTTACGTGTGACCCATAAGTGATGCAAAGTGACAATTTTGGTGAAACTTGTCTCAAAATGGAATAGGACCCAGATCAACACCTATACACGATTTTTGAAATCCGTTTTCGTCGCCAGATCTCGTTGCACAAGGTCGGCCACGTCACACTAGCAGGGTTAAAGCTTCACACATCCATGAGAAACTGCTATAAACTATACAAGGCTTACATTGGAAAAACTGAAACTTGGATTTTATCAGTCAACATAGGATTATGCAAATAATCAATTTGAATCACAAAAACAACTTTATAAACCAAGTATAGTTGCTTAAATTTTGGTGTGATTTGTCTGAAAATGAAATCAGGTGTGGATCTTCATCCATATGTGAAGTGGTAATAAACCTCTGGGACCAGGGTTTGAGTCTCCCTCGAGGCTCCATGTGTTTGGAGTTCGCAGGTCCTCCCCGTGTCAATGTGGGGTTTTCCTCCAGGTACTCTGACTTCCCCCACAATTCAAAAAACATGCTTAGCATGCAGTTATAATTGGAGTCACCGAATTGTTCATACGTGCACATGTGTGAGTGGGCCCAGTGATGGGCTGGCGACCCATCCTGGGTTGTTCCCTGCCTTGCACGCGAGGCCTCCGGGATAGGCTCCAGGCCCATGACCCTGAATAGGCCAAGCTGTTACAGAAAATGGATGGATGGACACCAACATATCTATGTGGTGCTGCTTCAGTTCTGGAGTGATTTGTCTCAAAATTTGATAAGTTCCAGATCTTCCAGATTACCCATACAATGTACGCAAAGTTTGAAAAAGACCAATCAAATACTTTTTAAAACCATATATATGCTCTCCACCCGCATACAATGACAAAATTGTGAAATCATCTACAAGAAAATGGCTGGTAATTACTGGTACTGAGGAAAATAATTTACATGGAGGAAATTGGGGGCGGCATGGTGGTGCAGTGGTTAGCACTGTTGCCTCACACCTCTGGGACCTGGGTTCGAGTCCCCGCCTGGGTTACATGTGTGTGGAGTTTGCATGTTCTCGCCATGTCATTGTGGGGTTTCCCCCAGGGACTCCAGTTTCCCCACACAGTCCTAAAACATACTGAGGCTATTTGGAGTTATTAAATTGCCCATAGGAGTGAATGGTGTGTGAGTGTGCCCTGCGATGGGCTGGCCCCCCATCCTGGGTTGATCCCTGCCTCGTGCCCATTGCTTCCGGGATAGGCTCCGGAACCCCGCGACCCAGTAGGATAAGCGGTTTGGAAAATGGATGGATGGATAGAGGAAATTGTAAATGGCAGGAGAATCTCAGTAACAAGGAGACTCATGATTCCTTCAGCCCTCGCTTGCATGTAAATGATCAACTCAGACAACCAGATGGATCTAGAAGCATTAATAACTTGCTGTCTGATGACAGGGCAGAGGATTCTTCACAAACGGCTGGCACCAACTGAGCTGCTAGCCCTAATTTTTCACTTGGGCTGGGGAGGGGAAATCCTCCCCAACAGACCACGATACCTCATATAGAGAAGCATACATGCAGGACCATTTCCACTAAAATGTGTATCAAACTCACACTCAGAAAGTTTGATCATTCCTGCGAGTACTTTGCCAAAACCACAGCACTGATGGATGCTAGTCACAGCAAAAAAAAAAAAAAGTTTGCTGATCAATGACAATTTCCATGGGATTTCTAAGAGGACATCACATTAAAGAATTACCCCCACAATCAGGAATGCGACCAGTCTGCCCGTGCACTACAGGGCACTCCAACAAAAACAGAACTTGGCACACCCGAGATAAACCTTCCACAACAGAAAGTTGTAAAAGTTGAAAATTCCATTACTTTAGATCGCCATTTCAAACTAAATAGATAGTACTCAAATTTTAGAGGGTAATATAGTATTGGTGCATGGAGCTCTTTTGTGGAGGAAAACATCTCAACATTACACATTAAACAGAAAGATTATTAAAAATTCTAAAAGAACAGCATACCACTGAGATACATGAATAGTGGAGGAAGATCAAAGCAAACTGTGCAGATACACCCAGTTTTGGAAAAAAAATGATCAAACTGCCCTATAAGCTAGAATTCCCACTCAGTTTATGAGGCCCTCCCCAAAGCAGACATAACAGCCCAAGGCAGAAACTGACTTACCATCCAAATATTTACCACAAAAGTGCTGGCACATCAACATAGTAAAAACATAATAAAAATAAAGAAGAATGTTCAATTAAGGCCCAACTACAAAAGAAACCAAACTGCAATTAAAGGCAGTGCCCAAAAACAAGGTACACTAGAGACTTCAGTGTCTTTAGAGTCTATGATACAAGATGTTCTTCATGTCTCTGAAATAGCTTTGTTTTAAAACTGAATATCGAAAAATCAATCATCACAGAAAGGACTGCAACAGAAGCCCAACCATGTGAAGCTCAGCACATTTTTTGTACAAACAATGAGCAACAGCTGTTCTACAGTGTGCAGGCAAGGCTGTGCGACCGTGCTCCTCTAGTAGAGCACCCAAGAGATCACAAGGTCACCGCATGGGTGACCCAGGTTCAAAGCTACTCTTGGCATTCAAATATTTATGTTGGATGCTTCCACAAACTCCTTGCAAAGTACCCTAAACACCCAATTTCCTCCTAGTCCCTGCTGCAAATTGCCTTGTGAGAAGTCATTTTATTGCACTACTTCTCACAGATGGGATGAGGTAGCTTCTCTTTAGACAGAAGTCAACTAAAAATGGTACCAGGTACAGAACAATGCCACAGATGTTACGTGTTTGATATACTTAATGCTCCATTAGTAAACTGTTACATAGTACTTTTAAGTAAGACAGGCGTAACTACAATAACTGCATGAAGGATGAGTCATTGTAAAACAAGAGGCCAATAGCAGGAGGGCTGAAATCCTGAGGGCAACCAGGCATTGTAATACAAAAACCAACACAAAACTCCAGAGTACGGAAGTTGATCACGATTATTGTGACAGCTACAAACATGATATAGATACCAACAGATAAAATCACAAATTTAACTGTGCAACTGAGAATAAAAGGATCACAACTTGCCACTAGAAACTAATCGATTGTAGAAATAGAGGCAAATTTGCACAATTTCATATATGTATATCCCTATTATCTGCACTAACTGATCACAGATGGACTTGATACTAGAGTTAAATAAACATGTTAAAGAAATTGTAATGTCTGAGCTAGAGGCTTCACTTTTGGAGTGAGCTAGAGGCTTCACCTTTGTCTTAGGCCTTGCACGTTTCACCAACTTTTGACAAAAGCAACTACTGAATCCGCCTGTGCTCCCTGACTGAAGTAAATATGCAAGGTGCTGCTAAGGCACCTTCATATCACTCTCCCCAACAATTTGTACCCACTGCACAGAATGCAGTTTCATTTTGCCAGACCTCTGATTCTCATTGGTGCGTATATAGTTTCCTGTGTTGCCCACTTGAAAGTTGCAGGAACAAATTCTACCTAAAGAAACTGACAGGAATCATCAATACCCATCAACAATCAGCATGTCTCGTCAAAACATGCAACAGAAATCCAAACACAGGTGCCCTTAGCATCACTCAAAGCAAAATCAGTCAAATGGAGCAGAGGTATTTGCTGGCTTTCTTTTTTTCCTGCATGTGCTGCTTGATCTTATCCAGAAAGCAGCTCCATGTGAATTTTAATCTAAAAAAAAAATTTTTTTAAAAATCACGCTTTACTCCATGAATCCTTAGGCTGAATGAAATTCAAATCGTGCAACACATTTTTTTACTGAACACCACACAATTGGGTCCAAACACTATCTAATAGCTTTTATAACCAGGAATAAGGTCTCCAGAAATTGTACAGTTGTGGTTTAAAAAAAAAAAAAAAAAAACCACACACCATAAGACTAAAAACTCGGTTTTGAGTTCAGATTTTGGTGCATTTTCGGTACAGCAAGGAAAACAGAAGCTGTTTTGAAATTATTAAAACACAATTACAATTGTAAACAAGGGGAATGCGTCTTCATATGTATGGGAAAAAAAAATCCAAGACGCTTATTTGCAAATTGTTTTAGTTCATATTTATTTTCACAATGAGCTAAATGCCATGTACATCCCATGTTCTTTACTACTGAGTATGGTAACATGTAGCGATGTAGCAATAAACACCCCAATAACTGTAATTGTTTTTTAGACTGGTCAGAGTTTCCTGGCAAACACGCCTGGCGACTAACTAACAGAGGCTGTTTCTGGCTTGCTCCAGTCATACACACACTCGAATGTTCATCTCAAAAGGAGTCAGCATGTTAGATGTTTCCAACAGCGTAGCCGATTTCAGTATAACAAAGCTGATGATTTTGGTCTTAGCAATGAGTCCATCTCACCAGAGCTGGTGTAATCTGGACCAGGGTATCAGTAATACAAGACAAAAATACATGTTATTAGTAACAGCCAAGATTTTCACATTGGTACACCACTATGTTTGAATGCTCCCTGTGTTGCAGAGCTTCCACCCACAATCCATGCAGTTGGGCATTGGTGAATTGCCCATAGCGCACATATGAGTGCTGTAATGCACTGGGTGGCCGAGGCCCCCCACAACTCTGTGCACGTTAAGCAGCTAGAAAATGGATGAATAACCTTCTGCTTAACTTTCATCTACAGAATTAACTACAGAAAACTTCCAAACTTAAAACACAACCAGCAAATAGATGTGCCAAACCTGATGCTGAATGACCACACTAAGTCAGCGGCTAACACAGCATGTGCTTCAGTACAAATGCTGCTGATTTTGGCAATTTCTTAAAACACTTCACTTGTTTGTTCTTTTGCACAAAATAGCCATTAAAGTGTTTTATGGTGTCTTGCAAAAAATATTCTGGGCCTTGATAAAATCACGTTTTATTGGATAAAATTGTTCTGTTTTTTTCCCCCATGTGAAATTTTAATTCACTTTACCTTACAAAAACACCAAATTATTTGAGTGGCCTTTGCCAGTGTGCAATAGCGGTTCATAATAAATGATCACAGATTTAAAGGGAAACACACATGTGCATGAGGTCCCACAGGTACTGAAATCTGAAGGCAACATGAAAACCAAAAGACAAAGGTCAAGTTAACACCACAGACTACAGGGGTCCAAAAGCATAACACTCCGTAAGCTCAAGGTGCTCCGTCATGAAGAAATGGAAGAAGCATTACAATACACAGAGTCTGTCTGGCTGAGACTGTTTCTACTAAGTTTGTTGGGACAATCTAAAAAAAAAAAAACTTTGACAGGTGGAAGTAGCATTTAGTAGAAGATCCTACAAAAAGTGCACGCAACTGTACAAAACAACACGAGTAATATGAATAAAAGCAGTGGATAATTTGGGAGTCGCTAGCTTGTGCTGTTTGGCACACTCACTACAGGATGGACTGCCATCGCAATGAAGTGTAAGTAACGCTGTTGGAAGCCAGTGGAAGAATAGCTGTGGGACATTTTAAACATTCACTACTAGTGTATACTCACTAGAAAGATATTGAAATGGAACTGCAAAAGCTTCAAAAAATTCTTAAAAAACAAGATGCACAAATGAGGTGGAACAGTACATTATGCATCTTTAATTAGGCTAACAAACATTTTTGACACTTTTTTCCCATTTGTATTCACTAGTTTAAAAAGAGCTCTTGTATCGGCTTGGTACTCATATCGGCAGATACCCTCTGTTCAAGTATCGGGATCGTATTGGCCCTGAAAAAGTGGGATCAAGGCACCTCTATTTGCAACAAAAAATGAGTGATCCAGTGAAAAATGGCTGGGTTAGATGAAACAAAAAGTATGTTTGGCAAGAGCCAACAAAGCACATCGCCTAGGAAACACAGCATGGTGACTGTGAGATAATGCTATGGAGCATCATATGAAATACAGGCAAATATTAGAGGAAAGCCTGTTTGTCTCCAGAAGAGTATTTATCATTGTCTTGGAAGACAGCAATATTTGCCCCATCATTTTACTGCAGAATGATATTTTCCATACAGCCTGTAGCTACAAAGTTTTATGTGACTGCGCATAGAGCCAACTCAGTTATTCATCTTCATATCCACTTATCCAGATGAGGGTTGTGAATACATAACTAAGTCAGAACGAGTGTTTTACGTCTAGATCTCTTGCATCTGTGTTTCAGCCCAATGAAAACTCCAGCACTCAAAAATGTACACAGAAATCTGCTCTGTCACTGTTCCTCCTCGATCCTTATTAACGCCAAAATGTCACATCCACAGACATTTTCATCTATCTTGAGCTTTGAGAAGCTTATTTCTTGACCAAATATTGCACTGTATACACAACTGTAAGGTACTGAGACATGTTAAATACAGAGCAAACTATGGGACCAGGGACCAATGAGAGGCTACAAGTAAAACCAGCACTGCTTATCGCAGTAGTCTGTTATTTACTTAGTCACAAACCATTTATGAAGGCTGCCCCTGGTAGCCATCAGATCCCCAGATGGTCAAGAGACCTGAAAGCAATTATAGTAACTGATTAAGTTCCAGTGCCCAATTTTCCAGTGTTCCTTAGTGCAGCCTCGCAGGTATGGAGAAGTGATGCGATGTACAAACAAAGGAAGACAGTCTTGCATGGTTGCAGATGACAGGCACATTCATAAAGAAATTTCATTAGTATGGAAATTATCCATTGGTTGCAAGGGGCTATCATTGGAGGCAGTGTTTGAAATGATAATATATATATATTGTCTACATTACCATACAATCAGGAGGCAACTCTTGGATGCCTGATTTGGCCTTTACATCTGTATGTCTAAGAAACTGGATTTGTTTAAAAAGCCCGAAATTAAAAATACTACAATGCAAAGTGGTTCACACATATGTGCAACCCATCAGACAGCTTTAAAAGAGCTTTAGAATCATAAACTGAAGGCAGGGATGCCTCCCCTTGGTTAGAACAAAATTACTAGTCATGCTTAAACCACAGATAAAGAGTATGTTTAAATAAACGTGAAATGAAGAAAAACGGACAGAATGAAAGCCAGATGTTTCACTAAATGACGTTGTAGAGGGAAAAAACAGTACTTCGTAAATAGTTCCAAATAAAACAAACAGGAAGATAAGAACACATGATGCATCACAAAAAAATTAAGTAAACGTTGGGACATTACATTATTTTAGTGTCTGACTCATTCTAAAAAGGAAACGAAATAAGTTATGGGTTTAATAATGCAACGACATTAGGGAATGTAGGTACACCAGCAGGTAAGTTTGCATGATAATGATCGTCACTTAACTCACCACTTACCTCAATCTTGACTAGAACAGACAATAAATCCTGCTTCATTTTGATACTACAACAGAAAAAAGTCCCATACGGGCCTTGTCTTTCAAAGAAACCGATTCTTCAATTAACCACAAAAGGACTGAAATATTTCCGTCGTGAATTAAATCGTCAAACATATTCCTGAGACCGTAGCGACGACTCCTCCCGTCGTGCCGGAATATAAAGTTCGGCTGGTGCGAAAGGTTCCAGTGCAGCAGTTCGGACGGCGATCGGCGTTCTCACATTCCTGTAGTTTCAGCGGAGCGGCCCAGTATCGTGACGTCACCCGCGCAACAGGGCTGCGGGGGAGGCGGGGAGTCACGCCCGGCCGCGCGCCGGAGCGCGAGTGCCAGCGACACGCAACGCGCGTGAAACAGCCATGAATCACTACCACTGGTATCCAGCATCAAATCTTCGAGTTACCTTACTTCGCGTAATTTTTATTTACTTAGTTCAAGAAATATTATTCTTTGGTCTACTGCGACTGACAATAACTAGTTGGAACAGAGTGTCCCATTGGTGTATGAATGAGTGCGACTCGAGGATCACTCATGCTTGGTGCAACTAGGAAGTAATATATATTTAGGTAATTACCTCACGGTATACTCACACGGAAAGGGGCCCTAATCATCTTCGAGTTCAAATAGTCGAATGATAGCATTAATAAGGTCACGAAATATAAAACCGTCTAAATCAAACGGAAGTTTGTCAAAACTATCAGACAAACAATCAACATTCAGTAATTGCAGATAAAAGGGTATTAAGAATACATGGAAAAAAAATTGAGAGGCAGATAAAAGTTGTGGATTGGACCTCCAGTTTTCAAACAAAGCGCTAACCCCCGCAGCCAATCAGAGCAGTTTCCCAGGTCAGGAGGTGGAACCTGCAAAGGTCAAACACTGCCCAGGTCCAACGCCTCCACAATAGATACAGTCACGAGAAAGTATTTCCCCATTACTGTTCAAGTACAACACAGTAAAGTTCAAAGGAAACTGGTCAGAGGGATAATTTTACATGGTTCTCTTAATGTGTTAGGTAATATCCATTCAAGAGGCTCACTGGAACACATTAAAACGAAAAAGGTTTCATTTTTGTGCCAAAATAACTATTTCAGAACACCTTTTCCATCGCTCTGGAGAATTTTAGAAAATCCAGAACTCCAGAAACAAATGTGGGATTAGGGTTATGGAATGAACATACTGACTGCCATTATAAAGCAAGATAAAACCTTTCTATCTCAACCACGACACTCAAGGCTGCAGTAACTATGTGGAAAAAATACATTTAGAAAATCTGAATGAAGGTTCCACAAAAAGAAAGGATTTTCGAAGTTTTGGAGAGGATCCTACAGTACACAGCTATACATATTTTCAGCAAGGGGACAAAGACAAGTAAAATCGTATCCATAGCATAACATAAAATTATCTTTTTCATATTTTTGAACATTGGGAAGCACAAAAACAAATTTTCCAGGAGTTAAAACTAGAGGGCAGCACAAATCAGCAGACATACTAGACATACTGAAGAACTTCTTCAATCCTAAAATCAGCTACCTGAAAAATAAAAATGAAATGCATACACATCTATTTTTACCCGTTAATGGCAAAGATATACCTTGATCATGAACTGCACTTTACCACCAAAGCACAATCATTTCAGATTATTCTCTGATTAGAAAAATCCCTCAGAGTAAAGACACGGGGCACGTGAAAAATGGGCAAATAGAAAGAAAGGGTGGTTAAATAAGGGCGAGAAGCAGATAAAGACTAGGAGAAGAAGGATCTGTGAACACACTGAGGAAAGACACAGCTGAATTGAGCATACACAAAACAGCCATTAACTGGGGCCTGGCAACGGGGGCTTGGGCCACTCTGAACACTTACTGGATCCTACGGCCACATGCCCACTTGCGTGAAAATTTGATAAATGGAAATATAGTTCTGCACCACCAGTTTCAATTACTTTTTCCAGCTGAAATTAGAAATCAACTGTGTCCAGGAGCTTTGGCTTCAGAATCAGGTTACAGTAGGCATGCACTAGGAGTCAAAAAAAAGTTTCTGCATTTTACATCTGGATCTCTTTGAATTTGCATTTTTTACATTTGCATGCAAATGACATTTGCTAAAAATACACTCAATATTCTTTGCTAAATAAATTTACAGTATGGTCACCATTCGAGCACCTTTATTAGCAAGAAAATGTCATCTTTGATTCAAAGTAACCTCTTCTAGCAGCTATAAAAGCAGAGAAAAAACAAGGCATAATTTCTACAAGGGACACTAAATACTGCTCTGTTTCACAGGAAACAGTTAACTGGTACATTTAAAGGACAGCCTAGAAATAGACTATGCCATCGACACATAACCAGATAATTGATGTTAGATGTACACTGTTACATACACTTTCAATGTTATAAAGGAAACTTGTTTTGACATATTTTCATTTATAGTTGTTCACTCCAATGCTTAATAAGAAGAAAAATCAGCAATTTATTAAATAAACTGAAAAGTGGTAAAAACCTGTGGTGTTCAAAAACCTTCTGCCTGCTAGAGTATCTTAGCAAGAATCCCACACCAATGGCTGGTATCACATGATTCAAAGTTATCAGTCAGCAGTAATGTTGATGGGCGGCAGCACCAAGGTGCCAAATGAGGAAGAGCAAAGAGAGATGCCTTTATTTCCCTTCCCCAGAAGCATGACCAAGAAAAACCTGCTCAGCAAACACAACAGCTTGCTTTCCCAGAATATGCACATTTTCCGAGAGCAGAAAGTGGATCTCATACCTGAATCAGAGTTCTTGTCAAAGCACAGGGGAGGGAGAAAAGCAGCCTGAAATACAGGTATATTAGTACCACTTGTGCACTAATGTGGAAAATTTGGCCAATACTGGTAACCGATATATTTCTGTATAATATTGCTGATAGACACCAATACTCAGAGGCCCCCGGGCTATTTAAGTTATTGGAGGGCTCCCTTTGATGGTGTAGTTGGCAAGTAGGGGGTGGAGGTGCTGATGGTGAACCTTGCCGTGCGTGCCGACAAATTAGTGGAATGATGTCACATTGTTTTTATTTTGATTTTTAATGGATATCAGCCAAAATCGATGTTAACCAATACATTGTGCATCTCTATTCTCAGATCCGAAGGGTGCTAATTTTCTATAACCACACATGTAGTGCCAGCCAGGTGAATCGGAGCAGTAAATCAATGTGTGATTATAATCCCTAATTCTAACTAACATTACTTACCAGAAACTACAAAAGTAAAGAAATTGCTACAAGTCACTAAGGGCGTACTCACACTTGGCCCGGTTGCCTTCTACCCTGCCCAATAATGACTGTCCCCTTCGCCCACTCTCTCACTGATCTGTGCTCGCATTGTGCTTAACCGTTCGGGCTCATGTAGGCTTAGCGTGTACTCACACCAGGCGATCTGTACCGTGCCCGAGCAAGTCTGACCCCCAAAATCTAGTTTGTTTGACTAGTGCGATCACTCCATAACGTGACCAGGCACAGTACACTACATTATGCCTGGGCCCGCTTGAAGAAGTGGGTCCAGACATGGTTCAGTTGGACTCAGGCACATTACACATCCAGTGAGATCACAAACTGTGTCCGAGCACGAAAGACAGACGTGACATCAATGAGGCGACTAGTACATGTGCTCATGTATACCATATATGAACCGGACCTGGAAGGAACAGACTAGATAGGCTATACAGATAAACATTTAAACATTGCAGCAAAGGGAACACTTTACTCTAAGCAGAGGTGCCGCGTTTGCTAGAAATTTGGGCTGATGAGAGTATGTAGGAAGAACTGGATGCACCACACACAGAATCTCAGATATTTGGTAAAATAGGGGGATCTTCTTACATGTGCAGCGCAGTTAAATGAAAATCAGTGCTGCATACTCAATAAACCTATGAGGACCGTGTGTTATTGTGCCCAAATGAGTCCAAATAAGCCATGAAATAAGGACATTAATTACTCCATTGTGCTGTGTGAAGGTGCTTTTCTTCTTATGTTTTCTTCAACACAAAAAGTCGCACAGTGATGACGAAAGCGTGCTGCGTCCTGGAATGTAAAGTACAATGTGGGCACAGACTAGAGGGGGACAGTCGTGCTGAGGCAAAGTACGACATAGGCAGGCCAAGTGAAGGTATGCCTTTAGAAAGCAACAGTGAATCAGGCTGAAGACAAAGGCCTATGGTCAGTGATTAAATACCAAAACGATTTACTGATGTAATGCACTTGTAATCCAGTAATACTTTACAGTGGTGGGTAACCTGCGCAAAAAAGATGGTTCGCAATAATCGGGAAACACTAAATAAGCCAGGTTTTAGCCAAAGCTGTAAACCTAGGGGAAACACTGGTATCTACAAATCACTTTTCAGATGTAATGTATCACGATATAGCGCTACATTTACTTTAGTTAACAGACACTTTTGTCTCATACAAGTATGGCAAGTAGCACATTACAAACAAAAGTTGTTACAAAGTTAGCAACAACAGAGCCATAAACACAACTACTAAAATAATGAAGATGATTATATTGGATGTTCAACCATTTTCCTTAGGAGAGGATGAAGGATTTTGTTGGCTCATATCATTTAGAGTTTTCAAAGTACCAGCCTGTGACATGATGTTGAAATTTCATTATTAAATTTGGTCCACAGATTAATCTTTCATTTTCCACAAAATAAAAACGGTGTAATTTGATTCTGCTAATCCATGCCAACAAGCTCAGCAAGTTTCACTCCTGGCAAATATCCACATTGGAGCAAGACTAGTTAATGCAAGTAAAAACAGCCAATCAGGTAGCATTGCCTTGAAGTGTTTGCTTTTTTGCTATATATTTCAGTTGTTGGCCTTTTTGACAATTTACACGGGCTTGTTCTTCCTGTTACAGAGTAACAAATTTAATGCTATGAGATTCTGCTTTCTTTGTATTCCATTAAGAGTGTGTGATTACGTTACCATGGTCAAACATGACTTCTTTCAGAAAGGTTTTTTCCTTTTTTTTTTTTATTTTTTTTTTTTTTCTAAATTCCAATTTATCAAATTTGTTTCCTAAATCATAACTGAATCAATTCACCTTGGAGCCCATGATTTATACTCCTAGTGTATGTACATTTTTTATAGGAGAGCAGAAAATGGATGTGCAGAGACTGAAATTTCTTGATAACTAGAATTAAATACCTATTAAAGATATATCTGCGCCTCACCATTACAATAAACAAAATTATTCTCTTTGCATTAATCTATGCAGCATTTTTTTTAAATAATGCAAAATGCAACTCAAATTTTTCCTTTAAAGAACATTTACTGATATTGTAGATATCAAACTGGCAATCCTAAGACCAAGTCTTTTCAGTGAGCTGGTAACAGCTGTGCAAGCATGCAATAAATTGGATCAATGAGATAAATCAGGCTGTGACCGACGCACACATAAGGTTCTCATCCACAGTGTTGGGCCCTGTAGCCCAAAGCTAAAGCCAGGGGCAACTACCACTGCAAAGCTAATGATGCAGACCACCCTACTTACCCAAACTAAACCACGACTAGTATGCTCTAATTCCCCACTGTGGATGAACTGTGTTCTTGATACACAACAGTACTGGCTTATTCACACAATATTCTGCACTAATCCCAACACAGACAAGAAAAAACTCAGACATTACGCATTTGAACACACAGCCTGTGTTTAAACATTGTTCCACAAAATACCAGATTAATTGTTGGCATCCAATTAAACGTAATGTACTGCAAGCCTGTTTGTTAACTGGCATTGACCGTTGATGCAATTTCATAATGGCTTGCACATTTTTCCCCTTACAACCAACCCATCTTCAGAACTGTTTACACAGCTGTGATCTGTAACCTGCTTGCTAGGGGAGAACTCTCCGAAAGAACACAAAA
Organism: Brienomyrus brachyistius; assembly: GCF_023856365.1. NCBI lineage: Eukaryota > Metazoa > Chordata > Actinopteri > Osteoglossiformes > Mormyridae > Brienomyrus > Brienomyrus brachyistius. Next base: position 8,286,028 of record NC_064549.1, on the reverse strand, counting down.
ACAAAAAATCATGCAGTTCTTTACATCTCTATTATAAGTTCTCTTTAATTTCCATGCTACATTATCTGCCTCTAGGCAGAAGTGGATTTATGTGGGAGAGTTGTCGGGGCATAGAGGTAAACTTAATTGAAACCTTCTGTTTGAACCAACAAGTCAATAGGTCAGCAAACACTGTAGGATGGTTCTCAAGAAGAGACAATCTGAGCTGCATAAAAAAAACCATGGCTCACCTCAGTTATCAACCAAAACAAGAAGATATTTCCTAGTGCATATTATCCAGGTGGGACCTACTTCAGGATGAAAAGTAATGCTTTTCTTCTTACAGTTGTTCCTTCAAATCCCTAGAAGAAATTGGCTTTGAAAATCTGATATTAAGTAAACCACCATCAACTTTCGAATGTGCTCAACCCGGACAGTACTATCAGTGCTTTATGTATTACAACCCTGCATCCTTGCTTGTCTACTGCAACCAATACTACTTGTTAACTACCCATAGTGCCAGGCCTACCATTCCTACTGAAACCCTGTAAGGACAGGCCCAGAGGGACCACCAAGAACTCGGGTGTGCTTTAGGAGTATGTCTGAACCTCTTACTTTTCTATTAAAAACAAAAAAAGGGCCCTACCCAGAACAATTCCCACTACGATCACAAGAGGGCACAGTTGGAACAGCACAAAAATTCATGCTCAGTTATTTTCACTACCAGACCGGCTCACCAAGCTGGCTCCATAAAATTTCTTGTGATTAATGTACAGGTTCTCATTACACATTGAGGTCAACTAGAACACTCGAGGGCGTCATGGCATGCCAGGAATGCACAGAGTGCCCAGCACAGGCCGTGCAGCTCAGCAGACACCTCTAAGGGATCAGTCTGGAACATTTATCAGCTGCTGAGTGCCTGGGAAAAACGCAAAGGGTTGATGGAGAATGAGAAAGAATGGACTCTGCCCACTGAAACAATACCAAAGCAGACCTGACCTGTTTTTCATTCCATCCTTCTCTTTCAGGGAAACCTTTAGCTTAAAATATATACACAACACAAATAAAGGTTAACAAGATCCCTTCTTATTTAAACACTGATTCCACTGAACATGCAGGTAATTGTTATAAAATCCACAAGCTCTTAAAAGATTAACAGGAAGAACATCCTGGTTACCTTCCACAGCTTGCGCACGATCATCTTCCCAAGCGGAAAGGCAACATAAAAATGCACAAAAAACATTGTGGGGATGGAAGATGATTTTAATAACCTTCTTGAACATTTATCTTTTACCACTAGCAATAAAATCCATTTAAAAAAAATTATGAAGTAACCTTTCCTCCTCAAGTGCAATCATCTTCGATCTCAACTATGATCTCAAAAAGCGGACCACAGCTAGTAAAATGAACCGTTATGCTTAAAAATACGTTTAGATTTCCTCAATTCTTCGACACTCATCAATGATTTTACAGCAATATCATAGGTGTTTTAATTTCGGACATTAACTCAAGGAACATGCAGACAACCTTAGTGACAGCTGTTACTTTAACAAAAGGAGATACTGGGCGATATTATCAGCAGCATAACGCACTTCACATTGTATAAGGTAGCAGTTCAAAGCATATTTTAAACAGAGAGGATAAGTATATTACCTGCATTACATAATCACAACAGTGTTAGAGACTGCAGATTTCCACTGATACAAGGAACCTTTGGTATTTTTGTGAATGTTAAATTTGCTGCTTGAACCACTTCTCAAGAGGAACAGATGTAACTGATGTTTTTTGAAGAGGCGCTTTTCTTAGGTCAGCATTTTCATTTGCAAGAGCTCAGTGTATTTGGTGTTAAAATAAATCAGAGGAAAGCTGTGATGCAGGCTATTTTCTTAATACAGAAGTGTTCCATTTTCCAGTTAGAGTGGTTTAACTAATAATACACCGTCTGTACTGGCAGTTTTACAAAACTGAATCGGGACTTGATACAGGCAGATACCTAATCTTAAATTACCCGGACTGGAAGCAAAAAAATCTTTATTAGAACACCACTAACTAATGAAAACAATATTTCTCCAATGCGGCAAAAAATTTTTTAACGCCCTGCAGTGTTCCTCTGACTTTCCCAGGGTTAGAATTCTAATGCACTCTAAGACATAAAAGCAATATTTTTACGGGGGTACCCATAAATGACAACAACCATAGATTAATCGTTTTGTGGAGCTCTTGTAAATTTCTCTCCACTTGCATAACACTACCGATTGGATAAACGATACCACACAGGGACTACAACTAAAGTCAGGCACCCAGTATTAAAAATGACAGGTAGTGAGGGGGGGTCTTGCTCTTCAAAGTAATGTGTGCACTGACTCACAGAACCCAGCTACTTAACTGCCTTTCTCCTTCAGCACAGCAGGCAGCAACCAGGGCAACTTAATGAGCCCTGTGAAAAGGAGGTGCAGGAGAGGTAAGGAAGCAGCCGCTGAAGCGAAACCAGCTGAAAGCTCACACACGAATACACTTTACCGTGTGGTTCACATGAAACAGTTATGGGAATATTTAAAATAATCCAAAATGACTGGAAGACAAGAACTTTGTTTAATGTCTGTTGCATTAGGTATGAATGACTCGAGTCGGCAAGTCATTCATAAGTAATGCAGTTAATATTTAAACAGCCATGATTAAGAGCCTTAATATGCAGACCTTCTGTAATTACAAATTTGTCAACCGTTTCCACCTTTATGTAATTAAAGTTTACAATAATATCAACAATACGTCAATAAATGAAATTAAATACAATTTAAAAAAACGTAACTGTTTTTGTAACTATACTCATTATCTTATTTGCATCACTTCACTCTCGAATCAGACACACCTGCATGTTTTCAAACCGAAAAGGGATTCCTTCCATTGCAAGAAAGCAGATGTGTGCGTTTGTGTGTATACATATGTGCATATATATACATACAAACATCTCATGTAATGTAAAATGTAATACTTTTCCACTGTTCAGGGCCCTTCGGTACTGAGCCACTTGAGCACCCGGGCAGATCCGCCCCGATGCTCCGCAGACCCTTGACAGAAACTGGGGCCTTGATGTTGTACATTCACCAACCCCGAACAACTTAAAAAAAAAACGTGTAAAGTCATCGCCTCAGTAAGTCACTTTGGACAAAAATGTGTTACATGTTAAGTCGATGAAGCCACCGCAGCCTCCTACTTAGATATTTCCAAATTTCCAATAAAGCATTATATTTAACAGATCAAATCTGGAATCGCTCCGTAGTTAAATAACCATGGAACATGCTGCCTTACGTGCTCAAAAATAAGAAGTGATGGTTACCAGCTAACCTCGGTCACTCAGTAACCCCGGCTACTCTAGCTAGCCTAAAAGTTAGCAGGAAGCTCAGTGGGAAATCTTCACTTTTCATATCCCGACAACCACACAGTAACCAAAAATAAGATTTCATCGTTAAGTCCCCACAGAAACTGTTCACCGCCCCCCAATGAATAACTGGAACAGGTTTCTCACGCTGTGACTTTCACGTTTACTCCTAATGCTAATTAGCTAGGTTACCGAAGCTACTCAGATACACTCGCCGAATAGGAGTCACAGCGCAGTAATTAAAAAATAATAATATATATATATATTCCTAGAAGGCATTTATTAAACAGCCAACCACATTAAACTGATTCCCGACCCTTCCAACAGCCACCGTAACTACCAAGTAACTATCTAAACTTGCCCAGAATTGGGCACTAACTAACTTATGAATGATGGCTTCAAAGTGCACGAGCACCTCGGTCACTAAAACTGCAGCGCGCCGCTGAACCGTCAGAGGGAAACATATCCTAACATAATGACATAATCAACAAAAAAATCATCTGCCCCTACCTAATATCGTCGTCTTGCTGCAATAGCCCACCTGTGGAGATCCTTCGCCTTACTTTTTTTCCCCTCTTCGACAGCAGAGAAGCAAAGATTATCCTGCCATTCACATACTAACCCTACTTTTCCGTCGCCATGTTGAAACCCGAATAGCAACATCCGGGAAACTGGATTCACTATCGATCCATAGCAACCAGTAGCTGCGAAAGCCGCCTGGTTTGGAGACACTGATAACATTCCCTGCATCCCGGGGAATTGTCTAATGCCGCTAACGTAATACACATTTTGTGCCTTATAACTTCACCATTACGGTCTTCCTTTCTGTGTGTGCTGCCTACTAAGCCGGCTAAACAGCATACAAAATTACAACAAGAACACTAATGAATTTGCTAGCTAAAGTGCAAAGTATATGGGGGTTCTTGAACAAAATTCTGCTGGAGGTAATGCAAAAAGAATAAATATAAGTCGAATAAACATTTTGAGGAATATTTGCTGGGTTATTCTACAAACAGTGTTTTTTTATACTGATCTTTTTTATAATTTTTTTAAAACACAATTTTGGAAAACTTTTCTTACGTTTTGGATATTGCGTGATCCCGTTTGCTGATATGTGCATTAATATTTGTAACAATTGTAAATAAAAATGTCTGGTAAAAGGTACATATATTAAATGCATTTTGATCATTCTCGTCTGCGTTCATTTTCACAATGGCATTTTAAATATTTTTGGAACAATTATGATTTTACATGACGGGTTATGGGTTATTTTGTAAATGAAGTTAATATTAAAGGAGGTAATGAGGTGCAATTGCACATTCGTTCCATGTCATTTTTTTGATTGAATTCAACAAATTAAATTTGACAGAGGTTAACTGTGGAAACAGAACTAACCAGTCTAACATGATTAATGGAACAATGATTTTATATATCATTGAATCTTGGTAATGTTTTCCAGGGTAGTGTCTCATCTTCCGCTGTCTTGTCTTGTATTGCGCTCCTGTCTATCCTTCCCTCTCACGCACAAGTCGAGCCCTTCCACTGTAACTGTAGCATAAGAATCTTACCGTGTTCCTTCAAGCACATGTTACGATAACATTTGAAGCTTGTACTACATCCATGCTTGTAGCAAAATCTATAACGAACAAAAAGCTGTAGGGAAAATGTATAACAACACTGCAAATGAATGTTAATTTTCAAAGTGAATATTATATCATTATATATATTTTCCCCAGAATTAAAAAAAAGCCATTATTTTAATACCTCAGGCACAAAACAACATTAAACTGAATCTGACTGTAATATTTCCTGGTCACCCAAATTCATTTAGGAATCCTGTATCACCAAACAGACAGACAAGAGGTTTCAGTGAAAACCCATTGACATAGTCTTGCCCAGAACAAATATAAGTTCAAAATGTTTGTGTCTAAATATGAGCTTCTGAATTATCCACAAAGTTCAATCGATCAATCAATCAATCAATCTTTATATATATATAGCACTATTTTAATTATAGGGTTTACAAGGTACTTTACAGACATTTTAAAAGGAGAAAAAGAACGATATTAACATTAATAACAATTAATAAAATACTACTAGAAATAGGAAACTTGAAGAACCCATGGTCTCTGCAAACGACTTTAACCCCCACCTCATCGTAGACACTGGCCCCTACCTCAATGGGGACACTAGCCCCTATCTCACCAGGGTCGTGTCCAACAGTAGGTCTCATAGGAGTTTCCATACGGCAGGAAATGACTGGCATGGGAAAGGCATGAAGTAAATGGTATTATCAGTGTACAAAAGCAGGCCAACCTGTTTTCACCTGCGCACTTCATCCGTGCACCATTTGCCAATGCCTTCTGGAATTTGCAGCATTTAACGACATTCTAATTAGGATATATATGAAAATGTATTGAAGTAAACTTTTCTTATTTACATTGATACATTAATCATTCAATGTGATTTATAATTAATCTCAAAGTCAGAATTCATTAATCATTTCTCTTCAGTTTAATTTTTATTAACACTAAGTTTAAGATAACATTTCAGGAATGCACGTCAACATATGTTACTACAAAAAATAATGTTTAGAAGAAAAGCCTTTAAGATAATCATTATGCTGTCAGCCCTGCATTACATTTTCCAATAGGGGTGTAGATGGATGTAGACTAATTGGTCTCAGTGTCCTGTACACAATGTGCCCAGTAAAATCAATAGACACCAATAAGACATGTGTCTTACTGGTAACTCTGCCCGTGGGACGATGGCCAGGCTTAGTACGACAAACAGTACGCATGCGCAAAGATTCACGCCTTTACGCGATTTTTTTCTAATTCAACGCGGACCTCTGCCGGTGAAATCATCGAACTACTAGTTGCGATACGTCATAAATTCTGCAAAATCAATAACCTCTGATATTTTGCAGGTTACACCATTACTACTTACTGATCCATGTATGTTTAAGCATATAATTTCTCTTTTAACCACTATTCACTGGTACATATCTTGGTCTAAGGAAAAAAGATGGGATATATATTTTTCGCCATAATATTAATCTGCGTAATAAATTTGCATTTTTATCATTTTAGTTTTTTACTGGTCCAGCAATAGTTATAGAATGAAGTATCCTGAATAGCTACAAACCTGTAGGACTGTATTCTTATGTACATTATGCAGTTTCAGCTTCTGTATTGCTGATATGGAAATGAGGTAATCTTCACTTTGTTTAATTTTGTTTACTCAGGCATTTTGGTCACACGTCATATGAGTCGTCATTTTTCTGTATTCAAAAGCTTGTTGGTATTTCAAAATCTTCCACATCATTTTAATATCTTAGCAGTGGGACAGCGCCAGTGTCGGCAGTATGAGCTCCTGTTGTTCTGACAGAGGTCTTGTCAGAAATTATTTCTAGGGCTGTCGGTGGCACAGTCAATGAATCGTTCTGAGTGCTGGAGGCGCTCTTAATGCATCAGCGTGACCAGGATTTTTTGCAGATTGTTCTGAGTCGTTACGCAGACCCCGCAGACGCCGTGTTAGCCGTACTTTGCGAAGACCTGTTCTTCATGAGTACATTTATTGAAGGAGACGCCTCAGTCGTCACGGCTTGAGGGATATCGTGAACCTCGAAGCCTGACTCACCTGCAGCACACATAAATCAGGGAGGTTTCCCTTGGGTCCTTGGGTGACCACATATGTGAGGTGGACTGCACACTGCGTGCACTGAATGGTATACCCAGTATGCATGTAGTCTTCTAAAAAAACATGCAGGCTAGATAGGCTGCTGTACACCAGGGATCACCAACACGGTGCCCGCGGGCACCAGGATGCCCCCAAGGACCACATGAGTCGCCCACGGACCTGTTCTAAAAATAGCTCACCAGTGAGCAGCGTCTAAAATGTAATTTTATCCTGTTGCTATTCCTCTTTAATCACATTTGCTTTTATATAGATTTGAAAATGGCAATATCTAAAAAAAAGCATTTAAAACATGTTTATTATACATGATTTAAGAAGAGTGCATCAAACTGGTAGCCCTTCATACGGCTCAGTACCCGTGAAGTAGCTCACACTAATGTGCTCAATGATCAAATTAGCTTCTAGAACCTCATACAACAGACCTTGAGGCTCTGGCCTGCTATTAGACGTGCATGTTACAACCTCAGAATTATTTTGAACGATAACCCTTCAGTCTGAATAGTAAACGAAGTGGTCTTCACACCATTTTAGGCTAAATTCACTACCCTATCTGGATTCTGCACGAAAACAGTCTGTACAAATCATTCTGCACAGAAACAATTATAGCGTTTTGTAAACAAGTCAAGTCCACCTGTGACCCCACAAAGTTTTCAAATCTAACTTTTGAAGGCATAACTGTAACAGTGCATGCACTATTGTGTACTATTATTTAAATATGGAGGGCACCTTCTTTTAAAATCAAAATAATTTAATTCACAGATCACATTCAGTGCGCTTCATATTTTTGTTTCATTCTAAACACATATAATTAACAAAAATGGACAAAAACAACAGGAAAATACACAGACAATTTTTTGAATAAACTTTTTACATCAAATTAATACCATTATCTACACAGCTAAACCAGATATGTAAGCCAAAAAGCTGTCGAGATGGTGTTGAAATAGAACTAGAGTTACATGGTTTATTTTAATTCCATTTTTCAGTAAGACTCTTTCAGAACCTAACAGCCCTTCCAATTTATTGAACACTAGATAAAAACTTAAACATGGAACACAAAAAAAACCCGTAATAAATAATTTGATAGTTTTTACTATTCATAACCTACATATACATTGATTTTTATTATTTCAGCTTTATATGTTTGAGTATAATATGATTATAGGATTATTCTACATCTAGGCCATTAGTGTTTATCTGAAGACTATCTAATAATTAGCTAGTAATTATTCTATATGGAGTTTCGTACCTTTTAAGACTTATACCAGTCAACTTGTGCCACGTTTAACGAAGGAAAAAACACAACCATTGAACTTGAATATAATATAATATAATATAATATAATATAAGCCTAATACCTGATATATTGCAAGAATTTTAGAATCTGATGTATTTCTGCTTTGCACTAGTCAGCAGTTGCAGAGTCAATCCTATTTAAATTAACAACGTTATTAAAACCCTGAAAAACATATTGGAATGAGTTAGCACTATACATTTAAGAGCCCTTGTAATTGTTCTCTGGGATTGTTCTTTTAATTTTGATTTGGAAATGGTAATTTATAATCGCGATGACACTGAACACCACGCCCACGTCAAACACACTCAAGTATACCGTATATTTGACAGTCATGTTTAAGAATATGGAATAAGGAACTATGCCATTCTTGTATAAGCTATACTTTTCCATAAAGCACTGTGAAGTTGTTTTACATTTCGTAAACCATCTGTTAAGGATTAGCAGTGTGCCATTTCATATCGTAAGTTTTAGTTAAACGCAATAAGTCTTTAAAATGTTTATCCAGATAAAGGTGCTTAAACGCTATAATACAATAATCCACTATACATGATATTTTGTATCAGAATTAAATATCGTCTTTACTAGTCTACTCGTCATGCAAAGTACAATGATAGTTTTATCCATTTATTTAGCAACAAGATTTTCTTCCCAAGTTGTACCCCAAAGTGTTATTTCCTGTGCTGCATGTTGAAAAGTGGAATATTCTTCCCTCGTTGGTCATTCATCCCTTAGGGAGATACAGTATTTGTCCCGATGCAGGTTTCTCTCATTTTCGGATAAAACGGTGCGTCCTGCGTTCCCGACGGGTGCGGTATACAAGTCAAGGGGGGCACGTTGTTGATTTGGTGATGTTTCTTGCATTTGGAGTCCAAAAGAACACGTAGTATATGACTAAAATAAAGGCAGCAATGGACACGCAAAGGAAGTACACGATCACCATCACCACTTTTATCCAGGTCTTCGTGGTCGTGTTGGCTTTTTTCACCCACTGTTCTCCGGGGTAACTCGGTCTCCTATCCGTACCATCGTTCTGTTTCCGTTTTGAATTTTTGTTGTTGCCTTTCATGACTGGTCGCTCAGTTCCTTCCCCTTTTGACTATGGAAAAGATTATATATATATATATATATATATTCTCTGTCAATTAAGGTTTTAAATTCACTTCGTTTCGTCAAGCTTGTTGCGCTTCTTACTCACGGGTCTTAATAGTGTGCTGTCTCCTATAGGGATGTTGCGCGAACTCTTGCATGACAGCTCTTGTGGTAAACAAGGAATATACTTTTTTTGATGATAAATACTCTGATCATGAAGCCGCGCCCACTTTAGTGCAATTGATTGGGTTTCGAGCTACGGAGTTACACCATCCGGCAGGGAGGCACGCAGAGAAAAAAATATTTTAAAGTATTACTAGACCAAGCACTCAACAAGCTTCTTTTGGTGAATGGATTCTTTTGGGTTTTGTGATTTGTTCACGTTCCTTCATTTATTCGGGCACCACTGAAATACTTTGCATACGCGGGAAAAATCATGTGTCTTGAATTCCAACTTGATATACATCAATGACCCTTGAACACTACATGGAGCAGAAAGGGTATTACTTAAACTTTGAAGTTCATTTATGTCTTAACTGCCCCATTTTGCCAGCTGTCCCATTTTTACAGTACTCACCCTATACATATGTGATTTATTTTTATATAAATAAAAATTCAGAGTGAATTTTTAAGTCATATAAAAATGTATAGTTGCATGCATTTCATTTTATCAAATCAGTGTATACATCATAGTAGCAAAATAAATCATGGTGACAACTGCCATCCAGGCGAGACAAAGGGCAACTCACCAAGCCAATGAAAAGCTACCCACAACTGCTCAAAGGAATTTGGGAAAGTGGCCAAGCAGCACAGGTGGGCAGCATCGCTCAGATAGGGTGACGATGCGCAGGGCAACTTACAGAAAGCAGCGCACAGGATGCAGACACATGGAAGTCCAGTTTATTCATCAAATAAAAATCTCCACGCATAAAAATCCCACAAGTTTACAACATTAGCGAAAATCATTATGTTTAACATCTTAAAGCGTGTACGTTGACATTTTGCAGGGCTTCCATGTTAGTGATTTCCCCCCCACCCCCCCATCACCCTGATTCCCTTATACATACCCATGCCAGTTTAAACAAAACTACTATAAGATTACACACTTTGAGTGGGAGTGGCACGGATTTCATAAATTTCATTAACTATTCATGACATGAGATGCATTATAAGAACTTCTACATAAAACTGGAATGTAAGCAGATATCAGTTACACAATTTTCAAATTCATGAATTCACACTATCCAAAAAAAGTCAGATACTGCCTTAAACTTACACCCCACTTTGATAACTTAATCATTCAACTGATCACTGGAATTGTATTAGTTCAAATTAAAAAAAGATTACACAGCTCCGTTCACGCGCATGGTCTCCTTCCAAGGTGTCCTCTTCCAAATTTCAAAGACTCAGACTGTATTTCCATGATTCGTTCATGATCAGACTTCCAGAAAACAGGGTATTTTAAAAGACGGCTGCGCAGCTAACAAACCTTCTGCAAATGTTTGTCTGTCAAAAGCTCAAGACATTTTTAAAAGGGTTATTTGGCTGCCCCATCAAAGGTGCACGAGACCTAAATCTCCAGTGTAGTGGCAAGGACAGGAAGGCAAAACAATATTGGAGAGCAACACCATCTTAGACAAAGCAAACTGAATTGTACAAATTCAGAATTCGGAAGCGACACACGTTCTTGGCTTGGTCACCACAGTGATGCATATGACCTGTAGCAAAAAATGACAGAAAAAAGCACCACCCCCCCCCCCCCCAAAAAAAAAGGTGAATATCAATCTCAAAAGCAACCCTGAGGCTGGGTAGCAAGTCCCAGGCTTCCCTCCATCAGCTATGACCGAACAAGGCACGGCCATGGTAAAAGTTCGCGTGGCAGACGTGAATCCCAAGCGTGACGGTCTTTCTTAGCGAGTCCACGTGCGTCACAGCCTCTCTTCTCTCCAGTAACACCTATTCTTGTAAGCTGTGGAACATTATCATTGCAAATCCTCACCGCTCCAACTGGCAATCAGCCTGTCAATGAAGAACATGAGGAGGGGTGGGGTCATTTTCTGACGAAAGAGATGCCCGATGCAACAGCAGATGTAGCAAATCTTTTTCAGGCATTTAAACTGGAACCAGTAGCAAACACACCGGTTAGTAAGACAATCTAAAACGTACTTGTTAGCTAAAAAACACACAAGCGGCACATTTCAAGAAAGACATGTCATATTTACAAAACAAACTATACTCAGAAAAAAGGTACCAATTTGTACCTTTGCTTGTCACTGGGGCTGTATCCTGATGGGTCTAGCAATTGTACCCTTAGCTGTAGGTAATCATACCTTTTTAGGTATAGAAATGGACCCTGAGGAACAGCCCCAGAGACAAGCAAAGGTACAACGTTTTACCCCCCCCCCCCCCCCAAGAGTGTATGAACAAGGTTTTCAGCTATGCCAAGCTGACCTTGAATTGCTTGAGAAAATCTCACACTATATTTCAGTTTACAAAACGAGCAACAGCAGCATTGACCAGTGACTATGAACCTCAAGGCATTCCCCAACCTTTCATTATTAATAACTCTTCTATTGCCAATAATTAAGAAATAAGCTTGAAGACATTAACCCCAATTCCGTGTTTGACATTACATGCATTTCAGTTTTGGAACATCTAACAGAATGCTAGGATAGTCTATCATGGTCAGGACCCGACTTGAAGCAGAATACATTCACTTTCATACAAGAGATGAAAACTGCAACAGTACTTCTATGACCGCAAATGGACTCAAATTACAGTGATAATTGTGACAAATGGAGTCCCATCTGCAATAGTCATAGACGCAAAAAGGATATCAGCATTAATTATTAAATCACATTCTCCATGTTGCAGCAGAACCCAATCGATCATTACATCAGCACCATAATTTGTCAGAGCAGCTGAAATTTCCTCTTGAAAGCTTTCCCACATTAAGCCCTTGGATAATTCAAGAGCCTTTCTTCCAACATGCACACAAAATACACAAGCCTAATTTACAGCAGTAAATATTTGTTAAATGAGACTCATACTTACTGCCCAGGCCACCTGCAATATGTGGCAGCCATCCACACATGGGAAACAGATAAAACCCACAGGACTGGTCAGTTCTATATACTGATCAAGTTGATAATTGCCAAGACTGAATGAAACGGTTGAGCATAATTTTGCTTATAAATTTTATTTGAAATGGACCCATGTGTAAACATGCTTGACTGGACAAAACTGAACTACCTAGATTTTTAGCAAGCATTCCTTCTTATACCATTGCTCTTCTTCAATAACCGTGGTTCTCAAACTCGGTCATCAGCCCCCACTGCCCTGCTCGTTTTCCAGTTATCCCTGCCCTACACACTGCTGATTGATTACCTAGATCAGGTGTGTTCAGTCAGCAGTGTGTAGGGCAGGGATAGCTGGAAAACGAGCAGGGCAGTGGGGGCTGAGGACCAACTTTGAGAACCACTGCTCTATAGGTAAAAAAAAAAAAAAAAAAAAACCAGAGCAGGTGAGATTATTGCGAACAATTGAACAAAAGACAAACAAAGTGATTTTTACGCAGATAGCACCAGATCCTATTCCATTGTAGTCATCATAATATTGCTGACACAAAACTATAGATACTGAATACGCAGTGGTCAAATTCCACCATTTATTATTGCTTGTTAGTTAATATCATACAGCAACAGCTTAAGAGTACAAGACAGTATTACTAATGGTATACAAGAGCCTTGAATTCCGCTTGGTCACAAACTAATTTTATAAAAAACTACCCCAAATTTCACTTCATTCCATACAAGTCAAAAAAAGACAATTTTTAAAAAGCTAGCAATGTTAAATTCTAACTTAAGGTAATTATCCCTGCCTCTTCTTACAAGCAGCAAATTGGCATTGTTGCACCATATTTGCAACATGGTTTACTATGTTGATACCTATTTAGAAAACATTTTATCATTTTGGCTAAATAATACTATTTAGCAAAAGCAGCAGTGCAAGTCTATAAAATCCTATAAAATAGGAATTTATTCTTCTCCAGGTAACAGTTATGTTTTGTCTCCTTGATTTTAATTTCACAATCCTGGTTTGTAACCCACTGTACATTTGGTTGTTCTTGCTTAAAAGTCAATATAGCAATCTCCAAGGCAAGTGAATTGATGATCTATGCTAATAGAATATGATCCTAAACACTGCTTAACAGGTAAGGAGAAGATACTTGAACTAAGCATATTTCATAACTTTTACGCGATTGTAAAATGAAGGCGTGTCTGCAAAGCATTCAGTTCAGCTTGATTTAAGAATATAAAACGACGGAACAGCCCAATGAATGAAGACTAATAGAGTCTTGCTATCCCGGAAACTACCACACACACAACAGTTAGGGATAAACTGTGCGGAGGAAGAACCAGCATGATTTTCCACATTTATCTGTTTGATATTCAGTAAAGCAATTCAGGAAAATCATTTACTCAGGGGTATAGCTGTTTGCGTGATTAATCAAAATGCCACCATCATAAATATGCTGCTACCAAACAAAGAATTCCTAAATTCCTGATGCCTTTATGGCAAACAGCTAAACGGGGAAATAAAATCTGATTTTTGTAAAAGAAAAAAAAATACAAGTAATCCCATTTTTAAAAATTACTCACCATAGAAACTCTCTAAATAGCACCAATCAGTGGTCTAAACTGCACGGTATTCCTTCAAAGGTGATACAACCATAGCAAAAGCAATTTCACAAGCTGCTCATTTAAGGGTGTGACCTAATTGAGTTATGGTGTGACTGAGAAATCCGGTAGCACCAGTGTGACCACTGGAAAAGTTAGTCTGGAGAACTGATAAAAACAAAAAAAGTAGATGAAGTTACTGGACAAACAACCTATCTACCTACAGTGCTGGACACAAAGCAATGTCGACAAATGCAACCCGATAATTGCACATGTGTACAACCCTGACATGATATATTGTGTAGCCCTAAGTTTAACTGATTAATATATGCTTGAGTGAAAAAAAAGACGACTAGTAAACATTACTGAATTTGAATGTTTCTGGAAAAATATCATTTAAAACCTGGAAAAAAGAGCATTTTTAAAATCCAGTCAAGAAAGGCGTACATCAACGCACCATTAATTTAAGCAAGGCTGTTTTTGTTAACCATTGGTGAAGCATGATTAGTTCACAGCCATGACAGTACTTGGTGCAGACACAGATGCGATTTCCTGTTGCTCTGACAAATCCTTTTGATACCTACATCCCAATCATGCTGTCATATACAAAAATAAAGATACAGGGTTGGGAATGGGGGGGGGGGACGAAAGACATGCACCAAAACCCATCAAAAATATAAAGGAATAAATAAAACATTAAAAAACAAAAAACAAAAAAATTCAGGAGATGAAAAAAAGGTCCCAAAGAACTTGGATGAAAAGGAGGGGAAAATGCAGGCAAAGTTTGGTCATTTTCAGTCCGGGGTGGGGAAGGCGGAGACGTTCAGTCATGAAAAGCGCAAATGAAGGTCCCATTGGTTAGGAAAGCAGCGCGAGAGCAAGGCTTCAGAGGAGTCTGCGGAGTGCACGTTAACACAGCGTGAGGCAAATGAAAAACGGGGCATCCAGCAGACAGCGTGAGCCGGCGCAGAGCACCCTGCTAGCAGTTAGAGCTCAGCCAAAGTTATGGATATTTTACGGAAAGCCACCCTTTCAAAGCCAGAGATGAGGATCGCACCTGAAGATGGTTCGGAGGGTTCGCTCACAGTTACCGGGTCAGGGTCTGAATCATGGGCCTCAGCTAGAGAGGAAGAAAAAAAAAAACTAAGTGTAAGGTACCAGGAAAAACTGATCAAATACATCCAAAAACATTGTTTCATAGTCATCCAGGATTAAAACCTTACCCAATCCAGCTCATATACACAGCCTGGACTAGCAAAGCAGGAACCACCAAGTTTATTACTCTAACAAATGTGTTCTGCTGATCAGTTTTTAAATTTTTTTTACAAAACATCCACCCCACAATTAACAGCTTGGCAATATTGCTTTTCTGGAGATCTATAAAAACCTTTTGAGCTCTGAAGGGATTCTGCGAGTGGAGGGGCGGCGGCTCTCTCCTCTTCCTCTGAGGGGCAGCTGGGCAAAGTGTCAGGATCTCCATCAGGAGCAGCTTCTTGGGTCTGAGAGTCCAAATCAGCTCCCTCCTCCTCAAGCTTGGTTTCTGTGGCCACTGGGCAAGGAGAGGGAGTCACTGCGAAACACATAACATAATAGCGAATTATTCCAAGTTGCCTTTCCCAACCCAGTCCTCAGGGACCTGCAGACAGTCCATGTTCTTCTCTCCCAGAAGCAAAAATGCGGACTGTCCGGCAGGAAGCTGGGAGGGAGCAAAAACATCAGCTCAGCGGCCTATATGGCCAATTATGAAACAATCAAATTAGTTACTGCGACCCTAAAAACCTGCATCCATACTGGCTCTTCGTGGATAAGACTGTCCACCCCTGGTCTAGACCCAAGGATTCATTCTGCAGCAAAGCAGAGGTTAAAGTAAGGGCTAGATTAAATGGTCCGGAAAACCTAAACCCTGATATTCACCATCAAAACCTCTGTGCAACAGAAATCACGCAACCCTACGATGTCTGAAGTCCTCTTGGTCTAAAGCAGGGGTCTCCAACTCCGGTCCAGGTGAGCTACCGTCCAGTTGGTTTTCTATCCTACCTGGCTTCTGATGAGTCACACCTGCTCTCAGGTAAATACCAGGAACAGGTGTGGCTCATCAGAAGCCAAGAGGGACAGAAAACCTACTGGACAGTAGCTCTCCATGGCCGGAGCTGGAGACCCCTGCTCTAAAGGGATGCGGACAGACACGATGGTTCCGGGTACCTGTATCAGCTTCCTCTGCTTCGTCCTCCTTCTCTGGTGAGCTGGGGGTCTGACTCTCTTCAGGTACAGCAGTGCCATTTGCGGTCTGTTGTTCTGGGCTACTCTCTATCCCAGTGCTATCGGGCTTAAGAGGGCTCTCCCCTAGACTGCTACGGGGCGACTGCATCTCCATCGCCTCACCCCAGTCAGTCACTGGCTGGTACCCCTCCAGAGGTGAGAAGGGGCTCAGGGGCTTCGTGGGATCGGGGGTGTCCTGTTGGGTCGGAAGCTGCACTTTGGGGCGGGGTGTACGTTGCTCTTTGGGGCTGACTGGGGAGGCAGCAGGGGGTGGAGAAGACGGCTTCTCCTTCGCCTCCTCTGGAGACGCGGCCACCTTCTCGACACCTTCTTCTGCGTCTTCCTCCGCCGTCTCTTCCTCTCCATCACTGGCGTCTTCCCACTCGTCCTCGTCATCACCGGTTGCTGTGTCGGTGCTGCTGTTCATGACTACATCCACCTGAAGAAACACCGTAGGTTCATTATCAGTGAAATGCTGCAAAAATGCAGACGCCGCAACACTAGCAAACCAAAACATGAATGAGGATAAATACCTTTTCCTTGGCAGGGAGCTTCTTATCCTCTTCATCTGTGGGCACCTTCTCGGTTTCTCCCTCCCAGCGATTATCATGCATACTGCCTCAGGGCAACCCATACAAGGCATGACAAAAATAAGCAGAAATAATTCAGATCAGATGAATATCCAGCCAAACTAATAAATGATGATCATGGTCAAAGAAGCTGATTGCGGAACCCCCACAGCACAGAACCGCATGAGGACCTTCAGTGCGTACCTGTAATTTTTGCTTTTTGCATGACCTCTCCCTCTTCCTCTGCTCCCAAGAACCCCCTCTTTTGGTTTACCGTGCCCCAAGAAATCACCAAATGTGGGTGCCTTGGGCGGCCTCTTATTCTCCTCTGTAGAGCACCACCACCCCGCCCAAAAAAAAATACAATAAATCAGGAGGCAGCCCTTAGACCCGGAATGACGATCATGCAGCTGTAGTGATGAATGGAGTCTAAGGGAAGCGGTGGGTCAATGTGACAAATTGATCTTCAGACGGAATCGTCTGAAGCGAACAGCAAGACGAATGACAGAATCTCAAACGAAACAAAAGGTCATGTACCACAGAGGGGGGGGGGGGGGGGTTTCATAAAAACTATGCAAAAAAAAAAGCAGGACAAGGCTCAGCTCATGCTGGTTAGTAAATACACAAGTGCATTCACCAGAGCAGACCAACAACATCCTCAGCGTCGTTAAACAGACAAGTCTCCTTTGCTGCTAGAAAAACTTTACCCTTAAGTTTTTAGCCTTAAAATTACCTTTACATATGCATTCCAAACAATTTTAGGCAAATGAATCAAACTCCTTGTGCGACTGTTATTTACAAGCAATGTAAAATTACTTTGCCATTTAAAAAGGCAAAAAGATATCCTTTTTAATCTGTTGGCCAGCACTGGTCCGGCACTGGGTCCGGGACTCGTTCTAAACATTCACACCAAAATTCCGAGCTGACCTGAGGCCTTCTGCGGTTTGGCATTACGCCCTGTAGCTGTAAAGGACACAGAAACCGTCACGGAGGCAGAGCAAGAAACAGACGGCTGGGAATTCCCCAGACATCCATACTATCAGGCGTCTGAATGCTGTAATATTTTTACTCTAAATTTCAGACAGGCCTTGGTGTGGACTGACGTCAAAGGGAATTGTATATGTAACTAGTGGCTTCATTGCTGATAAACTTGCAGCTGTGTGATATCATTTAGGTGGAAAAACCCCTTTCGATTAAGTGGCCATGCCAGAGAGCAGAAAGAACCTGTAATGCTACTTACCCCTCTTAATACCTTGATCCTGAACGTCCTCTGCAACAGGTTCCTCCTTGAACCTGTAATCACACCGTAGGTTAAATCTCTGACCCAAGACATCCTGTCTGATTGGATCAGGCAAGCCACTGTGGATGCTATGGGGCTGTGAAGTGAATTTCAGCTCGGAGAACAGGACAGTTTGACCTTCACCGAAGTTCTTCACGGTATTTATGGATGCGATGACAGGTTCCCAGAAAGATTTTGTTATAACCATGTCACAGATCTCATACTGGCATTATTAAAAGTCAACTTGGACTGAGTAAATACCGTTACATGAGGCCTGATTAACAATAACCTCCCGTTCAACAAAAAGTAGATTCCAACTAAGTATTCAGTCCCCGTATCAGTTTGTGTGCGAAAGCATTATTCGGAATTCCATATTTTTTCCTCTGCTAATACAGGAACAGATATCAACACTGGCTCTCGATTAAGGCAATTTGCAATTAAATAATTTCTGAAGTACATTACCGAGTAAACTAACCATTTAGTTAAGTGCAATGTTTCCCAATCTGGTCATTGGGTACCTACAAATAGTCCATGTTTTTGCTCCCAGTAAGGGAGTAAAAATGTGGACTGTCTAGCAGGGAGCTGGGAAGGAGCAGAGAGATGGGCCGACTGTGGATCCGCAAGGACTGGATTGGGAAACACTGATCTGGTGCATGAGGTCAGAGCTCACATGGAATCGGTTTTCTGAGCATCCCACTCGCGTCGCCACTGGCCAGTGGCATTGCGGTGCCGAGCCAGGCGCTCCTCGTCGATCTGCTCGCGCTCCTTCTTCCAGCGAAGATATTCCGCCCGCTCGCGGCCCGTCATGGACATAGTCATGTCCATGGAGCCCTTTGTGCCTGGCCTCCGACTCTACCGGGACAAACACACGCGTTCAGAAATGCAGAGAGATGAAATGTCAAGCCAGCAGATAGTGGAAAGAAAAAAAGCCCAAATTTTCTTCAACAAAACACGGGCACACGCTCCTCGGGAATATCCCCACAGAAGGATAGATCAGCAGACTTTTGGCGCTTCTCAATGTGTACTTCACTGTGCATGTGTTCTCACATACCCATTTTACATCATCTTCCATTGCCGAAGGCCAGTTCCAATAGTCAAAAACAGAAGTACTCAAGGACAGTAAAGATCCCCGGACGTCGTTCTTGCTCTGCCCCAAATATCAAGGATACATCGGTCGTATCCTCGCCAAACGAGACCAATCCCATGATTCACTGTGCCCCAAGTTCATTCTTGGTAAGTTAGTAAGACTGATCCTGCCAAGACCGCATGCATGATATTTGCGTCCTTGGTAGCGAGAAACGCCCCGTGTCTCCATGACGAGGCGCGCAGTGTCCTGTTCGTCACCCTCACCCTCCACTCCTGTTCCAGCTCGGGTCCGGTCTTCACGTTGTCGAAGTCCAGGCCGCCCCAGTTGCGGACATGCCTGCGACTGCCCTCCTTGCGGTCGCCCTCAGGAACGGGGCCACACCGCCTGGGGTCGTCCAGGAAGTTGCGGACCGGGTTCTTCTCGCCTTCTCCCTGTGAGAACAGCCTCATGCTGAGCTTCATGTACTGAACCCCAGATTCTTGCCCTTCCAATACAGAAACCCGACTTACTCTCTGACCCCTTTCATACTCCGCGATCTTCTCCATCTCCTCGTTCACCTTCTCAATGTTCTGCCGCCTCTTCTCCTCCCATTCCTAAACAAAGTTGAAGCAGTTCCTATTTAAAAGCCCTGAAAGATGAAAAGGTACTGACTGTAGCCCCAATCACAACAGAACTGTAACACTCTAACCTTCGACTTCCGGTCCGATCCGGCTCCTCCCGGAGGCCCTCCTCCCGGAGGCCCTCCTCCCGGAGGCCCTCCTCCCCTCCCTCTTCTTCCTCCCCGGGGAGTGCGTTCCGGCCAGCCCTGGCCATCCCTGGGCTCGCCCTCCCGCGGTGAGCGATCAGGCCGTGACTCTGCTTTATCCTGCTTGACTTCCTGTTTGTTCTGCCGGGCCTCCTTCCGGTCTTGCCACACTCCTCCCCGTGGCCCTCCCCGGCTCAGCCTCCCCGAGCCTGGCTTCTTGGGAGAGCTCTCACCCTGGATTGCTGCTGGGTCGGCCTCCTCAGGGGTCACCCCACCACGAGGAGCTCCTGGTTTCCTCTCATTGATGATGCGCTTCTCCTATCCAAAAAGAAACACACACACGATCAAGATCTTCCCTTTTCAATTACTTAGCATCACTGTGTTCTAGAAAGTGTGGCATGATTCTACCTATGGACCTTAAACTAGATTCAAATGAAGACTGACACAAATTAAATACAGGCCCTGTAATAAACTGCAATAAAAACAGACTCTGGAAGTTAGCAAAGCGACTGCTCCTGCAGGGTTTCCTTAAAGTTCCGGGGGCGTATGACCTCTGGAGACCCCCCCGAGGGACCTCCTCTCGCAGCAGGATATACCATCTGGCCCAGAAGAATCACAACGGGCTTTGATTAAATGGCTACAGGCTGCCCTGCCAGGCCACGGGAGAGTGATTAAAAACCTGCTGCCTACAAGAGATCCTGCAGGTATTTCCGGGAACTAGGCAATGCTCTGCGTAGGTTCTGTCCAGGGTGAGACTTTGCACACCATAAGATGATCCCCAGAACATAAAATCCAAGTCTTTTTGAAAGCTTAAAAGCTCAGTGCCTTGGCTGGACAATAAATATGAGCTAAACTTATTTCGTTCTCCATGCGACGTCTTAATTGTGCAAAACTGATATTAAAAGGAAATATGAAAGGTCATGCTGAAAGGAAATTGCAAGTAAATGGCCAGCTTCTGATAGTACGGCTTTCGGCAAGAGTCCATAGGGGTCATTAGCGAGGACTGTACGCTGCAGAGATGATCAAATTAGGCCCCAGCCAGGCCTATCGTTTGTCGCCATTGCTGGCGGGGGGGAGGGAATTAATCACCGGCTGAGGCTTCGACACATTGACCTGGACTCACCCCGGCAGGTTTAGAGACGTCCACGGTGATGGTGAGATTCTCTTTTTCAGTCCTCCTGCGGTCAGACTCTGCTTCGTGGGATCGCGGTTTGCGGGGCGTGGTCACGGCAATTCCCTCTTGCTCCGCCTTCTTTTTGTCTTCTTCGATTTCCTACCGCGAAGAGGCGCAAATCAGCAGGACACCAACCCATCGCGCAGTAGATGATCGACTTTTTTTGTTTTTATTGCTTTTCGTATGACGTGGTCAAAATAATTACACATTATTAGATTTGAGCAGGGTGTTGTTGAGAAACGCAAGGGAATGTGCCTGCATTGTAACAAACCAGGACACATACAGCTGCAAGGTAACAGAGAGCATTATGCGCCAAGACACTGATCCCTGACCCATAGTACTTACAAATCCAGAAAGACTGGGACAAATAGTAAAATGCAAACAGCAGTGATTTGGAACTCCTCTTTGACATATATAAAATTGAAAAGTAATACACTACTTTATCAACTTTTTTTTTTTGTAAATATGCACTCATTCTGAATTTGGTGCCTACAATACATTTCAGAAAAGGTTGGACAGAAGGGGTAAAGATCACATTCGCATTTGATTTTTGACCTTGTCCTTGTTCTTAATTTGCTGGACTACTTAATCACAATTTGGTCAGAGTTTTGTCAAACCTTGACCCATGCCTGCTTGTAACTGACAGCAATTTTATACCTAAGCATGACAGTATCACCTACACAACATTTTCTGCTCTTAGCCTTATGTTGCCCAGTGCCAACTTTTTTTTTTAAACATGTTGCAGGCAACAAATTTGGAATAAATGCATATTTATAAAATAAGTGCCCCCTCCCCCAAAAAAAGTGAAGTGATAAGGTGAACTCTCAAACATTACAGTTTTTACTCTGCAGATTTTAATGCAGCTCGATGACAACTTAATAATCATGAATCACAATATTTCTCTCTACATTTCGCAATCTATCCAAACTTTTTTGATCTGGGGTTCGTAAATGACAGACGGTTGTGTAAAGATAGGATCTATTCATATTGATTTATTACTGCTTACCTGATATCGACGAACAAGTGCCTCATTCTTCTTTCGAAGAGCCTCAATCCGTCGGTCAAGCTCTGCATCTTTCTCTTCTTTCGTCTTCAGATCAACTGCTGTCGACTAGACGGCAAAGAAAATCATGAACAGAACATGAGCAACACAAGAACTCAAAGCATTAAAAAGCACTCTTTTAGCCCGCCATATCTATGCATGTTATGATACAGTACAACACTGCAGTTAGTAACAATTTAACTGAGTAACACCAATCAGCTGCAGAGGCTACAGTCCAATCATGTGATCATACACAAGATCTAAGTCACCAATTCAGAAACACGGATCCAATCGTAACACTTAAACAACAACCTACATGAACAAAACGTTGTGGACTCACCATGGCTGCATGCACCGCGTTGTTTTACAGGTGGCAGACAGGAATACTGCCACTTGAATTTGCGGTTACCACCCCTACGCAAGAAAAACAAACACATTTGAAGATACCCAACACCACGTTTTGTTTTACAGCTGACTATTATCCAGTCACTGGTGACGAACAGATTATTTTAATATGGCGCATTTACTCTATCAGACGGTTTATGTGGTAGCCATAACATACACACACATGAACAGAATTTCAGAACAAATCAGCATGTAAAGGAGATAATTACTGAATAGACCCTATACAGAGGCAAATAAAGAGAATTTCATATGCAACGACTAGTTTTTTTCCCCCCAAAATCGCTTGTTTCCTGCATAACTAGGAGTGTTCAGACACATAAATCGATAATGTATAATAGCGTATGCCATAGCACCCCCCCCCTCACCTCTCTAAAGTCCTTCCTAATTCAAATAACCAGGTCAGCTTAATTTTATCACTACAATACTTGACACTAAGCAACAACAACCTAGAACTTATTCTCAGCCAAATATAAATGCTGTGCTAGATAGCTATAGTACATCAACCTGTTTCGTACCGCTTGACACAAACGACTGCACCCTTAAAAACGGTGTCGAGTAAGATATACCTCAGCTTGTGGCCGAAGACAACAAGAGTTCAATATTGGAATTTCAGGTTTATTTAATATTCTTACCTACCTTTATTTTATGCGGATTATTTTATTTACAGGCCCCCGGTATGTGCAGTTTCTGTCCTGGCAAAATCATGTCCTCGCATCTATTTCCGGTACAATGAACTACAACTTCCGGCCAAATAATGAGCCGGGACGCGTGGATCGAAGGCAGCATGGGACGATATGCGCGCGCCGACAAAAAAATGCGGTAGTGACGCTTCATTTATACCTGTCAGCTCAACCTCAGTCGTACCAATTGGCAACTTTAGAGCGACTATAATAGGGACTGTGTGCAAACGGGTGGGGTGTGTTGTAAATCAGCCATTAACTGATGGGGTGGAGGGAGGGAAACCAAATAGGAATTTAAAATTATACTCAAATATTCACTTTGCCCCTAAGAGCTTTTCCAACAGCCAAACTATTTTATCGGTTTAAAGCATACAGCGTGCATCTATCTAATGCAGTTTAGACTACAAATGAAGTGTATATGTCAAGCTTTGGAATTTCCATTTTTCCGGAAGGTATAACTGTTTGTCAACCCAGATTGTATGCGAAACTTTTCGGTCACGTAATTGGTCCGAGATGGGTTTTACTGTTACGAGACTCTAAAAACTGAACAAAATTGTTTTGTTGCTTCAAGGACAATAATAGTAATAATAAAAAAAACGACACTGGTATACATACTTGTTCGTATTCACTAAGTTCGTATTTCAACAATCAAAAACTAATTTTTAACATATTTTGTTTACTTTCACAAATTTTCACTTCACATAGACTTTGTTTATATTTATCTTTTAAATATATATATTTCCCTATCCAATTAAAATGGGATAGGAAAGTTTAGCGAATCATGCTGCAAGAAATGTGACGAGGTTTTTACTGTAAACGCTTGTTATTTACTTTAAAGATATACTATTAAATACATTGGTCTGTATTCTATTAATATATTACTACGTAATTAAAGAATTGCAAAAAATGTTAGGGGAAATGTATGACGATTCTTTTATTGCCCACAAGAGGGCGCTTTAATACAGTGAATTAAGTTAATAATTTGAGTGTACTTCTCAAAATTTGGAATTCTGTTTATAATGTACCAACACCGTTTAAACGTATGATTATGTATTTAAGCACTCACCCTTACTATCATACTATAGGCCACTACATACAGTTCCGTAAAATGTAAGTCTGCCGCTTCCGTAAGAGCGGCAAACTTACATATATATAAATTTCTATCATGGGTAATTTATCCACGTTTTAATTTTAAACTACGAAAGTTCGTGGAATGAATGTAAAAGAAGTGTTAGACTGGAGAATGGTGCTCTCACGAAACGTCGTTCACGAATTTGATAACCTCAGTGTTCAAAGAGGAACTGACCGAGCTCCCTTTTATATGACGATGCGGTCTAAAAATAGAAACGGTGTTGTAATCACGAGCGATATATTTTTAGAGAAATGACGTGTTCGATAAAACAAAAAACTTTCCGAAAGTACGTGAGCGGTCGCGCTCTTATTGGGTTCATGCAAATATTTAGAGGACACCGCAATGCCAACGCATAATCGCCCATAAAGACGGATTAAATTTCATAAGAGCGGTGCAATGTGCACATATATAGCGGAAGTTTTTCCTCTAACCTGCGACATCACACACTACACACACGTGATAAGATTGTGTCAATCCCGTGTTAACCTAATTAGTACGTACGTCAAAGCACTAATCCTTAAAGTCAGCTACTTTGGTAAATTGTTAGTGGCTTGTGTAAACTGGCAGGGTTGTTAATATACACCAGTGGCCAAAATTGTGGAAACACTTGTAATTTTTATAGATTGCAGAACTTCATTCCAGTTACTTATTTAATCGTCTAATGTATGATATTTGTAAACATTATTTGATTGTTTATAGACATTACCATTTGTAAAGCGTAATGACAAAAATGTTAGGTGTTTCTACAATTCTGTCCACTAATGCCGAAACCATAAAATAATAAGTGGTCAGATATCATTGCTATACTGGAAAAATGGGCCATCAAACAAACTCATTCAGTGAAAATAAAGTCAAGTAAAAGAAATCATAATAATTATAATGGATTTACTATTTGGTACTTTAATGTTCGTCGTAATGCAAAAACATAATCGACACATTCATCAACATAAATTAATACATAAGCGGGAGCGAATCGAATCAAGGGCTTGACATTGCTGGTGGCCGACATTTAAATGAGAGAAGGACCCTCCTGTGCTGACGAGCGGCCTCTCGGAGATTCTACTTGCTTTGCAGTGTCATCATAGGGAGCGCGAAGGAGCGCGCCGCCGTGTCAGAGCAGCCAATGGCGGCGCCCCTGCCGCGCCGGCTCGAGCGCTGTTTCCGGGCAGAAGAAACTGGCGAAAGAAAAACAATCTACTCCGTCTGCGACTCTATATCTACGTCCGCGCTCCCTTTTCCTGCGCGTCGGGTTCGCGCTTTAGTGACAGTACTGCACCTATCAGTCAAATATAGAACTAGTGCTTGTTTTAAAGTAGCCTATGACATTTTGAGGCCCTAAATGCCAATGAAAAACCATTCTCCTAAAAAGAAACTACGTTGAATTAAGTAAAAAAAAAAAGTCAGTGTTTTTGTAAACGTTAAATTACTCAAGTTCTGTATGTGTGTGAGCATAGAAATACATGGAGCATGAAAAAAAGTCTTGTGGTATTATGTTCTTATGAGGGTGCTCTGGTAGCCAGTTAACACCACCTGTAGCTAAGTGAAACACTGGTAGCCTGATAGATCTGTTCCCCGTCTCATAAGAGGCCATGCAACCCAACGCCAGGCAAAACCTAGTTCATGGAATCAATTACAGACCTTTTGATACGAGGTGATTACATTTTGCTGAATACCATTACAGGATGACATATGTCTATCACCTCACCGTTCGATAATCATCTATGATCTAGTCTGACACTAAACTGGGCAGTGTAAGGTTTCACTTTTGTCACAGTTACCTCTCTAGTTGTGTAAACACAGGCTTGGTGATGACCTAATTGTTGTGATAGCCCAAGCAACCAAGTCAGGCTCACTTACATGGCAGTGGGTGCTCTGCTCCGATCCAGATGACCCTCACTGACCCTAACTGATCCTGTCTTACTTCCTCCCTTGGTTCCTTCATTCTTTCCTTTATTTCTTCCTAACTGCCAGACCGCGTTGTTTTAACTGAACTAAAAAAACTTCCTTGAAGCTAACGCCGTCTTTTGCTCTTTACATCTAACACAATCTAACATTTTAACGAGCACGTCGCTTTTCTAGTTATGTTTGTAAAGTAAGATGCTATGTTGACTTAGGGGCCCTGTTTTCCAGCACCAGGATATTGAAATAAGATGTAGCTGAGGAGCCAGTCCGTAGAGGGAAACCAGGAAGAGAGGAATTTGAACAGTGGGAGGAGACAAGCGATATGTCACCTTATGGATGATCTGAAGTGGCTTAATAGCAAAGAAAGGAAATTATAATATGGGATAGTTGTTGGGTAGGATTGGGTGTCGTTAGGTCCGATTATTTGGGGCTGTACCATACCTCTGAGTATTCGAAGATTAGCCTCGAGTATTTTAGCCCCGATGCCAATCTTCCTTCGTAAACAAAGTGAAACCCCAAATAAACTTGACTTATCCTCTGATTTTTTTCAGTAGCTAGAGACTCCCCTGATGGAGAGTGTTGTTGTGCAGTGAAATCCGCAGGATTGATTCACAGACATTGTGGCTTTGCACTTATGTCAGATAAAAACTATGTACAGTTACAAACTATGGCACTGTCAGGAACGAGGAGGTAGAGAATGCGTGTTGTTCACCAAAGCAGGTTATTTTGAAAGGAAACTTAAAATGTTTCCTTCTAGTAAGTCATGCAACGATCCGCACAAACAAAAGAACATCTACCAGTTTATAAACTTTATCTGTGTTCAAATCACAAGTCATTAAAGTGACTTTTAATAATCGAGTCGCTACAAATCAAACAAAAATCTCGTGATGGCATCTACACCTGCAGTTTAATGTTACCTAGATGTGTTTATAATGAGGGGAAGTAATCTGTGAATGACTTCACTTTTTAAGAAGTGAGTTGTATGTGAGACTTGTGATTTTAAGGGTTGTGTTAGCTGTGGAGGAAGCAGAAGTGAGTGGAACAGTGGCTTATACATCCTAAGTGTCAATCTTACCTCTAAACGTTTCTCTCTGTGTACACAAGTTACCTCCCGGTGTCCACACACATGTTGCTAGTCTAACTGCCACCTCTGTATGGTTTATATATGTTAAATCATAGTGGTACACTTTTCCAGTCCCCATAAGGGAAATTTTAATAAACTAAATTTTATAAAAATCATTGCTGCAATCAAAAATCTAAAATAGCCAAAAGTCTTTTATTTTGTTTGGTTACTTGTGGTTTTGGTTAGGGCTGGGTAGAGGTTAAGGTTTTCATAGCTGGAATTAGAGTTTTGACCATGGAAATGAATGGATGGGGTTCACAAAGATATGAATGCAGACATGCGTGCATCTGTGTTTGTGTATGTGTGTGTTTGTGTATGTGTGTGTTTGTGTGAGTTTGTGTATTACGGCTGGGTGATAGAGCAAAATATTTTTATTGTGATATATTTTTCATTTCAATCCATATCGATAATTATTATATGCTCTGCTAGTTAGGACTCCAAAATTTGCTTAAAATTAGTCATTTACTCAGATTTACTTAAAATGCCATGGCTGGCAGAGGGATCATACTGTAGGGCCCTTGAGCAAAGCCCTTAGCCACAGTTGCTCTAGGGAATCTCGGTGTAATGTAATGATTTTTTTTCCTTCTTCACGGATTACAGAACACTAAAATCTTAGCTGAAGTGAAGGAAACACTGAATATTTCAATGATTTTCCAGAACCAGCACCAGGACTCTTCAAATCTGGGCCTCGATTCCAAATCCAGGCCTTGTTTTCAGTTCAACCAGGTAGTTAGTTTAATAATTGGCCACAGACGCTTCACACCTGACTGGGATGTAAAGGAAAGCTGGAAAATCAGAAAGGCTCAGCATTTTGAGGGTCGTGATTTGAATATGCCTTTAACCCATACAGTCAGGCTGGCAAAAAAACATCAACTTCCTGGGTGGCATGTGTTTTGTAGTTGAGTAAAGTGTGTCGCTCATTAGCTTGAATCTATTACACAGTCTGGGTCTATTCAGAGATGAATCATGGCTTGATGGAAACTGTTTTTGTAGTGTTACTTCCAGACCTTAAGTGAATTTTTTTGTGATGATGTGGCTTGTTTTTTCCACATTCTCTAACAGTGAATCAATCAAAGCACAGTTATGATGAAGATTAAATTATTTGGTTGTTATTTCTAGTAGGGATAATTTGTAGAAGACAAAGCAGATTTTATTACTACAGGGATTGATTTTGATATTAATAGATGCAGTCAGTGCACAAAGAATAAAAGTATCTTTAATTAGGCAACTCGGGCTGTCTGTTTTGATAAAGATAAAGAATAATAATTCTGACCTAAATCAAAACATTCAAATAAAGAAACTATCTGAGTCTAAGGGTGTTTCTCAGTATACATACTTACTTATTTTATACATACTTGACTGTATTTGTGTTCTTCTGTTCCCGTTTTACATCGTCTTCCATTGTCCTTATAGTAAGATGCAAAGCTGCGATATAAAGATCACACATTCAGGAAAAATATTCCTGTCACGGTTGTTGCAATATGTCGGTCAAATGTAAAATGCATGTTGAGATTATTTTATCTGAAACCTCATCATTAAAGAAGAATCTCAAATGACAATGTTCAGGTGAAACTGACGTATGCGTATTTAAATATTTATTAAATTACTGAGTACTGCTGCTGACTGGCGGACCATGGCAGCTCCGGAGTTTCTTTTTTGTGGTGTCATTGTATCGTTCTGATTGTGCTTCTAATCTGGTTACTGCAGAATTATTAGGCCCAATCCCAGTAATATCCTCGCGCACTTAAATTTCATTTCAGTAGAAATACCCATCTGTATATAGGTGTAAAACTGTCATGTAAAAATACCAACATTTAAAAATACCTACAACTGCGTTTGCTTCCCTCAACCTGAAACGGGAAAACATATTACGCTACTTTGGTAGAAATACTAGCTTCTTTAAAAATATTGTTTTATACACAAGATTAATCAAGTTACTGTCAAATTCTGGATATCTATTCAGTCGGCCGGCCTTCTTTAAACTACTTGTAAAATAGATTTTGGGGATTTCCTGTTAGCTCTCGTTAAAATACAAAGACTCACATTTTAGGTTGCATAGCTTGAGGGGTGATGTCAGAGGACATTTTTGCTTTTACATATTACGAAATTTTGATATGGTACAGTGCACAGACAATGCAATATAATACAAAAACAATACAATATACAGACAATACAGCTCAATAACCAGAAAAGTAGATCATCTATTCACATTTTCTAGATCAAATATATTGTCTATCGTGAAATAGAAAATATAGAATTTTAAATTCTAATTGGGCAGTGGTGGCTTAATGGTTAGGGAAGTGCACTTGTAATTGAAAGATTGTTCAAATCCCTGACCAGCAAGACACCACTGAGGTACCCTGAGCAAGGTACCACCCCCCAGTACTGCTCCCCAGGTGCTGAATTAGCTGCCCCCTGCTATGTCATGATGTCACATGTGGGTTAAATGCAGAGGATGCATTTTGTTGCTGTGTGATGTCACAATTAATCACTAAATTCTAAATGTAAATTAATTCCATATCAATAATTAAAATGCATTTACAGAAGGAAGATTATTATAACAATTTCATTGGACCAAGATATGCTGATTAAGCAAACGACTTGGTAATGAATAAAAATGTTTGGTGAATAATTATAAATGTGTTACGATACACCAGTGACATTAATGAAGGGTGATGCCTGGGTTATTTTTAACGTGAGCCTCAGCGATTAAGACACGTCAGCTTACAGATGTGGTGAATCATTATACAGTTAATGAATCATTTCACCTTGTTCTCAAAAGACTATGGAACCTATCCAAACAATTATGCCTCCAGTGTGGTAGTGAATTGATTTGATGGCCATGACACTGATGTTATTTACACCATGACATTCTCAGCTGGTATATTTGAACCCTACAGAAATATTATGGGATGTTACAAGTGTGTTGTTCAGTGCCACCAGTCAGGCGTGAGCTGGTTTTAGTTTCTCATGGGAGAGTACCGCATACCTTGTGCAGAATTTGACAGTTATAGCAACATAAAACACAAAATGCATTTTTCTAAATTTTGATTATAAGACAAGAATTCTCCATGTTAGTGAAAGGTCACAGTGCTTATCCAGTAGAGGTTTCGAATAAGTGGCCGCAAGGCATGCATGTCCTCGGTAGATTTCCTGGGCAAGGCAGCCTGGTGTTCTGGCTGTTAGCAATGTTGCCTCGCACCTCTGGGATCACACTGTGTGTGGCGTTTGCATGTTCTTCCTATGTTGTCGTGGGGTTTCCTCTGGGTACTCTGGTTCCCCCCACAGGTGTGAGTGACTGGTCTGTGAGCATATCCTGCAATGGGCTGATGTACTATCCTGGGTCATACCTTCCCTTGTGTCCATAGCTTCTGGGACAGGCTCCAGATCCACATGTCCCTGAATAGAACAAGTGGGTATAGAAAATGGATGGATGGGTGGTATAGAAATGGATGGATGGGTGGTATAGAAATGGATGGATGGGTGGTATAGAAATGGGTGGATGGGTGGAATAGAAATGGATGGATGGGTGGTACAGAAATGGACGGATGGGTGGTATAGAAATGGATGGATGGGTGGTATAGAAATGGATGGATGGGTGGTATAGAAATGGATACATGGGTTTTCAGGACATACATAGAAAGCCCTGGGCCAACATGGCGCAGCGCTGTACACTCAAACCGACTGAATATACAGTATTTAGTTTGTATTAAATCATAATGACAATGATCCCCAAAGATTTAAAAAAATGCTTAGGATACTACAACTTGTAGGCAGGGGAAGAGCAGAAAAAAATAACTCTCATTTTGCTTGGAGAATGCATCATTTTGTTGTTTAACTTAAATGACGTTAAAGAGGTATTTTTAAATAATCATTTAAATGCTTTGCCTTTTCCTGCTGTGCTGCACTTTAGGGCAAAAAGCCAGTGGAGATGCATTTTTTTGTGAAGTGGACAACATCCCGATGAAAACACGGCATTGTTAGTTGGTTAGTTGAGAAGAATCACGTGTGAGTACCATGGGAACAGCCAGCCCCATCGCCATGGCTCATTCCCCAACACCCGTCTTTTGGCTGGCGGCCACGCGGCCAGGCCTACCGAGCACAGTAATGAGGTAATTGACTGCTCATACACGTCCCTCTTCAGCAGCTACTTAGTAAATAAACCTGCAAGTAGTGCCTGTCACATTCTATAAGATCATCCTCTCACTTTCTCATCAAGTGACCTCATGTTATCCTTACGCATTTTATCTTCCAGGCTTTATCTTACAACAAAAATAAACCGCAATCTTCCTCTATCAAAACTGGGGAGGGAAAAAAAAGAAGGAACCGGAAAAGGAAGTTTGCGGTTAATGAGTGGCGGCAGAAATGTCGGTTTCAAATTTGATGCTGTTCTTAAAGACTAGCTAATGTTTTCAATAAAGGAAGTTTTATATATATATATATATATATATATATATATATATATATATATATCTGCGATGGGCTGGCCCCCCATCCTGGGCTGTTCCCTGCCTCGTGCCCATTGCTTCCAGGATAGGCTCCGGACCCCCTGCGACCCAGTAGGATAAGCGGTTTGGAAAATGGATGGATGGATAATTGTTTTGAAGTTCATGTTAAGGAAAGAAGAATATGGCAAGATATTAATAAATCTTATACAATACATATTTATCTCACTGAATAAACAGATTCCAGTTTAATGTTCCTTCTCTTAGTGTAAAACTACCGGTACGCATCGGTTGTAATCATGTGATTTGATGTCAATAAAACATGAGTTTTTTTTTTGTTTTTTTTTAATGAAAGTGGCCCAGTGGGAAAGCCCTGTATCTTTCTGTCAAAGTCACAATCATTAGCAGGCTTTCAATACTGCGCTGTAAGACGGCATGTGCTTGTTTTTTCTGTGGTGCTATTCAGCCAAAAACGAGGGTTCGACCAGCAGCGCGCCTTTCTGCGGAGCGTCACCCTGCTGGCTGTTTGCTGTGGCCTGCCTTTCACCACTCTCCCATTATTTAACCAGAAAAGGCAGCTGTGCACTCTACACAACGTCCTTTATGATAGTGGCTGTTGAGCAGAAAATTAGTTAGTAGCAAAGAAACCCCATTTTGGAGCAGTAGGAGAAAATAACATAGGCAGTGGTTTCTTTCAGGAGTGGAAGACTGTAGGTGGAGGGCTGGCCATGGATGATGTCATTGCGACAATTTAAGTGGGGGTCAAAGCTAAGCATTTGTAGGAGCCCTGCTGTCTGCACATTGGCTACACATATCCAGTCTACAAACCTGGTCTTCTGCTGCTATCGCTCACTCGTGGCTCCTCACCTGACCTCAAGATTAACTGTTCTACAATTTCCCAGAAGACTGGTACCCAACCCTGGTCTGTTGTGTATCTTGGCATTTGTATACAGCAATTATTTAATGGTTTAGGGCTCACTTAACCCTTTTGATTTATGTGGGTACCAACAACAATTGATGGATAATTCTAGCCAAGAAAAAAAAAATAAACAAACAACGATGGAAAGTCTTGCCAAAAAAAAAACAACAGGAAGAAGGTCTTCTTGGATCAGTCAGATTTCATGGGTAATTTACAAATGCTAATTAGCTTAACTGCATGCCTTTGTAATGGACAAGAGGAGTGAAGTCTTCAGAGGAAATCCGCGCAACATGTGGAGGAGATGCAAAGCAGAGATGCAAGTCGAACCACCAACCTTGCAGCTATGGTGCAACAGTGCTGCCCACTGAGCCATGGCACCACCCATATAGGAAAATACATGTGATATAAAAATATATTTTCCATTTACGAGGAAACCCATAGCACTGTGTGAAATATGCTTTTTGACATAATGGATATATGCCAATTGATGATGCACATTCTGTATAATATTAAAATGCACTGTCTTTCTAACCAGAAACTGTTTTTGCTGTAAACTTAATGCATATATGTTTGGGAACTTTCATGGTATAGTGCTGTAGTGGATAGAATGGTTATCTACCACCTCTGGAAATCAGGGTTCAAGTGTATGCAAAGTGCATGTTTTTCCCCAGCCTGTCGTGGGGTTCCCTCTAAGGTCTTCCAGTTTCCCCTCAGTCCGAAGCCCAGTGGAGATGAATCGGAGATGCAGTTTTGTGAC
The DNA here is from genome assembly GCF_023856365.1 of Brienomyrus brachyistius. Taxonomy (NCBI): domain Eukaryota; kingdom Metazoa; phylum Chordata; class Actinopteri; order Osteoglossiformes; family Mormyridae; genus Brienomyrus; species Brienomyrus brachyistius. Next base: position 8,252,388 of record NC_064549.1, on the reverse strand, counting down.
GGGTGTACGTGTGCCCTGCCAAGAGGCGGTGCCCCCCAGTCCACCTACATTGCATATCTTTGGACTGTAATCATGAATGAGAAAACCTAGAGCAGTATTTCCCAGTCTGGTTCTCAGATACCCCAGAGAGTCCAACTGCTGGGAGCTGGGAGGGAGCAAAAATGTGGGCAGGCTGGGGGTCTGGTAGGACCGGGTTGGGAAACACCGATCCTAGAGGAATCCTGTACAGATAGGACACTACATACACAAAGTGCTAGACATGGGATTTCAGTACAAAACATTGGAAGGACCCTTTATGGCCAAAAGAATGTGGACTCCAGCTTATCCAACATCTCATTCCAATACCAAGGGTATTAATATGAAGTTGGTCGACCAATTGCTGCTTTAATAGTCTCTGCTCTTCTGGGATGGTTCTCCTTTAGACGTTAAAACATTACTGGTGGGATTTGCTGCCATTCAGGTTGAGTATTGATGTTGGGTCATCAGCCGGCCTGCCACCACACAACTGAACCTGCTCCCAGACGTTTTGAGCTTTACAATCGCTTCACTCGCAGATGACAGCCCTAGCAGAGCAGAAACGGAGCAAACTGAGTGCAAGGTCCATAACCTCTTCTGTATAACTTCCCAATCCGTTGCTGAAGTTTACTGCAAGAGATTGTGTGACTGTATGATTAATAATACACCGGTGGTAGGAATGGGTGTGAGTTCATTAGGAAATTCCTCTAAGTGGTGTCCACATACGTTTAGCCATATAGGTATGAAACCAAAGCACAACCCAACTGCACCACCAAATAATGCATACATACTGGTTTGGTATAATAAGGTAAATACCATCATTATATGCAGAAATACACAAAACATACTTTTCAACTGTACAGACACTTCCAAACAATCCAGAAATGCCATGATGTATCACATAAGGACTGCTCAGATGCAACTGATTAGGCCTTCAGGCCAAAATAAAAATACCTTCTGCTAGAAGACCCTCGGCCTAGAGATGGGTACCACTGAAAGTGTTAGAAGATTAGGAGAGGGAAAGGATAATAGGTGTAGATGGCCTGTTTGTATCACTGAGCAGTGCCTTGTTAAGAAAGCGGGCGTTATGTTATATGGCCCTTTGTGTTTTCACTTGTTGAGTGCGCAAACAATGCAGGGCACGCTTCATGTCACGTGACCAACGGGTGACATCACCACTGGCTGGTCCCACGGAGCTGGATTTGGTGACTGCGCTGACTGAAAGCGGTACCACCCGCACATCACTGAGCAGTTCTCAGGTGTGCTCAGGTGAAATTACAGTGCTGAATCCGGGAGTTTTCTATTATTTTATTTTATTTTATTTTATTTTTTTAATAATCGAGCTCAAACATTTAAAAAACACATTTACCATTTTTAACTAAACAAGTATAATTAATGCGTCAAACATATACATAATTAAAAAGGGAAATCTCTTTAATTTAATTTATTGGTTTGCGTTGTCATATATTACAGAATAACTACACCATGGGATACTACTTAGAGTGTGTATGCTATTTTATACGTAGGCCAACACGATCAGATACTCGCCCAGACATGTACACGAGCGGGGATTTCCCACTTAAATGGAAGACATCGCCAATTGTCCAGGGTTTCCTCGATAAGCTGTCACTTCCATCTGATTAGGCAGGGAAACAAAAGCCGCAAAACGAGAGACATCTGTGACCACAACAGAGAGAGCCACATGCTGCAATGCAAAGGTCAATCAGACACCAAACAGTTCGCAGTGGCAAAATTAATAACTAGCACTTGCAACTGAATTGCATTATACTAAACCTAGATGCATTATAATTCCATGTATGAGTACAGAAAGTTTACTATGATAACCGATCACGTATGTTCTTGCAGACTTGGTAACTCCTAAATCTTGTCAGATGTAATAAGTGTTCTGTCACGAGATAAATGTCAAATAAAAGATTCATCATAGTGTGTGTGTGTGTGTGTGCGTGTCGATATTCAAAATATGCAAAAGTATATCCGTTTAAGTAATAAAAATGATCATTAATTATATAAAGTCACATACACAAGGAAATTAAACACATAGGCTAACTTACAACTGGCGTATATAAAGCATGCCTTTCTTATGGGTTTTTGTGGGTGGAATCTGGTGATAGATTTACGAAAAATAGAAAATCAATGACTTTTTAAACAATCTACACGTCTTTACCGTCTTAAACGGTACAAACACCAAAACGTATAACACGAGTAACTTTTTACAAGCACAACACCGAAGGGCAGCAGGCAATTTGATTCACGCGCTGCACTGACGAATAATCATGCAACATCTTATTATTGTCAGTGCAAACGTGCCTTTTCACGCTTAGTTACCAATGCATTAACCGCTAATCCTAATACGTATTTCACGCATTGTCGTTTAAGTGTAGGGTAATGCGGAGCGATCGCTGACATGTTAGGATCAGTATTAGACAAAACACTGGCAGTAGCGTAAGAGCTGATGTTTACGCGCTAGGCTGCGCTACAGGACGAGTTCCAGGAATACATAATATTGGAAAAGGAGGAAGGGCGCAGAGTGGGACTGCAGCCTTCCCGTCTGGCGGACAGTTGCAGCATAGGGTTGCCCCATCGTCACTCGCTGAAGTGCATGTCAGGACTTGTTGTCAGACAAGAGGAGGGCGTGGCGTGCGGCTCCCAGCCGCGGGAGTGAAAGCCGAGGAGAACGCAAGTCTGCTGCATTCTTCTTTGTAATCTGCTGCAGGATCGCACACTTCTGTGACTCTGGAGAAAAACTAGCGTTTTTTTTCCCTCCCTCCCCCAGCCGCGCCGTGTTCAGCGTTTTATGACATCATTCGGTTTGGCCGCTGCCATATTTTTACAGTAACAATAACTTGGCGGGATGACACTCGGGCAGGCTGTCAGCGAGCGAGGGCACTAAGCGTGCGAAACGGCGTCTTCTGATGACAAATAGGAATCGACATCGCTTGAGCATTTACTGCCAGCCGGTGATTACGAAGCGACAAGAAAGTCAAGTAAGTGCAAGCTTGAAATTGTCAGGGCCATCATTGCATTATAACGCATCTGGAAGCAATCGATCGTCTACAATGTCAATTTCACTTCTGGCACTTATCAAATAAGTCAACTAACTGTAGTAGCGCTGCATTAATGTTGTACTGTTCGATGCCTTGTCCGATCTTATTCGGAGTTTGCTTGATCTGAAATAATGAATCACTTGCTGGTGCTGTCCGGCGTCGACTGTACTTTCTTTATTGATTTGGCTCATACTAACTGCAAATTGTGTTCGATGAGACTCGGAGACGCTGTTTGTCTCTTCTCATAACTACGTGAAAATGCATCTTTATTGTCGGAAGCCGTATCATTCATTTGAATTGCGGAGCTCAGTATGCTTCGACAGTCAGCCTTGATGAATGACCACAGAGGTGTCACGGCGTAAATACGTGTTTCATGCCTTTCAATAAGACACCTTGACGGTTTGATTCGTTTTTGGGGCATAAACCTTATCATGTGTTTATAGTTTTATATTTATGAAATCGATTTAGTTTATTGCCTGTTACTCGATCGTCTCATGCTGTGTATGATGAGTCTTGATTACGTAGGCGATACTATTGATCGTTCGATTCTAAGGCCGTTTAGTGCATTTCAGTTTTGATAGTAATACGTTTCTTTGTAGCAGAGTATACTTTATAACTTGGGGTATTTTTTTCTGACATTTTCCAACATGGAAACCATTGCAGTAGCAGCATGGTACATTTAACCCCATTAAGAGTCGAAACCACACGTTAGAAGGTCATTATCATCCGCAAACTTGACAAAAGCGTTAGCCATTGTCGTGGGCAAGACAACAGACCATTTTTTGTGGTTTGCACAAGTTCCGACGTATGAAAAAAACATCACACTTATTTTCTTTCAGAATTCCAGGGTACCGCAATCTTTTGCACCTCCAAAGAACAGAATTTTACTAGATTTCCAGCTTCAAATGTTTTCCATAACGCTTTAAAAATTACGGCAACTTAATTTTACAGTATTGTGTAGTATTTTTCCTTGTTTTTAAAACATATTTATGCAAAAGGAATAAATCGCTGCAGTTTACCGGTTTTATCAGGGTTAAATATGAGAAGTAGGCATTCCGTCTGTGAAGCTTGTTATTGTGTTTCCTGGTATTGCGCCTGGTTCACCGTCTGCGTGCGAGGCGCTTCACTTCTGCTACCGATTTGTTTACAAACAGTTCGCAGCACACGAGGGCGCCCTTTGCCGCCATCTAGCGGTCAGTGAGAATATAACACGCAGTATCAAACTTATACCCACCTACCCACCCCCCTCATCATAGTCAGGGTCACGGGGGGAGCAGGCTGGGGTAGAGAGCCGGGAGTCCATCCCAGGCAGCATAGGGCACAAGGCTGGGGTTCACGCTGGATGGGACGCTAGTTCATCGTAAAACACCCTGGAATTATGAGGCAACAATGCTATTCACTGAGCTGTCGTGCCGCCCTATAAATGAAATGCTATTTAAAATTTTGAAAATTTTCATTAATATTCAATAATATGCCGCCTTGATAACTAATAAAATAATGAATAACAAAATAAATCGTTCCTTCATGTTTTAAAACGCAGAGGAAAGCAATTAGCTGAATTCGGATATTCTCTGGGAGATTGTTTATATATGCTGAGCAGTAGTTACAAGGTAAAATTCGCCTTCGCTTAGGTGCAGACAAAAAACTCCTTCCTTCGCCGTACACCAGGAGGAGACACCTCACAGCTTTACCCCTGCGTCACATTTAAGTCTCGCATTATAAAATGTGCACCTGGTCAGATTCACGGAGGAAGCTTCTGTATGCATGGTTGAGTGTGCATTGGTATTTACAGCGTATATCTGCGTTCTCTGCAGTCTAAACCTGGTATGGCTCGGGCCCAGACCAACGGAGGCAGAGACGACAATCAGCAGGGAGGCCGGCAGAGCTGCCGCATGGAGGCTATGCAGCCGGAGGTCTGGCTCACGTGCAGCGGCCGCCGGCCGTGCTGCCAATGGCGCGTCAGGTCCACCCCGTCCACCCCCGCATGGGTTTGTCCACGCCAGGAACCTATGGCCAGTACGTCCCCCTCGGACATCACAGACAGCGTAATCCCTCAAAGGACAGGTAAGGGCGCCTGTAAATGGAGCATTAAATCAGTATATTGAGGAGGATAATTGGGTGTGAGAAAATGCATGATTGGGTGTTGAGAGTAGAGAGTTGGACTAATGTGTCAAGTTCAGAACCAATGGGATTTCCTTTTGCAGTCCTTGGAAACTCATGCAGCGGTAGGCAGTGCAGTGTATATCGGACAGGATTACGAAATGAAATTCTGCTTAAAAAATGTCACAGAATAGGGAAAAAGAAATGCAGATTTGAATCTGCTGTGAGATTGAAGTCGCTGTGCTGTTTTATTCCTGCACTTCACTACCAGAAATTTGATATATAAGCTAGATGTGTTGGGGGTTTTGAAGCAAACCCGCGATAGGCCCTTATATACATGTCAAGCATAAATTTAGCATAAAAGCTCATTTGACTGCATTTGTGATCAACAAGCGTGCAGAATTGCTTTGTATAGGGCTACTTAAGATATGCAGCTATTATGTGATATTGACTGTTAAGATAAGATAAGATAAGATAAGATAAGATAAGATAAGATAAGATAAGGTTTCATTGATCCCACACCAAGGAACTTAACTTGTTACAGCAGCCTAAAGTAGAATGGCAGTTCAAAAAGATAAACCAAAAGACACTATAACAAAATGGATATATATATATATATATATATATATATATATATGTGTGTGTGTGTGTGTACAGATATTGCACCAAATGCCAGTTTTGAACAATACTGTAGTGTCATGCTGTTATTTCCATGAGTTCAGCTGTTGGCAGCTTACATGCTTGTATATGAGCATTATGGAACCTCCTTGATGAAGACAGCCGGACTGCCAACGTGTTGGCAAATAGATGTAAGAATAACATAGTATGTGGAGTGTGTAGGTGTGCCTGTGTGGGCCTACTGATTGGCCATGGGAGGCAAAGGCCATTTGAACTGGGACTCTGATGCGCATGTCAGGGGCAGGGGTGTGTTTGCTGTTTTGGCTGGGAGACCCCTCCCCAAAGCCGACCGTAGACAGCTGGTTGAGGAATGGTGCGAGTGTTTACTGCGACTCTGCAGTGCCCGGAGCTCGGCTTTTGCCTCCTTCTGTGGGAGCCATTGAAGAGCTATGATCTGGGCATGTCAAGACTTGTCTCTGTCTACAACATCCCATAGAGAACGCATGGTTTTCTTATATGGCTGCTTTGAGATGCTCATTCTGCTCCGATTTCTTCCTTTCTCCTCTTTCATCGCTCCTCATTTACCGTTTCCTCTTTGCCACCTACCATGTTTTTACGATTCTTCCTGCTTTCTGTCTTCCTTCTACCCCTTGGTTCCCTGCCTTTGATAGCTCTTCCAAACTGATTGATCCCTCCCCCACATCGCCTAGACTAACCTATCCCAGCTGGTCACTGTTTTACTCAGCCAATGGCTGATTTCGGTTTCAGGCGGCGCTGGGCTACAGTTACCCTGGCAACAAGCCAGTACTCCTCTGTTTTCCCTCCTGTTCTAGCTTCTAAATCGCCAGAAGCTCTGGGATAAGCGTGTCTCAAAGCCATTGTGGTTATATAAACTTTCTTAATAAACTGGTTTTGAAGAGTCAGACTGTAAAATGTTCTGGTAGTAAATAAATTGGATTTCCTTAATATATCACGGCTCCTTTGGTTGTATTTTCCTCGTCAAATTAGCGAGATGCCAGTAGTCACTGCATCCTAATAAGACTGTTTATTGCAGCTATTTTATTTTGATCTTGATTATCAGATTTCTTTTCAGAAAATAACCTAAAAAGTGTTCAGAACGATTTGGGTTGTTATTTTTTTTTTTCTTCACCCCCAGAAGTGCGCAGAAACTCCGCTAGTCTTCTAGGCTTATTAAGCAGATTAAAAGATTACCATCTAACTTTAAAGGGGAAAAGGTTTATGACAATAACGACAGTAATCAGAGAAGTAAGCTTCTGGTGGCCCGAGATTTGAAACTCAGTTTTAAGACTCCGTCTGTTCTGCCATGAGGGGTTTTTTTTTTTTCGGAAGTGGGGCGAGTCGGATAAACGACGGTTCAGGATTGTTAAGTAGCCAATCCGGCTCAATAAGTAGTGCACTGTTAAATAGGTTAGCGACAGTGCAGGCAGCCGTGGTATTTTCTTTAGTCGCTTAAGAGTCAGCAGGAGTCACCTGCGATGGGGGGATGTAGCCTTTGGTGTTTTGGTGTGCAGACTTGTGCTTTAGGCCTGTCGATGGTGATCTGTTTCAACTAAGCACCAAATGTAATCAAACTAAATGCACTGCGACCCTTTCCGAGTCGCTGTTGATAATGGGGAACTTGCGATTCGTCAGCAATGGCATTTCTCTTTGTTTTGCCAAGACTCGCACCAAGCGGGAGGGAATGGACCCATCATAATGAGAGCCGGTGACAGACAGGAAGCCCCGCATGGCCGAAGTCAGCGCCCTCTAGGGGACGCCCAGGAGAACAGCCCCCCCGGTGGAGCACCGCAATTGGAAGACGAGGTTTCAGAGAGGGTGGCTCACCGGCTGAGGATCATAGGGGACGACATAAATGCCACGTTCCTGCAAAGAGGGGTAAGCATTGGAGTTCACACCGTGTCATCCGCCTTGCTGGTGTCTCACTACGCGATGCGGTACATGGTTTCTAAGAATGTGCCTGCAACGATCTTTCGAATTTTGGGTGAACACAAAGCGCCCCCCCCCCCCCTCATTCTACCCTGTTCTCTCCTCCTTTTTCCTGTCTCTTTCTCTTTTTTATTCCCTTTTCTGCTGCACCGTGTGAGGACCGGTGCTGGCAGCCGACGCGGTAAACACAGGCTAATCTCCCCCTCCCCCCACCCCGCCAGACAAACACGACTGACATCACCGTTTCATTCTCACACTCGCTCCTGCCACCGTGTCGACTGACGGCGCACTGCAGCGCGCGCACACGCGCAGCACCATGGAGACGGGGCAGCGATGCATTTACGGCACGCGAAACTCATTCAGAAAAAACGAGATCTCAAGGCGTCTTAAGACGAAAAGTTACTAAATACCCATCTTCGCTCCCTGCTTTATCTGCTTCCTTCAAGACTTCGACCACAGCGAATCTTAAGTTTCCTGGACCTGCTGATGACACACGACCCAGTGATCTCTTGAATAAAGAAGGAGAGACGATCGTTGATCTTTTTTATTATGGAGGTGTCAGCCGTATCTCTTTGGTTGTGGCTGCGACAGAAATGCCGCGGGGGCTGGAAACACAAAACACAGACCTCCTTCTCTTCATTTCACCACATTCTGTCCGGCCACGACTGTATCAGTTTGCTCTCCCTTTTTCTGGTCTATTCTTTCCCATTTGGGCTGCCAGCTTGTGTCTTGATCCTGTCTGTTCCCTTAACACACCCCCCCTCCCCCCTTCTCCACTTTCTGTCTAATGGTGAGGCTCTGTGTTATTTTTAGAGCTTGACTCATAGAAGCAGTTGATGTACGGTCGCCCTCCTATTCCAACGCCCAAGCTTCTCTGACATTGAGCACAGCACAGGCACACCTGCCCGCACTGAGAAGCTCTCTGCTCAGGCTGGCTGGTCTCTCTATACGTCCTGAGCTGCGGGGCCTTAACGTTACACGCATATTATGTTTATTGGATAGTCTTTGTTCTGTCCTACACTTAGCTATGAAATCATTTTCAAGTGCCGTCGCTTGTCAGTCCATTGTTAAAACAGTGGTATTTAAATTCATGCTGGTACGTCGATAACCTGCAGAATACAATCACGGCATTTTCTGAATCTTTGGTCAGTTCTTTTGGATGGAACATTGATCGAAGAACCTGCTTAATGTTTGTTGTTTAGTTATTGTTTTTTTCTGCCAAAACTATTTTACCTTAGGTTTTTTTGTCCTAACTATCATAGTATCTGCTGGTGCTCTGTGTGTGTAAAATATGGATTCTGATTTTGAAATGCAAGACTGACAACAGAGTGACCTACAGTAGTGAGTGTTATATTCATGGAGCATTACAGCTGTACCACTTTGTTTTCTCCTGGTTATTGCTGGACAGAGGTTACTTTGATTTATCAAGGTTGTGTTCGACAATAGGCCATATCCATCCATCCATCCATCCATCCATCTTCTGTAACTGCGTGTCCTATTCAGGGTGGTGGGGGGTGCAGGGAACAACCCAGGATGGGGAGAGGGGCAGCCCATCATAGAGCACACACACAGTTTGATAACTCCAGTTAGCCTCAGCATGTTTTTGGACTGTGGGGGGGAAACCAGAGTACCCGGAGGAAACCCCACGACGACATGGGGAGAACATGCAGACTCCACACACACAGAGCCATGGCAGAAACTCGAACCCTGGTCCCAGGGGTGTGAGGCGAGAGTGCTAACCAGTGTGCCACCATAGGCCATATCATAAACATACATTTGAATAACCCACTATGTAGTGGTACTAAGCCTCTTCTCTTTGTCATACACCCCCCAGGCCTGGCCGGCTGATGTTACGTCGTTCCCTTCGAGATACCTATAGGCTCCTGACTGCATGATGGCCACGATCACAGTTTTTGGGGCTCTCTAGCCATGATAAATGAACCGCATTGCAGGAGGGTCTAATCAGGTCATCGACTGTGGAAGCCCCAGTCAATGTCCTGTCCAGGGTGATCCCCTGTTGTATAATACCTGCTTCCTGGGATAGGTTAGGCTCACTGCAAATCTACCTTCAATAAGCAGCTATGGAGTTTTGATGGATGGATGGATGGATGGATGGACGGATGATGACTTCTTATTGTTATATAACCTCCAACCTAATATCCCCACGCCTCTCTTTTCAGAATGCTGTCCTGCCTTGGCAGAACTGGAGGGGTGTCTGCAGGGGACTCTTTCTCTTCATCACGAATACGCTCTGCACCGTCTACCAGCGAAGACGCACGTAAAATCTTAGGACGGAGGGCACGGGCAAGATGTACTGCCCTCTCCCGTCCCTCCCCAGAGAGCACAGGCAGCGCCAGCTAACCTGCGGGTTCAGGTTACGTCGTTTCTGTTATTGCCGTCCCTTCGTTCCGCCTTTGTATATTCTGTACATCGCTTTCCATCTGGCCGCGCCACGGCCGTAGGGGGTGGAGCCTGGAGGGCTGGTTGGCTGTGACCGCACCCTTTTCTGGAATCTTAGGAGGAGCGAAGTGAACCGTAGGGTGAGGACCTTGACCGTGCAGAGTCGGTGAAATGGGAACGGGCCCCGTTTTCCGGTGCTGAGCCGCGTGGCTCTGCTCGGCCTCCCACGATGCCTTTGCCTTCTTTCACTCTGGAGCTTGACAGCCCCTCTCCCTACAAGATGTGCTCCTTTATAACAGGGAAGGCTGTGAACTTTGTAGATCCAGCCTGGGAAGTCATGCAAAATTATGCCCGTTGTGTTTTTTCGTTTCGTTTCGTTTTGTGTGAGTAGCCCGTAACAGGCTACAGCACCACAGCGAGTTGGTCCCATGGAGCCATGATGGTCCCCAACACCGGGGTGCTAGGGCAGGGATACAGCTGAAGACCGATTTGCCTCTAAATGTATGTCCGTGTGTAAGAATATCATTTGCAATTAGTGTGTCACCCCTACCCTGCATTTGCCTGAAAATTATTCAGATGATATAGTTTTCTACAGACTCCCTTTAACTTGGGCCACGTTTTTAGTGCCCTCATCTCCCCCCCCCCCCCCCCCCCCCCCCCAAAAGACACGACATCTTGACCCGCGGTGGACAATCCGCTCGGAGTTTGTGGGATCCACATGGCCCCATGGTGTATGACCGGTGTGCTCGTGGCACGTACCGAACTCAAATTCACAGCCAGTGTGTCGTCGTTCCGGCATTAAGCTCTGTTTGGTGTCCAGCAATTTGCCAAAACAAAAAAAAAATGTAATTGTGATCGGTGGCCTAGTTGCAGTGTTAATAGTTGGAATATGTTTGTGTAAAACTGGGAGGAAAACAGGTGTCGTATGGATAAAGTGGTTTGGCAAAAAACCTGGTCCACCAATTAGTTTGTTTTTCTGGCTAACCTGTTGTTGAACAGTTACATTTTATTTAAGTTCTTACATCTGGGAGTTTATTTATGACTTGGAAGAAATCTGCACTATGAACTTTTTTTTTAACCACCTGTTGAACTGTTGTGTAACACAGTGGCCAACTTGAATTGGAATTGAAATTATGTTGAAGTTAATGTATTTATATACAGTAGATCTTTAAATAGTATTTCAGGAATATTTGGGTTAGTTGAACCTGATTATTATTTTGTCTTTTTCCATTTGTTATTTTTTAAAATATATTTTTCATGTTTTGTCCCTGTGTAGGTTCAACTGTTGTTGAAAAGTGGGCCTGTATATTTTTTATGACAGCCAGAAATCTCTTATTTCTTCAATAAAGTAAAACCTCAAAGAATCCAAAAGTCATTTTTATTTTAAAATGAAACAAATATGAATCAGTCACTTTACAGAATAAATTATTTAAAGCGTAATTACAAATTTTATGCTGTGCATTCATGACATATATTTCCATTTTCGGGGAGAGTGGGGGTGGCGGGGGGTTGTTAAAGTGAACATTGTTTTGCCTATAGGTTACATTCCTGTTTCACTGCTCCAAAAACCACTAAAGACTTACTTCTGGCAAGGAAGATTATGTAAACACAGCACTTGATAAACTATTTCCGTAGTCAGAAAGTGGATTCACATTCTACTTTTGTTTTTGGTTGACAAAGTTATCATCACCTCAACGTTGTCGCTATAATTGGACCAAAGCTAAACCATCTGGTCAGGGACATATTCCCCTAAATATTGGGTGATATTGTGACAACACACTGTTCCAGCACTACAGAAAATATTGGATGACGGTGTAAATGACATCCTATCTGCTTCTGGTGAGTGAGTTTGCATCCAGAACGCCATTTAGATGTAGCATTGGGTCATTTAACACTGTAAGGATAGAATTTGTTATAAAGTTTATTATTATTTTTTTTTTAAATGATGATTCAGGAAATTAAAGTCTAGCTTTTAAACTCCAGCCGAAACAGAAAGAGGTACTGAGGTATAACAGCGCGTGTATAACCCTGACAATTGAACTTATTTGCAGTTGGGTACATTTAGGCCAGTTTAAGGTTTATTTTCAGAATTGTCACCCAAAGAACGCATATCCCATGGTTCATAGCAGTTCTGTTAAAGCTGAGTTCTTGATTTTTCTAGTTCCTGCCTTTAATAACGCGTACAAACTTGATATATACCAAGGTGCTAGAGTCGATATGTGATTTGCTCCTTTTACAGGAGTTCCTGTTGCTTTGTTGCCATACTTTTGACATGGCCTTGCAGAGAATCATTAATCTAAAAACCTTTAAACAAAATCTGGATGTTTTTATTACTTTGAGGTATAAGACCTAGACTGAACCCCACAAGCACGCACTTACCCTTGAGTGTCTCCACGACACTGAGTGTGGGTGTCCACTTCCTGTGGCAGCCTTTTGACTTCTCATAGTGAGCGTTGGTGGTTCACTTCCTGTGGCGACCTCGTGACTTCCTGTGATGTTTTGATCTGCAATCTCCAGTACAGTCCTTTTCTAAGGGAACCGCCTTACTGTATTTGTTAAGTACCACTGTGTCTGTTACAATATGATGCTGAGACTGTGTATATTTGCTATTTGATATTTTCTATGTGAATTTCCATGTGAATTTTTTATTTTCATTTTACAATAAAGGGTAAAAATGTTATACATTGCGTTTTTGTCTATTTTGTAACTTAATTAGTGTGAGCTAAAGTTTTAATTTATTTGGACCCTGTAATTTACTAATATAAATATCAAGAGGCACTCAATTATTGTAATGTAACATGAACCACAAGAGTATTGTCGCTTCATATATAAGGACCAATCATAGTTTCTAAAATCATCCAACATTTTAATAAAGGCAATTTCATAACCTTTGCATCTAATACTGGCACAGAGTCAACAGGTTAGATTTAATACCTGCAGCAAGAATATGCAGAATGTTGTAGACAAAATAAATTATGTCAGTATAACATTAATCCGGAATACTTAGAGACATACTGGTTTTAAAAAAAATATCCATAATAATAATTCTTATTTGTGATGCACTTCACATCTGAAGCAAATCTCAAAGTGCTATAAAATAAAAACGTCATACAAAAAACATTAAACCCCTTTAAAAAAAAAGAGGGAGAAATGCTTTAAGTCTCAATGGTCTGTGGTGCCTTAAAAGGTCCGGGGGGGTGTTCCATAGTCGGGGGGGGGGGGGGGGCAGAACAGAAGCCTGATCACCCATGGTGCTGAGTTTAGTGCTGCGGAGGAGGCGGCAATTTGAGTTTCTATGCAATATGTAATGAACAAAATACAAAACGATACATTTACAGTGTGACTATAGACCACCTGTATGTAACAGTACACAAATTACATGATTTAGTATGAACTGTGCTTTTGGGTTCATGGTTTAGTGCTATTTCGGTACAGCAGGGAATTCGTTTTGAAATGTATTAATAAATATGAAAAATATAAACACAATTAAGGAGAGTTGTAAACGAAAGGCAATGCTTCTGTCGACCTGAAGTCCCTGCTCTGCAAGAAATCCAATCTTGCATAAAGCTGGGGTTGAACAGGCCACTGTCCATGCAGAATGGAACCGTCTATTTCACTATTTTTGACCCTGGTCTGTGGGGACCCACAGACAGTACACATTTTTGCTCCCTCCCAGCTCCCTACTGGGAGCAAAAATGTGGACTGTCTGGCACAGAGCTGGGAGGGAGCAAACATATGGACTGTCTGTGGGTCCCTGAAGACTGGATTGGGAAACACTCTTCTGTTCTATGTTCATTGGTCACACATTAGATTTATTGAACCTGATTGTTCGTGCCATTGTTAAATTTGAATAAGACCTTTAGCATGTGCGGAGATAATTGGTTTTCTGTCTGCCAACAGAGAACATTTTGAAGAGCTGTCAAAAGACAGACAGAGACTGCATAGAAGAGGAGCAAGTCATTATCTCACCCAAACTTCTGAGATTAATCACCAGACACTCCAGGAATCGATCATTTGACCGATAGTCTAGTCCTCAAGGCCACTGGGTTTTCAAGGGGAATGATGACATTGGTGTGTGACATTACCTCATTTTCGTCAGAAGAGTGAAGAGGGGAGACGTGCTTTAATTACACTGGTGTCCTTAGTCCCATCTGTATTAATCCCCCCAAACTAATCTAACAAAAAGAGAAGTGACTCTTTTACATGAATCGTGACATCAAGCCTGTAGTCGTCGTCTTTGTTAGTTATTCCTTTAATTCAAGGAAAGATGCAATTGGCGATGCACACGCTCATTAAACACGAAGAACAGCAAAGTCCCTAAAAAGTTAAATCAACCGTAGAATCTTAGAAGACAACAAAGGAAAAGTAATGAGTTCTTTGCACTAATAGAATACTGATAATCTCATAATATACATGAAAGCTGTAGGGTCCCTCAGCAGTCTAACTAGTTAATTTAATTTAGAAACGTTATTGAAAACAAATGTCTTTTGACTTCACAGGGAGCAAAATCCCTAGTCTTTTCCTGGTTGAAATGTGTCACTAATTGGAGAGTAAATCAGTCAGCAAATAGTGGAAATCAAGCAATTTTATTTTATGTTCAAGGACTGAATAGTAAGATTTAACAGAAACATGTAGTCAAAGTCATCAGGCATTTTCCTAATAAGACTCATTTTTGCTGGTCATCCATTCATCTTGCAGCCACTTTTCTTGAACAGGATTTCAGGTCATGCATTTTCAATATTTTCTTCTTTAAAATTTGTTTTACTTTCACGTATAATTACAAGAACAGGCCTATCTTAAAATCAGCTCACACTCTCTTATATTAACCCAGACTTCTGCAAATTCCATGTCTTTACGTACGGTTAGAGCAGGGCTGAAATAAACCACATATACTCTTAACCAATAGGTGGTGATTTCACGTCCAGAGTACAAATCCAGACCAAGATTTTGTTTCAATCAACCAATTGAGTATAAAGATTCAGTCACAGAGTGACTCAGCTGGTTGGTTATAACAAAATCTTGCTCCGGATTCGTACTCTCCGGACCTGAAAACCCCACCTATGGGTTAAGAGTATATGTGGTTTATTTCTAGAATGTTCTTTCATAGTTAGAGCAATGGGCTGCAATTTTACTGCCATGCCAGACCAAGCCAAGCTCACTTCACAGCCCACATGGCCTTAAGCCAGAAGCCATAGTGGCCAAAATAAAAGCAGGTTTGCTATTCTGTTTACAAGAGTCATACACATGGAATGGCCCACTATCTCTGACATTAAAGTCACAGAAGCACTTAAATCCTATTCAAAAGCCTAACACACATTATGCTTAGTTCTGAATATTCAGCAATGGTTAGGCTACAGCTAACTAGCTAACACGCTGAGCCATATTTCTCACATATTTGTATGCTATATTATAGTGTGGATTAGCATAGTCAGCTACTGTCCGTTTTACTCTATGCAAAGTAATTTATATTTTACCATGTTTCTTTGGGACATTCGGATCATAAATTTCATGTTTCGTTCTATATAGGATTTCCCCAACTGGGCCTGTCTATATCACTCATTTACATAGCGCCAAAAAAAATAATCATTTACCAAAAATATAAATTTGCTGGAATCTGAGGAAGTCAAAGAAACATTCCTCAGAGCCTTAATGCAGTGTGAAAATGGTGATAATTCTCCCACATCTATAAATCTATTCATCGTTCAGCTTCTTGTCCTGGGAAGGTTGATGGGAGGTCTTGAAGCCGAGGCAGTACTGGGTATAAGGCTGGGGTACACCCTGCTGAGTCACTCTGTGACTCTTTATACTCAACTGGTTGGTTGAAACAAAATCTTAGCCTGGATTTGCAATTTCTAAATGTGTACCTTTTACCCCTGGATCCCAGTCTACTTACATGCTTATACATATACCACTACTGCCAGCTAGCCTAACTAGATGTCTTCGGACCGCAGAGGGAAACCCTCACTAGTCAGGGGAAGAGACATAGCAGAGGTGGGATTCAAACCCAAAGGCTGCAGGTTTGAGACACCATGCCTCTCAGGGAAGGGGCGAGCCCACAGAGGATGCCAGTCCATTACAGGATAACACAATAAGAGAAATATAAAGATATTTGACCATAGGTTTTGGGACTGGGGGAGACTGAGGAACCCACATGAACACAAGGCAAGCATAAGAAAGTCCAAGAGCCGGAATCAATCTCACTAGTCTTGAGATGTGAGCCCGATGTAATTGAGATGTAATTAGCATAGACACTCACGGTTCATGGCAGTCAACTCAAACATGTAAATACCTGTTAGACGGCTCACTCTGGAAGCTGGACTGAAGGCAGCTACAATTCCACACCCACACACTCACAAAAAGGTGGCGATCAGATACCACCTACTGCAGCAAAATTAAATATGCATAATAATATATATATATATTTTTTTTAATTAGAAACGAAGAAATCTATAGTCACATGTTAAGTTTCTGTTAACTTTATATGAAGTCAGTTTATAAATCATCCATCCATCTTCCAAACCGCTTATCCTCCTGGGTTGCGGGGGGTCCGGAGCCTATCCCGGAAACAATGGGCATGAGGCAGGGAACAACCCAGGATGGGGGGCCAGCCCATCGCAGGGCACACTCACACACCATTCACTCTCACATGCATTCCTATGGGCAATTTAGCAAGTCCAATTAGCCTCAGCATGTTTTTGGACTGTGGGGGGAAACCAGAGTACCTGGACGAAACCCCATGACGACATGGGGAGAACATGCAAACTCCACACACGTGACCCAGGTGGAGACTCGAACCCGGGTCCTAGAGGCGTGAGGCTACAGTGCTAACCACTGCACCACCATGCCGTCCCAGTTTATAAATCAGATAATCATATTTTTACTTTACATATAGATTCATAAAAAGAGTTCATAAATTCATTGGGATAAACGCATCACCATTGCTATGGTCATAAATAACTCAGGATTTTATCATCAAAGAATATTTGTCTTTTCACGTGTGACACTTAAAGCTTATTTGACTAACCGGCAGTAAATTTTTGAGATAAACAAGACTGTTTATAAACAAATTAGCTCGGACTACAATCCCCAACTTTGTATCTTTATCTTCTGAATACTGCCATCAGGTTGTTTCGACAATGATGACCTGAGCGTTCATGCAAATATCCATACATTTAAAGAAACAGGTAAATGCTTTATGCTTTCAAAAGCTGTTTTGATCAAAGAAAGGACACGAGAATGGGAATTAAAACTGAAGGGCAAATGGTTTTATTCTTACAGGTATTACAAAATGTAAAAATATCGCGCTTCAGAATGTCGACACAAATGGAGGTGATGTAGAAAGGACAGGAACCACCCACAACGGAAGAGCTGAACTTGGCCCCAAACACGAGGACTCACAATTCACACAATCCACAATCCATCACACGACTGACAACGGGAAAGGAGATTGGCTTAGATCCAGGGAAATAAACAGCAAAATATTCAGATGTACCTGTGTGTCTAGGGGTATGTTAGTGACTGTTTGAGAGTGTACATAATTAACTAGCCAAATATGTAATCATGGCAAGAGTTGGGCATCAATTTAACAGACAAAAATGAGTCCAACCTATTATCTGGTAAAAAGCGACATACCAAAAACGACATCTCAAAAATTCCAGGTCAGAGCTGGTGAGGTAAAGACACATGTTGCACATTCCAGCTTGCCTCTGGATAAGCTGACGGTTCTTCATTTGGCACCAAAGTAGTCCACTACGCCACTGCCCTTCGAACCATCAAAGAAGAAGAAGTTCCTGTGCGGGGCGTCCCTCTGAGAAAGAGCCTGGAACCGCGGGAAAGGGTAATTGGTTTAGCTACGGCGATAAAAAAGAAAAACGCCCATTAACGAAAAATCGCCCGTGTAGGCAGAGTGCGTGAAGTGGACTCGAGAGTAAAAATTACGGATGCAATGGGGAGTCACTTCAGCCGCATGCAATCACACATTCACACGAGACCCGGGCCAACAAACGCTCTCGGCTGTGACCGTGTCTCACAGCTTTCCGCTTCCAAAGCTTAATGCTGAGTGTAGGAGCACTGCCACGTTGGCGGAAGAGAATGTAATTAACCGAAACTATTTGTCCGGTGCTAGAGGCAATCAGGAACGCACTCAGGAGTTTGACGGTCAATAAATTCCGATGATGGATCTCAATCTGACTGCTGTTCCGAGCGGGATTTAGAATTTTTTTTTTTTTTGCTGCATTAAACATCTCATAGGAAAAAAAAAATCTGGTGAGTGATCAAGTCTGACCAGAAAAACACTGAAGCAGATAAGGGGTTAACACAGATGGTAGCATCTTCTTGTTAGATTTTCTGAAGCGTGTGGGGTGAAGCTGCTCTCTGACTGTGAGGGGTCTGTGCTCAGGTGGCGCTGCGCCGCGAGCCGTCTGCACGTTGCAGCCGGTTTCATCATGCAGGAGCAGCCGGGGACAGGGAGAGTTTGGCTGCGCCCCACCACGGAGGAGGCCTGCGCAGCTGAGACAGCCGGCGCAGCTGGCGCAGCCGACTTAGCCAGGTGCTGCCAACTCCAGCCCAAGCTGGGAAGGAGCAAAAATGTCCTTCCACTGGCGGGCGAAACATCCGGAGAGAGGCACGCGGTTGGCCGCCAGTTCACAGTGCGCGCTGCAGTGCATGGTGGGAAGGAAGAGGCTTATGGCTACATTTCAAAAGCTTTTTTACTCTGTGACTTAGGCTTCCAGCCAAGTGCCCACCGGCTAGAGAGAAAGGCCAAAGTCCACAAGGGAACGCTGTGCACAAAATAGAACCTCTATGTGATGTGACATACTTGGAGTGAGGACCCCCCCCCCCCCCCAAAAAAAAAAAGGCGTCCAATCCACATGCCTGGCTAGAATATCATAGCAAGCAAAGGGGGGCATTGGACTCAGGTCAACTCCAGCACTAATACGCACCTGACACAAAGGCAGCGGCAAAGCACTATGGAAAGGCATACTAATTTTTTAGCATAAACGCTAGTTTACAATCCCCCTAGAGGCCTTTATAGAAGCCTTGAGGCGGAATTATTCCTGGGATACTTTGATTTATTTGAGGAAATTGAGAGCACTCAGTGTTGATACAGGCTGAGCCTTGTAGTCGTCAGCGGCACGAGTTCATCGCAAAAATTCATCACATTTTGATCTTCATATCTGTGCCACCGAAATTAAAGATTGCCCCCAACGGAGTCACAGCAGAGCTGTGATACGTCTCCTCCATTCTTTCATGGGAGGAGGGATTCTGCCCCCCCCCCCAGCATAGATAAGTCACCGAGACCATTGTGACGGCGGGCCCCTATCCTGGGACGACACGGCCTACTTTGTGTTACCTTCACGATCTCCTGCGCCAGCACACCTCCAACCACGGCGCACACTGGGGCCATCTCCGAGAAGCAGTGACTGCAGGAAGGTCACGGGAGAAGATAGATTGTCAACAGCTCAAGGCCTGGCTCAGCAAAAGCGGTCATCCTCTGCTGGCTGGCATTCAATAAAACTAAGATTATTTTATAAGTCACTGATGGTTACAGCAGATGTTGGAATATTCTTTGATGAGTAAGGCATTCTACCGAACACATCGTCACAGGCAACACAATGTATAATTTATTTCAGCTTTCCAAACAGCTTGCTCAGCACTTTTATTTGTACTTAATGCCACTAACCCTCTGCAGCCTCTTCATTAGGTACGTTTGTTCGTAAATGAAACTGCTAAGGATCACGTCCTAATGGCTTTTTTCCACTGTCACCAAGAACCGAGTGGTACCCGAGCTGTACTGCGACCTGCCGGTTTCCCACCGTAAAGCACGCAAGAAGTACCCAAGCCGTGCCCACGCTGACGTGGCCCTGCGAGCTAGCAGGCTAAAAGCGCGACTAAAGAGAGCTGGTTGTGTCACCATCTGATTGGTCGAAATGCACGAAGATACCGGTGATTTGCGCCAATATGCATGGAATGTCTGGAAAAAAGGTATATTACATATAATATTCATTATAAGTAGTGTCGCACATCTCGATGTACCACTGCATTCCCGATGAACTCGAGACTCGAGAAAATTTCCAACTTCTTTAAAAAGTACTAGAGAACAGCTGTACGGAATCGCAATGCAAACTTACGAAAGTGAATGCTAATTCCACTAGCGTTTGACGCTAACAAGACGGCGATTCGTACCGATGTGCTAGAAACACTGGGAAATTAGCAAACCGTAAATCATGACGTACACGGTGTGAACAGTAAATAAGCGTCTCTTCGGTTTTACGCCAACTCCGGCCACGCTTTCATCGAGCCGATCCTTCTGCAGTGGAAACCGAAGTGAGCTGGAACCGCCCTTTCTTTGC
Organism: Brienomyrus brachyistius; assembly: GCF_023856365.1. Lineage (NCBI taxonomy): Eukaryota > Metazoa > Chordata > Actinopteri > Osteoglossiformes > Mormyridae > Brienomyrus > Brienomyrus brachyistius. The sequence goes on along the minus strand of NC_064549.1, from coordinate 8,231,891 downwards.
AGTACGGCTCGGGTACGCCATAAGTGATTTTAAAGATGATGTCATTGTTTTGGCCAGATATGGTGGTACCCTTTACATCTAAGAGACGGCCACCCCCATGGGGTTCTCATGCATTAGTGTCCAGAGTTTGCAGTAAATGGTCAGAGACAAATGACAACTCAGGACAACAGCGGTGTGCAGAAAGGCATCCATAGCTTAACAATTCCTGGTGGCTCTGAAGGTAAAAGGGGGTCCTGTGTGGGGGTCCCTAATAAAGGGGCCACTGAGTATACACTTTACTGTCAAAATCTGAATTTTTCATTGGACCGCCTTTAGCTTTGATTATGGTGCACATTTGTCATGGCATTGTTCCTACGTGCTTATGCAAAACCTCAACATTTATTTTCATCCAGATTTGCATTCATCTCTCACAGAGATTTTGTACTGATGACAAGTGAGTTGACCCATTCAAAGTCTTCTTCAGATGTCAAAGGCTTTCAATGGGGTTAAGGTCAAGACCCTCTAGTGGCCAATTCATGCGTGAAAATGATCCCTCACGTTCCCAGAACCACTCAATGACAATTCAAGCCGGATTAATCTTGGCTTTCACGTCCTAGAATAAACCCTTAGGAAAGAAAAAAAATCCATTGATGATGGATGGAGGTGTAACCTGGTCATTCAGTAGATTCAGGTACTCGGCTGACTTCACTTTATCCCTGCATAACGTTGCTGAGCTGTAATAATGATTCAATGATTGGCATTAAGTACTTGCTGATTTAAATTCAAAGGGTGACGTGTCTTTTTGACTGGCCAGCGTATGACCCTTTTGCAGCACACTAAACAAAAGGTTAATGCTAACCTGACAAAATTATCGGGAAGCAGTTCACTACCCAGGCCCTGGGCTTCTAGGACATCATCGCGGATCTGCTGCAAAAGAAAGGAATCCTCTGCAAAAGTGCCAGGATGTGGATCACGACCCTTATCGGTTCGGAACTTAAGCAGCACTGGAGGAGGAGGAGAGAGAAAAGGTGGGAGGGACAATGACGACAATGTCAACAACGACAACAAAAAAATTCTAATAATAATGCAAACATAATTACTTCGCAGACACTTTTCTTCAAAGGTACTTAGGTTAGTTGAAACAAGTGCTTTAGAAATAGCCTCATTAAATGCCGTGCTGCATAATTATGCAAGATATAAAAATACAAACCTCTAATGAGTTCCGCTTTCAATATAAAACTGCACCAATTTAAAATGAAGCTCATACCGTACAACATGATATATAAAAATTACATCATATAAAAGCGGACACCAACAGCCAAAGACATAAATCCATTTAGGTCACAAAGATTCATTACCTTATATACAATCAAGATGCAGTTACTAGAATTATAAGACATGAGTTTCCAAAAAAGGTTGAGGAGGAGGAAGGATTTTGCAGTCCTGAGGTTCAGGAAAAGCTCTGCTTCATTACAGAGAGATCAAGACCGACAACAAATGGGGTTTTAATTTATGACCTTTAGACCTGGAACAGTTCGATGGCTGAGTGTAGAGGAATGTGGCGATCTTGCAATGCAGTAGACTTTAATTAAAGCGTTCTTTGGGAAGCCATGTATTAAGTTACTGGTATAATCTAGGGCTGCTGCGATTAGTCGACGTGGTTGATGACGCTGAAAACGTGTCGACGTCAATATTTTAAATCGACGCATCGATTTTTTATAATTATTTTAACTAAATTACCTTTATAATTTCTAAAATCCTTCAGTTCATGATAAATGGTAATCATATGGTAATCATAGGAATCGTTCAAATTATAACTAGACAGAAAGTTTCGATGGCATACCACAGCAACACTAGTATTACGCACGAGTGCCTGAAGAGAATGGAAGGACTATTGTGGATGGATGGACCACCAGAATAGGCAAAACCACTGTAATCGCTGTCTGTTCACGTTTATTACATTTCCATTAGTACAGAGAGCATTTTAATATATTTTGTCCTTGTATATATAAAAACATCTAATAATTACCTATTAATCTGCAAAAAGCACCGCCACACTACCAACATCTTTCTACCTACCTTAACCACACCATCTACTCTTTTAATAGAAGTTGTGGCTACAGAGTGACTTCAATGCTTATCGCTTCCATGATTTATCATAGCAGTTGCATGTGGCATGCTCCGCTAACCAAATTTAAAAAGCATAAGGATACGCCGAATTTACACAGGTTACTTCTGGGCGTCACAATATGCATCTCATTAATATTTTAGGAATATTACTACTCTACTTATTGAACTGTGGGCGAAAGTAATGGCCGTATGGTGCTGAAAAGTCGGTGTGCATTATCTAAAGTGCTGCAATGATATACAGTTCATTGTTGTCAAAATAAAAACAGATTAAACTGTGACTTTGATTCGCTGGATGAAAATCAATTGTTTAGATTTAGATCCATGGAAAAATAGTCGTTAGTGGCAGCCTTGGTATAATCACCAGCAAGTAGGCAAAAATGAAACCACGAAAATAAAAAAAAAAGATGAGAGTTAAACGATTTGTGCACCAGTGTTGTGGAAGAGCTGGCAAAGCTGTGGGAAGGAACCTGGAAGCTTAGCAAGACCTCAGACTTGTAGAAGTTACACTATAACCAATTTACTCATGTTTCCAACTTAAGACATACAAATGACCAGATCCATGATCATGGATAATTCAATCAAATGCAATCTGTAGCCAACTGTACAACACAAGCAAAGCCTGCAGTAACATGTTTTCTGAGCACTTTGACATTTGATTGTGCTACTTTCCATAGGAGGCATAAACAAATAAAATTCCACTATTTCCAGACATGTAGCTCTGCTTTGTATGTATATCCACCTACCGACCATTACTCTATAACATTGTTTCCACACCCGTTCCCCTGGGACCCACAGATGCTCCACATTTTTGCTTCCCCCCTCCAACTCCTTGTAAAAGCAAAAACGTGGACTAACTGCGGCACCCAAGGTAGCGTGCTGGGAAACTCTGCTCTACAGACAGTAACACCTACCCAGCCAGGGTTCCTGTCTGTAACGTGAGAGCAGCCACTGTTCCTAGTTCGTCGATATGAGATCAAAACCCTCGACCAGCCTAATGGGCGCTATCAAGCGCATAAACCTTGCAAGCCCAAAAAACAGAATGTAACGGATAAATTATTCAGTTCGCCGCACTGCACATTTATCAGAAAAATATTTTATTCATAGAATATAATTTATTATTGGTAATGAAGCAATGAAACTACTTATATATTCAGAACATTTAAAACATGTAGTTATTTAGCAGATGTCTGCCAGAAGCAATGTGCAAGTGAAGAAAGAAGGTTCATGCAATGCCCAGCCCTGCTCACAGGCCCAGTGGTGAAACGCTTCATCTGCTGAACACGGGATTCAAACCCCTGACCTTATGGAAACAAATCCTGAATCTGCTAAGCTTCACAGCACAGGAGGAGGACACTTCTAATGCAGTCTTTCCAAACTCGGTCCTCGGGAACCCACGGTCGGTCCATGTTTTCGCTGCCTCACATCTCCCCGTCTTCCCAGTTCTCGGAGGGAGCAAAAACGTGGACTGTCCGCAAGTCCCCGAGGACCAGATTGGAAAGCACTGCTCTAATGTTGTTCGCTCCTCTCATTCAAAGACGTGGACGGAGACACTGCATGTGTTCTCATAACAGTAACAATTGGGTAGCAAGTCTCCATACATACCATCAGTCAGGAATTATTAATATACTTAATATCTAAATACAGCTAAAAACTACTAATGTACTTATGGTATGCAGCATGAAGGCTGTAGATGTTATGCATGCATTAATTGTTTATCTGTCTCAGGTTTTAATTAGAATAGTGATATTTTATTCATCCCCAGTGGGAAATTCAAGTACAAGGCCAAGCAACATAAATTAGGTCACTTTACATAAATTACAAGTCACTGTGGTGAGAAATCAGCAGAACCTTGACATTTCACATCATTATTAATATACCCCATACCGATTAAAAACCTAAATTATGATTTTTTCTAGGGCTGCCACTAACTACTATTTTTCTATGGATTAATCTATCTACTATTTTGCCGATTGGTCGATTAACCTAAACGATTAATTTTCCTTCAGAAAATTGAATTAATTTAGTTTGTTGTCAAAATAAAATTATGTTATTGCAGAGCTTTAGATAATGGCCGCCGGCTTTTAGGCACTATATGGACATTACTTTCGCCCACAGTTCGATAAGAAAAATTAGTATCATGCCTAAAATATTCATTAGATGCGCATTGTGACGGCCAAGAATTAGTAAAATGTAGAAATTCGGCGTATCCTTATTAAATTCGGTTACCGGAGCACGCCGCATGCGACTGTTTTGGTAAATCATGGAAGCGATGAGCACTGAAGTCAGGAAATATACAACTCAGCAACCATGTCATCTTTTAAAAGAGGAGATATTGTTTTCTTTTATTTAGCGTCCGTTTTCGTTTTAGTTTACGATAATAAAATTGGTCCCACAAGCCCAATGCGAAAGAACGCACACTGGCATCGTCAATTCACGCAGAATAAACCCAGATTTTAGCCTAAACATTTTATGTAAATACTTATTCAAGGGGGATTCTAAGGTAGCAGGCAGACAACTTTATGGCTTTAATGAGTGTATTTAGCAGCTACAAGGACAAAAGATATGAAAAAGCTCCCCGTACTAATGGTAATTTAATAAACACGAACAGTGGTTTTGCTCACCTTGGCGGTCCAGATTAGCACCTGCGTGTTTTCTCTTATCTTATGCCATCAAATTTTGCAGTGTAAAACCACATTTTTGTTTTGTTATAATTTGAACTACTCTAATAATTACTTAATGATATTAAAGGAAAACATTTTTATAATGCATTTAAGTGTTTTAGAAATCATAATGGTAATTTGATTTTTTTTTTTTTAAATGCGTCGATTTCAAATATTGATATCGAAGCATTTTCATCGACAACGTCGACTAATCGCTGCAGCCCTAAATCTGTCACTTAAAAATTAGGTAATCAAGCAATCAACTGACTGGTAAATGTATAAAATTACTATGACAAAAATAAAAATAATACAAAGTAATTCATGATCAAGAAAAAAGCCCTGATAATAAACAACAACATGTTAAAATAAGTACCATGCAGCTGTAGTTGATAAGCCTTAAAGGGATGTCGTTAAATTAATCTAACCATTCAAATAACTTTAAACTGAGCAGTTCGGGTTGCTAAAAACCGTGCTTGTTGTTTCTGACAAACATTTCAATATCATTAAATCGACAGCAGTATCAATATATATTTTAGTAAATTATCAAAAAGACCGTAGTCTTTTAACAGCACTTTTAAAAGCCCTTTTGATTTAGCAAAAAAAAAATATTATGCAAACCGATTAACAGATTTGCTTCTCCATTATATACAGGAAAACAAAAAAATACAAATGAAAAGATGGATTTCAGTGTAATGTCATTCAAATTCATTCATACAGGCCAATCAAAGCCTATTAAAGGCTCAGATGAACAGGAGCCAGTAGAGACACTGGATCGTAGAGATAATCATCTTATTCCTTTTTATCCTGTGTTCAAACACAACAAATTACTATCCATGACTAATACCACAGCCTTTGGTTTGGGCCTCACACGGAAGAGCAAACCTTTTAATGTCACTGTATTTTGTAAGTGTTCGCTTATCTAAGACTATTGCAAAACTGTTTTATTTTCCAAAATGGAAACTACTTCTGAAACTGTAATACTGTCCATATGCTGCATGGTGCACTGCATAATATCCTAGCATCATTTTTAAAACATACAGCATTACTGCAAACATGGTAGTGACTAAATATTACAATACATGTGCACTAAGTATCCAGCTAAACAAATGACTCATGTGGTCACCTAACTAGTTTTACTGCCGAGTAGAATGAAGAACAACATTGTTTAAAACGTGGTATTTTATTTTCGTCCTTTTATCCCCCAATTACGAGTCGTATTGATCACAAGTTTAGAATTTTGATACGACTTTATCAACATCCCGTAATTTTGGTCAAATGCGTCTTTGTTTGTTTAAGGAAGTGCACCGACAAAAATCTATTTTAAAATCTTGTATCAGTTTTAGAAACTTACGATGGGACGACCATAACCCCGAGTTATCGAACTGCAGATACTGTGGCGCACATGAATACGAGTAGATTGCCTGACAAAATAAAGGTCAGTAAATTACTTGAATTGCTTTTTTTTTTTAGACAGACACACTGCATCATCAACAACTCCTAGTCTAAGTTTATTTAACACAAAGCTTAACAGCTGTGTGGCAATTTTGCCTCCACCTCCTCCTCCCCAGGACCATCTCTGCCACCTTGACACGAAGATTTCAAAGGAAATCAATGAAGCAGCTGTTAAGCAACGAGAGCCGTGGAATGTTTCTGCTCACTGACCTGTGCAGCTCTCATGGACCGGCGAGGATTTCCCCCCCACCCACTCTAATGCGGCTCTCTGCCCTTACACAGTCACAAACGCTTCCTGTCTTTAGCTGGATTGCAAATTTCACCATGATACCCACCTACTACTCTTTCCACTGCCAAGACATCATACACACACCCAGTAACACTAAACCTCAGTCAAACCAGTACGGCCCATTAAAACACCAAATCGAGTACATACAACAAACACAGTTGGGGAAGAAGTATTAGAAATGAAATCTGGAAATTGATTAATCTGAAATTGATTAATCCAATTAAGACCTCATTAACCTACACACTGAAATTAATTGTACCACGGCAGTCATAAATAATGTCTGCAACAAGACATGAGCAATGGAAGCATTTCCTAACATATGCATTAACAAATTTAAATTAAAGGAGAACAGGCTCATTCACAGCCTCTATTAAAATCAAAACTTTTAAAGCAATGCAATTTCTACCCTTATATTTCAAACCAACCACAGATGTTGCCATTGATTAACCTCAGAGTCTGCCATCTGTGATAGAGAGAAGCTCATAAGGGAAATGGGTCTTCCTTTACAACCAAATTGAGAGTCATATTTATAGACATGTAACATATTCTTAGCCTTTAACAGAAACCAAAACAAGTGTAATAAACATTGTTTTGCTCAGCGGAAGAAATACAAACCATGGGGTTTGGACAACTTCAACTCAACCATTCAGCGTAATGTTAAGAAGACCATGTTTTTGTTTAAAGGTCAGTGCACATGGTTAGTCATGCACAGCCTGTGATGGAAAAAAGAGAAGTTTCTGTGCAGCGGTGAAGCACAAAAAACCTCATAACATGTCAAGGAAAACTGACAAATTAGCTAAGGGATGGAGCAACTGATTTTGTCTGTTTCCTGATGTTCTGCTAAATTAGGAGTGAAGAATTTAAAATTTCTGGAAGCAGGCTTGAGTTTAAATTACATTTTGTAGCCAAAAACTGAGAGAACCAGGAATGGAATTAGCATGATAATTATTATTATTATTTTTTTTTTTTTTTGTCCCAGCGGTTGGCGAGTTACCTTGCAACAGGAAGTAATCGGTAGGGGTGCGCTTCAAACTGGCCTTGGCCTTTTCATTTGTCCAATCAATTTCTAAGGCTTCCTTCAAGGAACAGAAGCTGGCCGTCTATTAACAGAGAGGGTAAGGGAGAGCCAAAACGTCAAGATGACAATCGAAAACACATGACTTGATTAAATATAAAAGCAAAATGAAAGATCCATACTTTTTTCACCATGGTGGTTTCAGTGGGGTCGACCCTTGGTTTCTTAGCCTCAGGCCTGTCGTTGGCATCCTCAGAAGGTTTCATCACCTTGACTTTCTCCCTAAAGCACACAGGCATGAAAACACTCCATGTGCTTTTTGATAACGGGGGGGGTCTATGTGTTACACAACAGCTCTGGATACTCACTCCACAAAGTGGTGCTCTGGACCCAAGTTTGAGAACATGTAGCCATGGTAGCCGAAGACATCTCCGCAGAAGACCTTGATGTTCTTCTGGGCACAGACCTGATCTACGCGGACCATCAGGTCCCGGGGGCAGCCGGTCAGACACACCTGAGACGAGAGGAGAGGAGAGGAACGAGCTTCATGACAAGGTCAACTTAATATACTAGCTGCAAGATAACTCCTGGGATCCCTCAATTGTGCATCATTTCATTTCTCAACAAGCCTTAATTATTAAAAACCTGAAAACCTAGCATTCAGTCTGACAGAAATGCAGGATGAGGAAAAACTGCCATGCAAATGTTGTTATTCTAAACAAAAAAAAAATGCTTTTGCCATTGAAAGATATTGTTTATCAACAGAACTGACCAACGGGCAGAGGCCTGCTTATCCAAGGGAAATAACTTCGCCCTTCCCCATACCAAAGATAAGTGGGTATTTGGCACATTTAGTTATTGACTGGCACTTATCCTGTGTTGAATGCCATGTGGGGGCGTGGGTACTAAATGTGTCACAAGAGGACAGGGTGGGGTGCCTGGGTTGTAATCAGCATTACAAAATCTAATACAGTCTTTCCAAATTGCACACTTGCAGAGTGGCATAGAAAGGAAGGCCTGTATACCACGAATCGCCTGTATACCACAAAAAAGGTCACTCCTGTCCATTCCCACTATAAAGGCTGAATTCACATCTATTGGCACTAGTGACTAAGCAGGTGTACAGAGAATAAGATCACTGCAATTTCCATGAACATCAATAACAGAATTCGCCATGAAAGTTTCCTGCAGTGTGCGTGTTGCTTGTTGTGTGGCCAAGGGATAGCGACACGACATGGCTGCAGGACTGCCGCAGGAGCCGCGGACGTGCAGCGCCATTAAACAGCAGGCTTCCTCCCATTTCAGGAACAGGCACACGGCCACATCAGCTCCGTTTTGGTGGCGGCCCACTAATCCTGGCCCCGGGCGACTCATTTATGCAAGCGGACACTTGCTGCATTGTTTGGAACGGAGAGAGGGGGCTTTCCAAGCCCTACAGAACAAAAGAGCCCAGCTTTGGCGTGACGAGCTGTGCAGAGGCAACGACTGAGAGGTGGGACAGAAGACGACCGGGACGGACAAAGAGTTTCTCATGGAGGAAGTTGCGTTCGCTCGATGTAAAACGTCAACACGCTAAGCAGCACATCACAGAAAAACTACTTAATCAACCTCTTAAAGCAGACTGATTGAAGCGATACAGGACCAAACTCCATACCTAAAAGGAGAACAGAAACGTCGACAGAAACGTGCTGAGATTAATCAACGTTTAAACAGAGAAGTGGTGTAGTTAGTGCTTTTTGGAAGCAATGATTGTATAGAGCTTTAAAGGACGTCTTAGGGACGGCTGAGCAGTTTGCAACCAAGTAGAATTAGAATGCGAGATGCATACATAGAGATAACTTAACGGTAAGAAGGATGGGGTAAGATACACCGAAAGCTGCCAGCTCCCCAACCCCCCCACTCCCCCCAAGCCCCCTTCCCCCCCCCCAACCTGAACTTCCAGTGTAGCTCCCTACGGGACACTCCCCACAGTTTCTGCGGCAGTGGCTGAGCGGGAAAGCATCTGAAGCGTCTGTTCTGTGCTTTGTAACCCTGGCTTGCGTTATCAATCTTTCACAGTCGAGAGCCAAAGCGCGTCTCAATTACATTCCTAGCGTGAAATAAATAATAAACCAAAAGAACCGCCAAAAAAAAAAGAAAAAAAAAACCTGATCACACATCAAAGACGTGCATCTCTATCTGGTACCAAAATATGTGGGGAAGAAGTGACAGCTGAACTTTTCATACCACATTTGGGTTTTTAAGCAGTCCCAAATACTGCTGCTTTCCAGGACTCGTCTGCCTTGTGTTTTGCTTGACCGTACCCAAGAGGTATTCCAGACCTCAAAGCACAGTGACAGCATCCAGCATGTCAAAGAACCGATGTTTTAATGAGGAGAAAAAAATATGTGCCAAAAGCCCATCTCTGCTTATGTTCCATTTCTGTGTGAATATCGTCCCATAGACATTGCCGACGTGTCAGATCTTGTTTGCCTTTCAGCAAACTGACCCTATACAATGCTGAATTCATTTAAATAATGTGGGACTACGCATGAAAAAGTTTCAACTAAAAGACACACAACAGTCCTGTTGGTAAGCTACTGACTAGAAAAGTTATGGTAGAAAAGCACCATCTACAGGAAATTATAGGAAGGCAATACAAAATATACTATGAAGATTTCTCCTACACAAGACAATTAGTCCTTTCAGTAACCAACACAGGCTTAAATTTGTCCTAATTTATACCATATTTCTATATACATACATAATAAGCTTATGAAGTAACAACATCCTCACACCATCTCAATATTTTCATCAATGACATTCAAGAGTTATTAAGTCAACGTTTTACCACACATGGACTCACGTTACTCCAGATACTAAGATTATATGGCACAGCTATATAATGCAGACCCACTTAAGCAGCCCAGGAGACTCACAGCATCAAACTGCAGGAAGAATTCATCTGGCTTGGACTCCACTCTTTCTGTGTCAGCCTTCACCTCCACCATAGGGTTAAGGTATTGGGCCCGCTCCAAAGAGGCCTCGGAACGGTTCTGCCCCTCGGAACCCACAGGGATGAGGAACTGGGCCCGGCTAGACTCCTCCGTCACCTGAAGAAAAAGAAAGAAAAAAAAAAAACATTGAAAAGAGTCGTCCATTTACAATAACCACTTATTGAACTAGAGTTGCGGTGATCTGGAATCCATCCAAGGGAGCATACGGGATAAGGGCATACCCAGGAGAGGATGCCAGTCCATCACAGGGCACTCACACACATGCTAAGGGCAATTTAAAGACAGCGAGTCACCAAAACAGCATGTCGCTGGATCGTGGGAGAAAATACTCAGGCCAAATTCAAAACCCGTAAGCCCAAATGTCTGAGGCAATAACTTTCATGCCTTTGTGAATGCTGGTCATATCTCAGCGTCGGCACTGTCCCACTTTACATTTCTTTCCCCTCCCTGCCATGGATGAGCATCTGTGAGCCTGGGGCAAATATTGACCGAGAGCAAGCCGCGAGGCCTGGAATCATCCAGAACCCACAGCACAGACGCAGCGCCACCACAGGCTGATGCGCTGAGCATCACCAGCTGTCCAAACATAAGGGTCAAACAGAAGTTGGCCAATCAACTCTGAACAACACTTCTGGCTTGTAATAATGTTTATTAGTAGGCCACTGACACCCATAGCCATTTCAGGAGTTTATTTTGCTGTTCTTGTTCCGAACTCTTTGAGGTATGTTGGAGCAGCCATTTTGAAATGGTGCTACATATAAACAGATCTGATTTTAACAATACTTCCCACAGAATTAGGCATTGAAATGTACATTCATTCATCTTTTGCTTTTACCCAAAGTGACTTGCAATACCAAGGAGGGTTACAATTTTGTGTATAAATCTTGAGATTTGAATCCATGGCCTTTGGTGTGTTACTGCAATGCTGTACATGTTCAGCTATAAGAGCCAAAATAAGATATTTTCAAACTAGCCATTTCTACGCAGACTGCAAACTATATGTCAGTGTTGTCAAAAATCTATTTCAGATTTTTTGCTTGTAATGATTGACATCGACAGCCTCTGGAAATAACCGAGACGGTCTCATCATCACCGGTGTGTCTTGATAATACTGAAATTTAAATGTTAAAAACTGTGCAGTTATGAACAAACATTGTTCTGAATCAACACATTTATGGAATCGACATCTGAAACTGAATAATTCAGGTAATACTGCAGCTCGTACTACAGGCACAGCTCTCCTTTTGGCAGCAGATAGGCTGGTGAAAAACCCATAATGTCAGTCAATGAATAGCACATAGATTTCATATAAATTCTTCAAAACCACATTATGAGGGTTATCTGCGCCTCACTCAAGGACCCAGCAGCAGCAGGAGTCTGCGGGGCTCGGGATTCGAACCAGTAACCTTTGAATTATGGACACAGCGTCCTAACCGGCTAAAGCACAGGGCACAAATAAGGTGACATCTTTACCCACACAATGGGCGATTTAGTGATGCCAATTTATGAAACCACATGACTCGGACTGCAGAAACCATAGAAACGCAGGGAGGACATGCAAACTTCACACAGAGAGCTGGACACAGGCATCAAAATTTACAACACGTCTGGCACAAGACTATTATATTTGAATAAAAGTACCAACCAGAAGCGGCCCATTACCTGCTCGTGGTCTAAAAGGGTTAACCCTTTCACTCCTGCCAAGATTAGATTTTTAGCAACCTCTGCCCCCAGTCCTCGAAGACCGACAAGCAGAACACGCGATCCTCGCAGCCTACATGGGAAAACAGACAAACAGCCACACATTTCATTCATTTCAAAACTTAATACTGCAATAGTCGCTGGCAACTTCTTACAATATTTTTACATTTCATTATGTAGTAAGAGCATTAGTACAATCACTGTACTTATATTAAAAGCAGGCTGCACAGCTGAAGAAAATTAAATGCAATGTCGACTTGTACTTCAGACTAGTGAAAATGGATCTTCTGAGAGTTAGCAGAGTAAAATCAGCATGTAGCATATTCAGATACAAGACTACTGGGGGTTACATAAATAACAGTTGTAGCAATGATCAGATGTTCCAGTAGCTATGTGGTTAAGGGCTGCAATCCCACCTTTCGCCGCTGGAATTACAGATAAATGTTTGAGGGGTAAAATAAAAGACATTTAATAAATTCAACGGAAATACAGTTGCATTTTTTGCAGGATGAGAATATGAAATGGGAATCGGACCGCGACCTGGTTAGAAACTATATAGCTGGAATTGTTAATACATAACTAGATAGACAGCCACGTAAATGATAATAGTGAGATGTGTATTACTACATTTATCGAGCCACATATAAAGAGAAATAATGTCTTGCTATAATCGATATTTAAGCGGTTTCTTTTCATAGTATTATCTAACATTTACATATTACGTAGTTAGTTAACCTAGCTACAAACCTCTTTTGTGCATCCAGACCCCAAAGACGAATCTGTCTATCATATTGGGCAGCCTCCTCCTCGCTAATAATTGTATCTTCCTTTTCAATCATATCTATCATTTTATCCAGTTTAAATTGTATTGTCCTTTAAATTATATATGAAATAACCAGTTATTCTTTTTGTGTATGTCTATCTTTCCTTTTGTAGTTCAACAAAATCCCGCTATGTGCAGTTTGAATGGACGCTCAGTGATGACGATTAACTGCGGTCGCCAAATTAAGTCGCAATACATGGTTCCTGTCATGTGATTTTTAAAAAGTACAGATTAAAATTGCCTATTTGTCCATTTAACTACTAATCCATAATAGATTATCCTATACTATTTCAAACCATCATGTAATTTGAGTTATCGCATTAAGATATAATTTGAAACATCACTTTTTTACTGCAACATTTGACAGAAGATTGCTATTTGAGATGTAGATATGCTCTGGTATCAGTATGATTCGTTTTCCAATAGAAACACCTGTGTATGCGTTAAACTTTATTCAAATGGCATACTAGATTTGTGGTTTATTAATTTTGCTTTTAACGCAAAGACTCCGGAAATCTTGATACAAGGCACAATTAGACGTTTTTAAATAAGTTGTTATAAGTGTCTGATCAAAATTAAGCAGGCATTGTTGTTACAGATCGTCGAAATCCGGGAGAGTTTTGTGAGCTTTTGAGAAGTATTTCTCATTATTTCCGTGAGTGACGTTGAGTGATGTCGTCACTGCTGGGACAGACCTCCCCCTTCTCCGTGGAGAAGAGTCGCCGCCATTTTATGTGGATGAGTTTCATTTTACAGCGCAGCTGTAGGACGGAGAACCTCAGGAAACAATTCAACCTATCTCTCTTTAAACTGTTAATGGGGAATTGACTACTATGAACTGAAACTCTTCCTAAAATCAATTAACAAGTAGATCCAAGTTAAGTGACGCATAAGCCAGTAGATTCCAGTGTCGATTTGTAATTTTTTTTGCACTTAAATGTAGCTAGAGGAAATGGCCGTGGAAAGCATGACTGTCCATCCAAACTCCCCAACAACAACCAACCACGAACACATCAACAGCCTTCTCACTGACGAAAGGTCGAGTAATTCTACAATCATATTTCTATAACAACAATTTATTTATCCTGTGCTTTTTTAGACATAAAAAAGCTCGGGCTTTCTTTTTTCTTTTCAAAGGGATTAAAGTCGCCTTTTTCTGGGGAACAAGCACAGAGGTAACGAACGCCATCTTGAAACGTTGCAGAGCGCAATCTGGAAGGTCAAACACGAACCAGGGATATTTTTCAGAATTTCGATCTAGCCGCCTTCTTTTAAAAATATTTCAGCTAATTTTGGAGAATAAAATGACCACAAGGTCAAAATAGCTATTATTAACGCGTTTAAAGCAAAAGCCAACTAAATTTGAAGGTACAAATATTTTGATAGGGGGAGGGGAAGAAAAGAAATACATTTCTAATTAATTTGGAAGACCAATTTAACACTAATCAGCATTATTTATCCCAGGTTTGAAGATGGGCAACTGGATGATTGCTAGCAGTTAACTGACTTTTTCTTGGTCGACGGATGCAACGATAGTAGTACAATATCTTAACTACGTCTCCTGAACAAAGAGTTCGATATGGCGAACATTTACTTAAATATATTTTGTTTATCGCACGAATCGTCCCTCATCACTTGCGTTTATCATTTGGATGTATTTCCATAGGTGATGAATTGCGGATGGTTTTGGCTAATTAACGTGGCGCGTGATTTATATAACAGCTAGGCTAATGAACTAGCTACGCACTTAAAACATGCTTGTTAATTCCGCTTAGCTAACTACGCCAAATATCTTCGTATCCAAAATATATCCCTGACGTTTTAAATACCGTAAGTTTAATTAGAGTAAACGTATGTCCAATCGATTTCGGACGCTACTTAAAATAACTATGAAAAACAAGCGTGCTCTATTGTAGCTAGCGACGTAGCTAGCTAGCTAACATTTTAGTCATAGTGGTTGATTTTGGATATGCTACCATTAATGTAGTCGATTCTCTGCTCCAGATATATTAGTGATATAAAATACTTGTTATTCGGCTATTTAAATTTTATTGAAAATAAATGCATGCGATACTTGACATTGCTTAAAATATTTAGTTGTGAATGTGTATCATATATAATGTACACAAAAGATGTATACGGCTACTTGATACGTGATTAATAAGTTCAAACTTTTTTTCCCTCATACACTACTCAGAATCAAATGTTTGTCAAATCCCAGATTGCAGTTTTGCCAACTCGAAACAATGCACGAATTACGTGTGAATCTGACATTTGTAGTTCTTTTACAGGAAGAAATACTTTTTAGGTTGTTACGATGCCCATTTTCCAAGATCCTGTACAGTTTCAAAAGCATTTCAAAAGTTTAAAAATGTGATGTAAAACATAACACAAACTCCCTGGTTTCCTGTAGTTCAATAGTATTGTCATGCCCCATCCAGTATTTCTCCCTTCCTTGAAACCCCATTGTCAATAAAATAGGTTGACACCAATATTTTAAAACAATGGATAAGAATTTCAGTACCTGTGCTTTGAATGGAAATATGAAGCCTGTCACAGTAAGTACTTCCCTGCACTATTCGCGAAGAGGCCTTAACTGGATTTCTGTAGAAGTGTGGTGAAAATAGTAGTTTTCTCACTACTTATATATGTATTTTAACTGTGGCAACTTAAGTTTGCATGAGATTAACTGCAATGTAAGGCATGTCAGTAACACTTAGAACCCCAGATGTGCATATTACTCAGTACGCTACGTTTTCAGTTTAATATTGTAAGTCTTATTGAACGTAACTGTTCACACAAAACTGCATAGAATTTACTGATGCCCAATCACAGAAATGCCTTTCAAATTATATTTTATTTGAGATGTACTGTTAAAAGTTGGGAGGTTCCTGATTAGGCTCTTACATGCTTTATAGTTTTCCAGTTTTGTTATCTGTCTTCATATTATGCCAAACATACAAACCCGATTCTTAAATACATCTCTAATCTGAAATGCATCCCAATTTGTCAGTCAGATCCTATCGTTTAAGCAGTCTAAAGCAAACTTGTGCTTTTTTAGTAGTATATATATTTTTTTCAGCGTAGATTTAACATAGTGTATAACAATATTCTTTTAAGAAAATTAATATGGATAATATTTGTATGCAATGTAGCTTAGGTACAAATGAAATTCATAGAATTTTTCTTAATATTCCTTAATTATAGATATGCTGATGTCTAATTAGCATTATGTTTTGGATTATATTTTTAGGATATATGTATGTGTGTATTTGTGTAGCTGTAAACAGCTTAACAGTAGATTTGAGAAGGAGTTTGTGCAGTTAAACCCACATAAAGAAAACTGAATGCAGGCCAACTCCTTGGAGTATGGGCTAACTTCCAGTAGGCATCTATTTTATGTACAAAGAATAGGCAAGAAACTGGGACCAGTGGTGAGCAGGATAAGTGATGTAATTTTATTCCCAAAAGCTTGGAGTACTTCTAGAGAACTGCTGATAGTGCAAAAAAAAAAAGTATTTTTTTATGGTTGGTAAAAGGCTTCTTGTGTCTAATTGGGGCTACACCCTCAGCAACAGGGTCAGAGTAATGTTCTGGAAAATATGTAAACTGGTGGTTGGTGTGTTTTTTTTAAAAAAAGCATGTGAGAAACATTAGCCAGTTTTAACTTAGAGCAGTTAGTAAAAGTACGGAGTAGGAATACCATAAGTGGATGGAAGCTGAGAGGAAGTTGATAAATGTGATTCCTCTGGGCATTTGAGTGCTAGATAATAACCTTGACAAGATCAGCTCTCCCCGTGTTTGAGTATACCTCACAGGCAGAGCATTGTTATATAGCCCCTGGAGAAATGGAGGAAATAATATTTTTACACTGTTTGGGGTTGGTGAAGTAGCCTTTCATTTGACAGTCTAATAACTAGTGGCATATATTAGTCCTTTAGAAGCTGATATGTATCTATTGGTGTTTGTAAAAGTGCATACGAAGTGTCTTGTTATCTTGAAATTCTTATAGTTGACCCATGGTGTAAGCTTTTCAACAGATTTTTCTGTCCAGCCTTGTGGTTGTTTGCATAATGATACATTCTATCTGCAGTAGTCTTGACAGTATACTGTTAATAGGCTAAAAAAACCAAGTGCCTATTAGTGTTCTAGGCCTTTGAAAAGCAAGCTGATTGTATTTATAAATAATTCTCTATGTAACAATTTATGAATTTCAGCAATGAGCTATTTGGAGAGTATGCTTTTCGGGCTGCCTAAAGCACTTTCTGTTTAATCTGCAAACAAACACTCTCATATTCAAATCCATCGTGATGCTTTGACTAGTGTTAGCCACCCCTAAGTTCACTAACTGACAAACTGATGATCGTTGAGCAGTCGAAAGGGTACGCAAAATCACAGGAAGGGAGTTTGGTATCATGTTGAACTTTGAAAAGGGCCAGATGTTAATGTGTACAATGTGGAATCTTCTTGTGTAGAAGAAGTGCATTAATTTCTTTGCAGGCTGTAATGTATAGCCAGCACGGCCAGCACTATAGCTTAATATAGCTTCCCTGGTGGCTAGTCCAAAAGGACTTTCATTTACTACTATGAAACACCAAGGCAGTACAAGTGGTTTTCCTTTTTGAATAGCACTAGTAGGTTTCCAGTAAGATGAGGCCGGAAACATGTAGGGCTGGCAAAGAGAGATTCATTGCATTGTCATAGTTTTATTAATGACGCTTTGTCTAAATCTTACTGGTCGTAGTTTGCTAAGTTTTCTCAGGTTATAGTTTGACACACATCCTCACATATGTAATATGCGTACTTATTGAACTGTGTTATGTACATTTCAGCAGGGGCAAGTTAAGTGATGGTTGAAGCACAGCCCTTATTGACTGTTTTAAGTCCCTCTACCGTCTCCATCTTCCCCCTTCACTACCACCCAGCACCCACCACAGTCAAAAGCAAAACACAATCTTTCATTGTAAATGTTCTATTACCCCATTATTGGTTGACCTGTGTCATTGTTTCCCATTTTCTCAACACGTCCAGGGTCTCATGAACCCTAATACCACAGTCCTTGATATTGCCCTCCCCTAATGTGGATAAATACTGGGAATGTATGCCAAATGTGAATGTAATGCATACCCCAGCTGTTAAATCCTGAACATGAGTGCTGCAAACATGTTGCAATATTCACCAAAAGGAAAAATGTTCACCATTCACAAATATGGTTGTAATCTGCTTTTATATTATAGGGTGCTTTCAGCTCATTTTGCATAAAAAATAAACCCGTCTGCATATGAATAATAAGTTACCCAGAATTACTAAACAAAAAACAAAGATTGTACCCCTGAATAAATCGTAAAACATTTAATAACTTTTTCTTTATAGTGATGTATGAAGTTTGTCCCCAATATATACATTTTGACCTGTGAAATTAGGCCACCCTGTTATTTTCATGAAAGACAATGAGTTCAGTTGCTGTACATCCTGCAGCATAATGATACTAATTAACATTATATCTGATTTTGACCAGAATTTGTTGCTCAGACTTGATATTAAAAGCAAATTGTTTCATAGGAACATGCCTCATTCAAGTGAGTATGTTGAAAAGTTGTCAGAGGGGCGTCTGGGCATTTAGATTTTAAGTGGCTATTTATATTTAAACATCACAGACTCATATGTCAGGCTGTCTGAAGTAACTGTGAGAAAGTAAAGGTGTGAAAACTAAAATGATTTTGTAACCAACTGATAGAACAGAAGTACTTTTTCCACTGTTTGTTATTTGCTATTGTTTTGCTCAAGACACATGTGCAAGGCCTACAAAACTACCCAAAAAAGTAACAGTTTACCAGTCTTTTTCAGGTATTTATAAATGGTACTTTTTCCACAGCTACATCTTGCTTCCTGTGGTGAAATATGTTAAATGGGACATGCAAAAATACATACATTTTTGCTATGTATAATCAGGTGGTTTTGCACTAGGTCATCAAAGTTCATTAAATATAATTTGCTGCATTATGGCTTTGCTCTATAAATGGTATGTAGTGACAAAAGTATAAGACCATATTGGGAAATTACTGCCTCATCAATTCAAGGTTTGGAAGCAACAATGCTGACGCTATCAGTGGTCTTTCTAGATGGTAATTTAGGTCAAGCTTCTGACCTTCTGACCACTATATGTACGTTGTAGTGAAGTTAAAGGACCTCGGTCCCGGTGAGCTGGGGGCAGCTCGGTGGTACGATACGGGATGGTAATGCTGTATTTGTGTCATCGTAGGCAAGAGGATGAAGAGCTGGAGGAAGGTGAGCTGGAGGACGACGGGGGTGAGGCAGAGCCGCCCAGCCGGGGAGGGGAAGCCCAGGAGAAGCCACACCGCAGTAAGGAGCGCCATGCCAGCGGATCCGATGACGACAAAGCCCATCGCCGGAAGAGGAAGAGGAGGAAAGAGAGAGAGAGGGAGAAAGAGAAGAGAAGGGCCAAAAAGAGACGCAAATCTAGGCACAAGGTGTGACTCTCATTCAGCCGCTGATCCAGACTAATGGCCACAGAAACCCAGAATGCCTCGCAGTCATTGGTGGACACCCGAGTCATTCTTAACATAATCAAAAACGTCTTACCGTTAGCCAGTTCAGCAGCTATCCATCTGTATACTAATCACTTTTACTGCTCTGGCTCACGATGAGGCCAGAAACCAGTCCTAGGCAGCATAGGTACACCCTGGGTGGGATGTGTTTCTTTTACAGGTTGCATGCCCTTCCCTGCACTCTCACATGCTAGAAACGATTCAGAAACATCAGTTAGCCTAGTCGCATGTGTCTGGTACTCGGAGGAAACCTGCAAACAAATCATTTCTTTGAGGATTTGAATCAACTCACTGAGCTACTGTCATCTCGTATCGGCAACACGGGAATTGTAATGGGGGGAATTTGAGATGTTCTGAATGACTTTTTTCTTAATTTGCAGTTTAGACAGCTAATTTTGAAACTTTAGAAATAGGTTGTGTGCCATAAATCGAGCTCCGTTGACCATGTCGTTTGTTCTAACAGCTGTCTCAGTCCCCTTTTAAAAATAAGCAGTGAATTTTCCTGCTTTAATGAGGATCATGCCCATTATCTGTGTTTCACTATCATTAGGTCCATCTTTCACCCTAACCTTATGTGTGTGGTTTCCATAGCGACACGCCTCCTCCAGTGATGACCACTCCGACTTCAGCGATGATTCGGACTATAGCCCAAGCGAAAAGAGGAAGTACCGGGAGTACAGCCCCCAATACCCTCCTCAGGTATTTTATTGTCACATATGAATGATATAATAATGACTAAAAAAATTTAAAAAATCTAATAAAAAGGTAAACTTGATATTTTCTGTGCAGCTTCAAGACCATTTTATTTTCTGCCCCCTAGTCTCATTCAGGTTACCCCCCACCACCGACTGCAAGTCATGGTGGACCTATGCCCAAAAAAGTGGGATACATGAAGATGGACAAACAAGGCTATGGAGGTTACGACGAGTATGAGGATGAAACCTATGAGGGAGAGGAGGATGAGGAGATGGTCGAGGAAGACTATGACGACTTTGCCAAGGAGCTGAACCAGTATCGCAAGGCCAAAGAGGGTGGTGGGAGTGGCAACAGAGGGGGTCGAGGTAACAGCCACGGGGGCAGAGGTGAGGAGTGGACCCCTTTATCGTGAAAAAAGACTCTAGAAGTTAAACTTAATTCTTTTAATGTTTTGAGACTTCATCCAACCCATTTAACTGTTTCAGTAAGGTTTATGAATAATGCAGTACCTTTAAATACAACAGCAACATGACTGGTTGCGTAATGTGGAGGAGCGGTCTGTTTATGCGTGTGATGTGTCCTTCTAGGTGGTAAAGGCCGGCTGAAAAACCAGCGTGGGCGTGGCCGGGGAGGAATGAGAGGGCGTGGCGGAAGAGGTGGTGGTGGGAGGGGCCGTGGACGGGGCAAAATGGTCGGAGACAATGACGATGGAGATGGGATGATGTATGGAGACGAGATGGAGGTATGATATGATGTTTGTGTTCTGCTAAGGTTGATTTAAACGAATGCGTCAATTGCACACCATAAGTATGACATAGCCGTGGACCCTATGCAGTAGCCTACGCCGTAGCCTGAAATGGCGATGACATAGACCGCAAGATCCTCTGTTTGGTTTGCTTCGTAGCATTTGTTTTTTTATGGGAGTGAAGAAAACGTGCATCCCAGATGTACTTATATCACTGATTGTCACTGAAGCGCTATTTATATATAGCATTAAATAATCCACCTTAGGCATCGCAGCAACAGATCTACAAAACAGCATGACAGCACCAGTCTCATTTACCTCCATTGTTTATTCATACTTTACAAGACTAAAAAAGTTTTTTTTTAAAAAAGTGGCACAGACACCAACTTCGGAACGTCTCAACGTTTTCAAAAATTTACCTGCAGGAAGTTTGGAGCACTACAAATATAACCAGGACTCGATAAATGGATACTTTCTTACATAACTCTTCAAATAACGTTTGTGTTTTTCTGTTTTAACTTCCTGATTCAACAATTGAATTTATCTCAGGGTGGGGAGACAAAAAATGCAACATCCAAAAATAGGTAGTACATAGCGTTTTGGCGGTATAATTGCTGAGCGGCACACACCATCACACAAGTATAAATGCTCATGACGGCGTAGGTCTCAATGTAACCTCGACACAGAAGTATATATCAGCCTTTGGTATGTGTCCTTGGTTTGATTTTGTAACAGGAAGGTTAATGTTAATGTGATATACAGTAAAAATTCCATGCAGCTGAGCCAGGAGTATCAGGTTTTTCCTGGGTAAAAACTCGTCACCCTGGTATGTGGTTGTATACTGTACATCACATTTACCGAGGGTAATATTTGATCTCTGTTTAATGTAGGTGTTTAAATATTAAATATTTAATCTTATTCATTCATACCATGAACTGCAAAAGCCATTAGAATATTAAAAATGAACTTTTCTATCATTTTCAGTATGGAGACGACGATTATGACAACATGGGAGAAGATGATTATGATGATTACTCTAAAGAGTTGAATCAGTACAGGAAGTCAAAGGATCGTGGCCGAGGTGAGTGACACTGACTGAACCGAATTTCTATTGCATTAGTGCAGTGAAAAGAATCTGCCATGTCCAACAGCCACCCGTCCTTTTTTATTTGTGATTGTGACAGACATTTCAAACACAGATTTGAGTATCACCTCATCTTTACTGTAAGTTGTCTGAATGATTTTTGGCTTTGGATTATGTTGTGCTGTTGACTTAGGTGGTAAAGGCGGGCGAGGGCGTGGCCGGGGCAAGGGAGGTCGCGGCATGAACCGTGGTCGAGGGAGGAATAGAGGCAGAGGACGAGGAGACCAGATCCATGATGAAGACAACAATGGAGATATGGATATGGGGGTGAGCCACCCAGCAGCTAAGAAATGTTTACACACATAATACACTGTCATGCGCTCAATTATTGCCACTTGCAAGTACAAAAAAGTGCATATGAGACCAAGAGACTTCTCTGTGCACGGCATGGCTCAAATGCAACCATTGGTTGTCTTCCCTGTCACTGAATGCAGTTGTGTTTAAGGTGATGTATTTTATGGGTGTTGCTAAATATGATATGCATTGGTCGGGGGGCTGTATATTTAGAACAGAATTCTGTTTTGGCATGTGCAGGACGGTGGAGGCGGCCAACGGAGGAATGACCAGGACAAGCACGGACAGGACAAGAAAGGCAAAGCTATTTGCAAGTATTACGTTGAAGGACGCTGCACTTGGGTAAGTAGTGCGGTGGTTTAAGTATCTGACACATTATTCTGCCACTGAACACTTTCTGCAGTTTTCACAGATGCTTTTCTTATTCAGGTGTCCAACATGGGATCAGTTAATTCACATTGTCACAGTTTACGTACAGCATCTGTTAGTTGTATTTACTTACACCAACTGCTGTGTTCTTACCACTAATTTGCCTGGATTATTGGACAGATTTCTGACCCTGCTGCCATTTAATATGTCATTTGATTGTATTTTGAGTGGCTGTTTAGTGCTCCATGTAAATTTGTGTCCTTATATTTTTAGGGAGAACACTGCAATTTCAGCCATGACATTGAACTGCCCAAGAAGAAGGAGCTCTGCAAGTTCTACATCACCGGCTTCTGCGCGCGGGCAGAGAACTGTCCATACATGCACGATATCCTTCATTACTGTCTGTTAGGAGGCTGTAGTTCTGCATCTTCCAGTTTAACCCTGTTTTTATAAACGCATAGTGTCTCCCAGTCCAGCTATCTCTTTTCCTATATATCCACATAGTTATTTTTTTCGCTGATCTTTCTCTGATCTTTATTGACTGAAAAGTTAATCATTTTAAACCCTGATCTGTCTGTTGTTTGCACTTGGAGCAACTGATGAACATTAAGGTCAATCGGTAAAGATTTTATTATTATGCAGACAATCCGTTAAATGAGATTGGTCAATTTTATTGATAGCCCCTTGACTGCAGAACACGAGATTTTCCCTGCAAGCTGTTTCACACCACCGGAAGCTGTGTTAATGGGGAAGAGTGTATGTTCTCCCACAAAGCATTGACAGAAGACACCCAGGATCTTCTGGACAAGGTGAGCTGCAGATATTACCATTTATGGGTGTTTTTTTTTTTGTTTGTTGACGAGTTCTTTTTTTCCCTCACATTTTACTTGTTTTCTCAGTTTGCTTTACTGTGTGTACTGACCATGTCCAGTAATTGATTTAGTTTACATATTGAGTCATTTAAACATTTATGTGATTTCTCAGTGTGTTATTGGTACCAGGACTCCTTTAGATTACTCATCTCGTCTGTTGCTTGCCCGCCGCTCAATCTCTGCTTGTAGATGCTCGCAGAGGATGCAGAAGCTGGGGCTGAAGATGAAAAGGAGGTTGAGGAGCTTAAAAAGCAGGGCATCAACCCCCTGCCCAAGCCCCCTCCTGGGGTAGGATTGCTGCCAACGCCCCCTCGCCCTGGTCCTGCAGACTCAAATGCCCCCGTAGATTTTGGACCTCCTGGTCCTCCACCAGGTCACATGGCACCACCAGGCCCACCGGGCCCAGGTGGTGGTCCAGGACCAGGTCCTTGCCCACCTCCTTGTCCAGATGGAGGCCCCTATCAGGGACCACCTAATGCGAACGGACCTCTGCCACCTCCTATGGGCCCTCCACCCTCCTGTCCTGGGAACTCTGGAAAGAAGATTCCATCTCTTTTTGAGATTGTGGTGCAGCCCACAGGACAGCTGGCTCAGAAGCTTGGCGTCAGGTTCGCACTATAAAATAAATTACGCTATTTTAAATAATACATTCATGTAAAAACTGTCTAGTTCCTCTAAGGTAAGCTAATGGGCAGTTTCCCGCACCTACAGAGGCCAAGTTCCTGGAGCTCCTCCGGGCCCTCCAGGCCCTCCTGGCCCCCCTGGACCTTCGGGACCTCCGGGACCTCCGATTGGCCCTCCCCCCCGCTTTCCTGGTCCTCCTCCTCCAGGACACATGGGACCTGCCCCGCCTGGAATGATGCCCCCCGGACCCCATGACATGCCTCCCATGGGTCCTCCCCCTTCGATGGGACCAGGGCCTCCGATGATGGGAAACTTTGGTCCAGGAGAAGGACCACCTCACCCCGGAATGATGCCTCCCGGACCTCCACCACCCGGGGGAAACTACTACGACAATTTCTACCACCAGAAACAGGGCATGGAGATGGAGGACAATGGCACAGAAGGTGAGATGCCCTCCTGATGGGAGACTTGTCTGTACTGCAAAGGTCTGTCAAGATTAGTCTATCATCCTACTCTTTATTTTTCAGTTAAGTCAGGTAGAATAGATAATCTACCCTTATTTGATTTAATCAAATCTCATAAAAAAACTTTGCATTTATCACACTTATAGATTACAAAGGGTGGCATAGATTTATGAGAAAAATGTAGCAACTGGAATGGTTGTACTCTGTGGTAATTTCAGGGTTTATTATCATGTTTACTGTCTGCACTGAATTTCTTAATATGCATCAGGTTATTTCCAGTAAATACAAGACAAAACGGCAATATGCAGTGCCAGAAAAGAGATGGTAAATCCTGTTTGTGTGCTTCGTAGGAGAGGAGTACCAGGAGTACGGCGGCATGTCAGAGGGTGAAGGGAGCAGCTTCGGCGATCAGGCCTCTGGGAAGCAAGGCGCGATGATGGCCGCTGAGGGCTCCTCCGGCAGCGCCTCCGGCAGCCAGCAGGCGGGTATGGCAGTGCCGGACTTCCTGCCGCCCGCCCAGCGCGTGCTCTTCATGAGGATACAGCAGAAGCAGCAGGAAGAGGAGGAACGCGCGCGGCGGCTGGCGGAGGGCGGGGCCGAAAGAGACACTGAAGGTAATGGCAAGGGAGAAGGTCCCTGTTTTAGTACGTCAGCTAAGTTGGGTAACTGCATGTCTCAGTAATAGGAAAGCTAGTCTGATTCGCTGCTTCTCAAATTATTAGTAGTCAAAATATATTAGTGGATTCGGCCTCGTAGTCCCACCTGCAGCCATGTTTGCCTTTTGTGAAATAGTTAATAGTAAAACTAGATTAATATTCCCACTAGGTGGGGCTGTTGTGCCACGTTTATTTTATAATTCAGGAGAAAGTATACTAGAATGTGTATATATACATTTTTGTTTTCTATACATTTTCATTTACATAACGTAAAAAAATATATTATTTTCGCTGCAGGTGATTCTGCCAACTGGTATTCCAGTGAGGATGAGGATGGAGGTGGCAGTGTCACGTCTATCCTGAAGACACTTCGGCAGCAGACTCAGGGGGGTGTGAAATCTGAGGGGGGTCCCAGTGACCCCCGACTGCAGAAGGCCTCCTCCCTGCAGCCTCCCAGCCGCCCTGCCGATCCCCGTCTGGCTCGTGACCCGCGCCTGTCCCGGGCCTCTGACCCCGGCTCATCTGCCGAATCCGGTGCGGCCGCCTCTCCCTCCTCTGCCTCGTCTAGCACTCCGGCGGACCCTCGTCTCGCCCGACACGCAGCCTCGCTTCACCACAAGCCCGACGTCCCCCATGCCCACAAGCCCTCTGCACCCACCCCAGGCGAAGAGGAGGAAGTGGAGCGGGTGCTGAGAGACAAGCCAGTGCCCATCCCCCTGGACCCCCTGATGGGGATGGCCCTGAGGGACCCACGTTCCCAGCTGCAGCAGTTTAGTCACATTAAAAAGGACATCATCCTCCACAAGCCTCACTTCTCCAAGGGTATCCTGTGGAACCCTGAGGACCTGATCCCTGTGCCCATCCCCAAGCAGGACTTCCTTCCACTTCCTCCGGGAATCCCGCCCGTCAGCTCTCTCGATCCTCGTCTTTCTCGGGCGCAGCAGCAGCTCCACACTGCCCCCGCCTTAGCTGCAGCGGCTCCGCCTCCTGCAGCCGCCGATCCCGCAGCGCCCGCCGCCCTCCCAGACTTTGAGCTGCTGTCCCGCATCCTCAAAACGGTCAATGCCACTGGCACCTCCCCCACCCCCCCTTCGTCATCGGGGCCCCCGCCCGCAGCTCCTGCTGCCACGGAAAAGCCCATCGATCCTCGAACGGCCCGCAAGGCACCCGCTGACCCCCGACTTCAGCCCCAGAAGTCGGCGCTCAAGCAACCTGCTGATTCCCCAGCCCCGCCGGCTTCGACACCCTCATCTGCCTCCTCCCCACCCGCGATTGCCCCCTATGACCCTCGGCTGCTCTCCGCAGGAGGCACTAGCCGGGGGGTGGGCAGTGGCGGGGGCAGCCAGAGCAGCGTCTTGAGCGGGATCAGCCTCTATGACCCACGGACTCAGAGCGCGGCCAAGTCCGAAGGGGCCGGCACCACCACGAACACTAGCAGCGCCACCAGCACCAGCGAGCCGGCCAAGGCGAAGGCCAAAGAGCCATTGTTTGTGCGCAGGTCAGCTCTGGACCAGCCCGAGGCGGAGAAGAGCGGCGCCGAGCCTGTGACGGACCGCTACAACAGCTACAACAGACCGCGCCCCAAGCCCGCTCCCTCACCATCAGGGAGTGCGAGTACAGGTGCGGTCGCTGGCACCTCCTCCGCCGGTCCTGCACCCACTGCAACCTCAGA
This sequence comes from Brienomyrus brachyistius, assembly GCF_023856365.1. Lineage (NCBI taxonomy): Eukaryota > Metazoa > Chordata > Actinopteri > Osteoglossiformes > Mormyridae > Brienomyrus > Brienomyrus brachyistius. The sequence goes on along the minus strand of NC_064549.1, from coordinate 8,204,741 downwards.
GCAGCCACCGCCTGCCGTCCACAATCTGCCCGTTTCCACCCTCTTTAGTATGGTGAAGCAGGCGAGCAAACCCAGCGGGACCGGTAGTCCCTTTGGTGGCAGCAGCCCAGCTGAGACTGACAGCGCCGACCAGGATGCAGCCTCGCTCAAGGACGTCTTTAAGGGCTTCGACCCCACTGCCTCACCCTTCTGCCAGTGAACAGTGCTCTCACCCTCTCTGTTCTTTTTAAATGTCCAGCGCAACAATATGTACATGTGCTGGGGGCGGATGGAGATGTGCGTCTGCTTTTCCCTGTCCTTGATATATCACAGTGTTGGAAAATTCTATAAAACTTTGGGGGTTGGGGGGTATGGGTGATACTTATGACTAAAGGGGAAAACTTCTATTTTAAAGCAAACTTTAAAAAAAATGTATAAAATAAATGTATTCCCGTTTCATGAATCCCTCCATAATTTACAAGGAAATAAAGTGAAAAAGCCACATAGTTCTATGTACCTTGGCTTTATTTTGTGAAATACACTCCGGCAGCCTCCGTCATTTATGTAATACTGTTCTGAGGGTAGATGGCCTTTCCTTTGTTTTTTTCTCCCCCACTGGTCCTGTTAGAAGGTTTCCTGAATAATTGCTTCTTCTGCTCTGTCCACATGCGTGTGCAGTATTGCTGCACAAGTCCTGTCATTCCAGAACTGGAGGAAGTCGGATGATAGAAAGCATGCACTGCCACAGAGAAAACCAGGAGTTTTCTTTTACTAAGAGGACAGTTTATTTCGGCTATCAACCGTCAATAATCACAGTTGTATTTTAACAATTTTTAGCTATTCTCTGTTGCCGTATACTAGCTTTAACCCTGTGTGTTTGTTTTTATTTTTGTTTTGTTTTCAGGTGGGAAAAGGTTGCAATCACACGCTTTCAGACCCTGCTTGGCTTAAAAAAAAGGAAAAAAAAAAGAAAAAGCTATTGTACAATGGAAATCCGCTCCTGATTTTTTTGTGTAATATATCATCTTTATTTATTTTTTATACTTAACAAAGAAAATCTGTTTTGTTTTGTTGTTTGGCATTTGAATTTGATCTTTTTTTTTTAGTTTCCTCACTCTACTCAAAATAAGATGTAATTTAAAATGTGCAACCTGTACAGTGAAAGAAGAAAAAAAATCAGATCAGGAAGTTTTTAAAAAATTGAGAAAAAGAAAGCAAAAAAAAAAAACCCCCCCATGCACTTTCCACCTCAGTTCAAAATGGAAAAACGTCGGCTTTGTAAATCCCTATTTGAGAGAACGCAACATTTTGTAATCATTTACTGTAGTTGAGACTGAAGTATTTAATAAAGGCGATACAAGCTCAACTTCAGAATGAATCATTACAGGAATTTGTGTCTTTCTTTTGGGGCCCGAGGGTCGCTGTTTGTCATTTCCATAAGTTTAAGGAGCTCAAACGAGACCATCCACTTCCATTATGCCATTTCCATTGTTCATTCAATGAATGTACAACTAACAAAACTGACATTCACTAAAACGCACCTGCCTGCAGTGATCGTAAATTTTTTCTAGAAAGCATTGCATGAAATGTCTCGTCTCAGATTGTTTCATGCCAGCTAAAGTGAAGAATAAATTTTACTGTGGACTTAAAATTGTTTTTGAGTCTCTCCTTTCCCCCACTATCAATGGTTTATCTTTAGAATTTTTGTTCATTAGTCCACATAAGTGGTGCAACAATGATATTCTGTCATCATTCTTTTTAGCCAATATATATGGAATTTTAGGAATTAATTTTCAAGTAGATACTTACAAAACCTTTCCGCTGATGCTTTCATTTAATTATATATTTCCATTGTATTCGCGACAATGATCTTCCTGCAGAAAGTATCTGTCTGGTGGAGTTTTAATGTAAAACTGAAATGGATGATCATTTTCATATCTCTTACTTTGGACTTGGTCAATCCTAAGTTTTTAAAAAAACAGGGTAGACCAGGAATGTCAATGAAATGTTCTACATACATATAATCACAGGGTATAACAAAGACCGTTTCCCGGTTTCCATAGAAATCCTTGAGATCTTTGATGTCAAGCACCTTAAGTTGATAAAATGATCTGAAATCAGCTGTTTTTTTGAACAAATTGTATTATCAAACTAATTACTATGAAATGAACGTATTATCAGAACTACATTATGAGTCATTGTTTCCAGATATGTTTGTGTGTAGAGTTACAAGGAGGTGGAGAATTTCCGGTAAATTTCTGGAAATATTCTGGGAAGTTGGTATGGAAATTATTCATGGGAAGTTCGGGAACTTACAATGCACTGCCAACAGGTGGTCATTTTGTACCACTTTTGCAGCTACTTGTGGGTTGTACTTCTTACCACTTACATGTCTGCATGACTGAGTCGAAACCGGATCAGTGAAACACTAAACTAAGTTCATATTTTTTGTTATTGTTTTAAATATGAAGTTAAACTGTAATTGTGGATATATAATATTCAGAAAACTAGTCAGCTATTCCTCAAGTAATCCATCGATGTAGTGGATGAGATATAATATTTTATCTAGCTAACTGATGTCATTGATGTTTTAGTAAAGTTTATTCTGTGATGATGTAACTTGCTCATCCTAGGCCCCCTTACCGGTTGGAGCAAAGATCCCACAATCAGCTACACCTCAGCGCAAGTGGTCTCTCTTTGGGTCTTCACACACAAAAGTCCACAACAGGCTTAGAACCTGGCTCCTTGCGTCTGACCCTCACCCATCCAACACCACCGCTGAAGTGGATAGTGACACCAATGATGTAAATTCTGACTGAGCAGATTCTCCAGACTGAGCAGTCTCTTTCCTCGTGCCTTGTTTGTATTCAATAAAGTGTTGGAAAGTTAAAGTGCTAAAACTTAAATCTACAAATCTTTAGTATGTTTGACAACTGTTCGTACACAGGAAAATATTAATTACCCAAAAATTCCCAGGAAAATCCCATGGAAGGCTTTCTTCATAATTAGCTGCCACTATTACACATCAAAGCTTTTAGAATATATTGCATTAGCTATTCATTTTAAATGAGATGTTTATTTTGATATCCTGGCGTGGTGGTGCAGTAGTTAGCACTGGTGCCTCACACCTCTGGGACCCGGGTTCGAGTCACCGACTTGGTCACATGTGTGTGGAGTTTGCATGTTCTCCCCATGTCGTCGTGGGGTTTCCTCCGGGTACTCCGGTTTCCCCTCACAGTCCAAAAACATGTTGAGGCTAATTGGAGTTGCTAAATTGCCCATAGGTGTGCATATATGAGTGAATGGTGTGTGAGTGTGCCCTGCAATGGGCTGGCCCCCCATCCTGGGTTGTTCCCTGCCTCATGCCCATTGCTTCCGGGATAGGCTCCAGACCCCCCGCAACCCAGTAGGATAAGCGATTTGGAAAATGGATGGATAATAAGTACTAATAAGGTCAGTGGATTTGGAATCTGTGCCCATGGTCAGAAAGTCATGAGCTCAAATCCCGAGGCCAGTAGGTGTCATATCGCCAATGGGCTGCTCTAGTGGGGCTGACTGGGCCTCGTCCCTGAAGCCAAGCTTTAATGCGGTGTATGTAATTTTACATAAAAATGACTGCTAAGTAAACAAATGTATGGTGAGTGTGATTGCCTATTGCGTTTTATTATATGTGATGCACCTACTTCACAAAACACTTGTTAAAAGAACGAGGGGAGGTTAGAACAGGAAGTGGTCAGGAACACATAATGTCCTGTCATGGCGCCATCGGCAGATAACCGTGGCAGGCGATGGAGTCCTGTATCCTGCCGCCTGTGTGTCTTTTGGGAAGAGTGGGCTGAAACATTTACCGTATCCTTCCTCCCAGGTCATCCCTTGGACTCCTGTTCCAGTTCCCCTTTCGTTGTGTCACCCTTTGTTATAGCATTGGAAACGGATGTGCTCCATTTGTCAATATTTGGTACTGTACTAACCTGAGTATTCATTGTTTATCAAAGCAGCTATCATAAAGACTGAATATATATCTTATAGATATTACAGGAAGTCCTCCGGTTGTGACTGAGACCCATTGCTTAAGTTTGTCTTTAAATCCAGTTTGTAGATAAGTTGGAACAGATTAATACGGGTCTTATTTAGTCTCAATTAGTGATTTTGTTAGTAGATGTAGTACATATCTACTGTACTGTACCTCAAGCCGAAAAGCTGCAGAAGCCACAAAATGTTTTCACGAGCGTCACTAAGTAGTGCGTGCGTTCATTATTACAAACTGGGCTCTGTGGAGAAGGACCGGCAGTGCAGTGTCACTGCGTTTCGTCACTGTGAGCAAATGCACAATTGCAGACCGTGGTCACCTAATTTAACTGGACCCTCCCCCCCCCCATCCTTTTAAAAACAGTATCGAATATGAATTATTCCTAGATCAGCTTTGGAGCTAAGATCCACTTTGCAAGAAATATGAAACAGTTCTACGGTATCATCCACAGTTACTGGAACCCCAGGCTGCTCGCTCCAGGTGTTACGCTGGAGTGTGACGGCAGTGATTCGTAAATGTATTGATTAAGCAGACAAACAGGCAGACAGGCGGTCTCTTTATCTTAATCACTCTTTCTGCGCAAATAATTCATGCTTTTCTTGTCCCTGCCAATTATTGATGGTCCTTCTTTTTAAAATCTCAAATCTTGTTTATAGACTCATGTATTCCTTGAAAAAGGGAGTTCTGATGCCCCCCTCCCAAACTTTTGTACAGTAAAGATTAAATAAAGGATGTGAATCTGGTCTGGGATTTTTTTCAGAACAGGCACCAGGGACTATTCTATGGTTTGCCGCTAGGGGGCTCAGCCCCCGGAAGAAATACCTGCTAAAATGAATAAATCAATGAGCGGAAACAATAGAATGACTCATTCTTTCTGACTATTATTCCAATGTTATATCACACCCACTCCCCCCAAACTCATTGTATGAAATAAAAAGTAAAATTACATATGAATCTTCAGGCGAACTAAAATTGTACTTAACGTATCAATCAATCAATCAATCAATCAAATAAACAAACAAACAAACAAGGCAATATATATAGGCCTAATGTTTTTTGTGTTAAAGTTCATTTCTGGTTGTAATTAGATGTAGTCCTACCTGTAATTAATTACTCCGGTAAAACCGAGCCAGGTCTAAGCCTAGCCGAATGTGTAAATAATTATTTGGGGTCCTTATGTGTGTGAGAAAATGGCTCAATTTCTGTTAGGAATATTTATTAGTTGGTTGCTCATCTGCACACCGTTTTGTAATTAATGGTTTCTTATACCCACTTCTATTATAATCTAATATACATTTATAAATATAAATTTACAATAACTGAGTTTCCTAGTTGCAAACGAAAAATGTAAAGTATACATAAAAAGGTTAAATATGGAAGGCAGCTTGCTTGTTAAGCAGACTTGTTAGAAGCTGTTATATCAACCAAGCAGAAGAGTGAAGTGATTTACCAAGCCACGAGCAAGCAGTCTCTAATTAGATTAATTGCCACAGGGAGTTGCCCATTTGTTCTGGCCGACGTGAAAATGTCTTTAGCATCCTCTTGACAGTGACTACGCCTTTCTTGTTTTTGTCGTTTTTACAGGCAGCATAATCGTAAAATGCACGAAAGTTATTGCGTTTTTCGTGAGGTAATGAGACTTAAACAACCGCACACGCCATTTTCTATTAACGAAATAAAATTACGCGATGAGATTTTCCAGAGATGGAGGCGTAATTTTTAAACAGTATTTTTGGTGGATAGTCATAATTATTAACCTCTGTCTGTATTAAACTATTAGGACTACGGATACTTTCTGCAACAATTAGCATAAGAAATTGAAAGAAATGGCTCTCGTGGTTCAAAAAAGAGTTGAAGCGTAGTAATTAACGTTAATTTAACAATTGTTGTGTGACGTACTTGATAGAAACAAAATCATTTATATCTTGATTTTTGTAGACACCTCAGTAAGAAATAAAAATACAGCACAATAACAAGTGGTGATCTGAGAAACGTCTGTGACTTTTTTTGCACCCTCCCCTACTTCCATCCAGGACCATCACGCCGCCTCCTCTCCGGTTTCAGTCGAGCGTCTCATCGGCTCCTAAGAGGTTTACTTTACTATTACTAGCAAATGTCTGGAGCGCACTGCGTGCACAAGGAGCGCACCGTCTCGCGCTAATTCCTTAAAAGACCATAGTTCTCTATTGTACAATAAAGGTAAGTAGCTAGCTATGAAGTTTTTGGTTTTTCGAACATCATAAGCCTTTTATTGTGCGCAAGTTGTTTCATTGCTGCTTAATCCGCTTTTAAATATTGCGCCTTATGGTGCTACGATTGGTTGACCACTGTTTAAAAGGGGAAATTAAATGTATAATTTGTACAGTCACACACTGAATGTGTTTGAGTGGGCATATGAAAAAGGAAGGTGTAAAAATCAATAATCGGTTCGAATTTTTAATTGTGTGGAGAACATTACCTAGCTAATTGTACTCTTATATTAACTCTTATACAGCAGTGTAATTAAACTAGACGAACACATTGGATATACATTGCTTGGGTAGCGCATAATATGAAATGTGTTTAAACTTATAAACACAGAGATGTGTACGTTGCTTGAAAGTAGGTTACATTGGTGTGTCGATGGATTAGTTTTTGTGTTTTTAGGAATGATTGTGTTCAGGATGATCTCAGTTTAACTCTTACATAAGGGATTTCTTGCAAAATCAAGGGACACACAAGTTCAAGCCTCAGTAAGGCTATGGTCAGCATCCAGATTTTTTTATTATAAAGCTCATTAACACAACATCACAAATAGGAAGTGAAATATACGTCTTAAGTAAACATAATTTGAAAATAAAAATGTAATGATGTACAGTTTCTACACGTTTTTATGGCTGACAGAACAGCTCAGGTCGTCTTGTGTGCTTTCAAAAGAGTTTTTTTATAATTTAATATTAATACATGTTAACTAGTCTACTAAAGTTATATTATGGTTTATGATGTATAGGGATAAATATCTGTGAAGCTAAAAAATGTTGAAAGTAAGAGTCTAATTTAATGTTCTAAGTGACGCCATTGGTACGTCAGTCTATTTCCATAAATAGGTCCTGGGTGAGTAAGAGCGGCGCCTTTCAATGGGCAGGGAGTGAGGGAGGATTAGGGCCGTATCCGGCGCGAGGACTATTACGGTCCTTTGTTTTAAGTCTACATGAAGAGTGTGTTCGGACATCAGAGCCAAAAGGGAAGACTGGAGTGTGATGAGAAGATATAGAGAAATTAACCTCCTCTTAACTTAATTTCTGTGAAAGTGCAAAAACACCCCCCTATTTTTTTTTTTTTTTTTTAGGATACTATACAGAGAATTCACATTTTTGGGATAAAACATATGACGCAAAATTAAATAACAATAAAAAATCAAGTCAAATTGGGTTACTAAGGTTTCAAAATTCAGTTTTTTTTTTTTTTTTTTTTTTTTAAATCTCACATTTTCTGGAAATGTGAAGTTGTCACGCACTCAAACCATTTTTGCAGGGAAGAAACGGCACAGAAGCTTTAATGCTATAGTGTAGAATAAGACGGAGAACTATCAGTTTTGAAAATGCATGTGGCCATACATAAGGGAAGTCTTTATTATTTTTTGAATATGAATAAGTGGTAAAAATGTCAAATTACAGGCAGAGGATGTCTCCCTAATTTTAAACCACAGTCCATTATAATCAGGAAGCGGACAGTCATTGTGCTGTTATCTCCAGCCTCCAGCTATTTGGAAGCGGTATCGGATCATGATATTAAAGCGAATTATTGACTTTTAAGTCATAACTTAATAAAGGCCACTCTTTAGATTCATGGCAAACATCCTTTCATAGAACATTCCTTCTGCGAAAGAAGGAAGCAGGGAATTTGCATTAGCACTTTCTTGCAATTTTCCTACTTTTTTAAATGATTACATATAAGATTGGACATTTTGCTGGTGGGCATTTATAATGCGTGATGAACCGCTGATGAAAAGTGTAGAGTAGCGGAATATTCCAGGAGACTTAATCTAACCTGATTTTTATTAATTTTTTTTGTATCATTTTTTCCATTATTCTTCCTGCAGGGCTCTGTAAGGAGTTTTCTGACATTGACGCTGAGTTGCCTCGATCACCACCTTCAGTCAAGGAGTGCTGCATACACTAATTCCTACAGTGGCCATACCTAAGAAGCCTTTTTTCTATTGGTTAGGAGCAGACTAATCACTTCATGAAGAAGATTGCTTCTGAAGGCCATGGTGTTCTCAAGAAAATCCCTGACAATCTGATGCCAAAAAAAATTAATTGCTGGTAACATATTTTAAAGGAAACGAACACATAGTCTATCAGTGTTATTCTCCTTTCATTCCCCTGTCTTTGTTTTTATGAGGGAGGAGCTTAAAGCCAGACCGATGATTGGCTTAACCCTACGTTCCTCTTAAGCCCCTCCCTAAAGCAAAGAACCCCTTTAGACGCCATTAGCTTCATCACTGAATTCTGGGTAACAAAATGCCAGCCAAGATGCCCATGTACCTGAAGACTTCCACTCCAAAACGGGGCAAGAAGCTGAAGTTGCGAGATGTCCTTTCCAGTGACATGATTAGCCCCCCGCTGGGTGATTTACGACACAGTGCCCATGTAGGTCGTGAAGGTGAGGGAGATATGTTTGGGGATGTGGGGTTCTTGCAAGGCAAGCTAGACATACTGCCATTGCAGAACCGGTCCGAGGGCGACTGCCAGGTGGAAGAGACCTTCCATGTAGAAGCAAAGGGTCTGCAGTACCCTCACTGCCATTCTCACCCCAACATGCCCATTCTGAAGAGCACCTTTTCCATGCCAGTTTTTATGGCCCCTGAACAAGCCCCGCCAAAACCGCCCCGCCTACACTTAGAGGAGACTCTACCCCATACTCTGCAAAAGCAGTTGCAGCAACAACAGCGCTCGATGTCCGTCAGCGATGAGCATGGTCATCGAGGGGGCTGCTATGGAGATTTCTGTCATGACTTCAGCTACTCTGTCGCCAACCCTGCTTTCCGGCATCTAGTACCATCCTCAGAATCCTTCTCGGAGGCTTCTTCTGAGGATTCTATGCCTGATGGTTGCCTCCCATCGGATCCCCATCGTGGACTCAGCCTAGACTCTGATGCTGGGCTGAGCAATGAAGATCTGCATAGCGAGTGTAGCGAGTCGCCAGGTTTAGTCGGCTCGGACTCGCTTCTTGGCCTTGATATAGACCTAGGACCCTCCATCCTGGAAGATGTGCTAAAAATCATGGACCGTTACAAGACCGTGGACGATGCTTATGAGCTGTGAGATGGAGTGGATAGGGCTGCAGTGCGGTTTCCAGATATTGCCTATCGTCTTCATTATGTCTGTTCTCTTATTAAAGAAAAAAGAGTGATAAAATAGCTAAACTAAAGCTGTACTGATTTTATTATTGGGGTAGGAAAGTCAACTAGCAATTTATAACATTAAAAATTATAATCATTTTTGTTGTGAAGAAACAGGATGGATAACACTCTTATTCGTGTTCTGCTATTTTAATGATGACAACTATGCTACTGTTAATTCAAGGTCTTTAAAAACATAATTAAAAAAAAGTTGCATATATTTTTATAAAATCAGTATATAGTTCAAAATACAATGTAAAATATAAATTATTTCCAGCAAGTTAAGTACATGCTACAAAAGCTCCTCAAAACTAATAACATTTTGAATCAATGTTTATCGATGTTTAGCAATATATGTATTATGTTTTATGTTAAAGATTTACTTCTGAATACTGGATTGTTGTGAGGAGTTCATCACATCATCAATGTCCAGGAAAGAAGAGGATGAAGCGAATTTAGAAGAGCAAAAATGCTTTTTATGGATGTGTTGGGGGCAAAGAAAAGTTAAACATTCATTTTGAGATGAGAGCCTTTGACCATAGAGTGGCAGCGGGGGAAATATATTTCATTCATTTTCCTTAAGTAAGAATTACTATATTTTTGAAAATGCGTGAAATTGAAAAGGCTGGAAATGCAGATGCTTTATGCACTTGTTGCTGTAGACTATTTTTGCTGAAATTCACATTTGGTTATAAAATTGGAGTTGTTGGCTTTATTATTATGAATCTTACCCTACTCTATTCTCATTTTGTATTTTAAATAAAGATAGAAATCAAAACATTGTGCTCTTTTCCTGTACCGTGGTGTTTTTTTTTCCTTGATGTCCTTGTAATTGTATTACTGCAGCGTGATCTATTCTTCTAGATTCCATAAACACTTTTCCAGCCCAATGTCAGGGTGAGCCTGGAGCCGATCCCAGGAATCACAAAGCGGAGCAGGGAGCGAGCTGAATGTGACGTCAGTCCATCACATGGCAAAAGACAATAGTTCAGATAATCATGTTTGTAGACTACGGATGAAACCCATGGGGAAAACCCTAATCCCAGCAATGACAACATTAACCCCTACCCAGCCCTAACCTTAACTATAAGTAACCGGATTTTTTACATTTTTAGTTTTTTGATTGTAATCACAGATTTTTTTATATATATAAAATTTAATTTCCCTTTGTAGGGACCAAAAGAATGGTCCCCACAGTGTAATATCCAGATTCCCCATTCAGTGTGGGCAGTGGTGGCTTGATGGTTAGGGAAGCGCATTTGTTTTTGAAAGATTGCAGGTTTGAATCCCCGACCACCAAGGCACCACTGAGGTACCCTGAGCAAGATCCTGCCCCCGGGCGCTGAATTAGCTGCCCCCAGCTATGTCATGAAAGTCACATATTGGTTAAATGCAGAGGACACATTTCATTGTTGCGCATTGTGTGCTATGGTGTGTCAACAATGACCACTAATCACTATATTCTCATTTTAATATATACCAACACACACACGCACCCTGGTGGAGGGGTTTGTGTGCCTCTATGATCCTAGGAGCTACGTTGTTGGGGGGCAGCTGCCCCCGGCAGGGTCTCCCAAGGCAAACTGCTCCTAAGTGAGCAGTCAGACTAAATGTTATTCAAACAACCCCGTTGAAGAAAAACAACATCTACATCTACAATAGGGAACAAGGGGCCCTGCCCTGGGGACAGGACTGGGGGGCAGGGGGTCTCGTTGGGAAGTGCATGGTGGACAGGCCTCTATTCTGAAGGAGCTACATGTGTCCCCCCATGTGGTAAGACCCCCTGCCGTGAGGGTGTGGTGCCATGTGGATCAGGTGGCAGTCAAAGGCAGGGGGCGCGGCAGACCAATCCACAGCTACCCCTCTGCCTCTGATGTTTCAAAAACTAAATAGTTAGCGGGCACAGTCAGAAGACAGCTAGCTGGTTACCAGAACATGCTGCTTCAGCATCTGCTAAATAAGAAACGCATTTATTTAATACTTGGTGTAGTGACTGTTTGTGGCCAACAGGGGTCACCATGCAAATGGTGGTAAATGGAGCCGCTGGCAATAGTGTCACTCACAGAGCCAGCATTGAATTTCTTGCTTTTGTGACTATCTCTCTGAGTGGTGATTGACGGAAGTCCAAATATTCACATATGCATTCGACAGAATTTAATTTCATACGCTATTGAAAAGGGTCAGCTGGCTCCAATATCCCACTTTTTAAAATTAAATTTCCTAGAGGTTTACATACTTTTTACAATGATTCCTATGCCCCTGCCCAATTCACATAACCCGTATTGCTCACCGTTTACGCGTAAACCGCTGACTCTGTTTGTAAACTTACCAGAGCAAATCTTACAATCACTCAACACATAAAACCCATTAAAAGTAATGCCAGTCTGTACAAAGAGAACATGCATTGTTAAAATCACTTGACATCCTCATTTCATAATTTCACTCCACAAAGTAACCTACATCGAAAGCCATTCAGAGCTTGATTATTTAGGTCTAGCTCAAAACTAAATAGGGGTTGTACTTCCGTCGCACTTTTACGGACTGACATATACTCTAGCCACACAGAAGCGTTCAAATAAAGATTACCGTTAAATAAACCAATCAAATTAGAGGAAGGAGGGACAATAATGGAAAGTACGCTGTTCCTTGCATGCTTAGATGTGACATAACAGTGTATGGTATAGTTACAGAAATTCCAAAATAGAATATGTAAATAATTCTGGATATCATTATTAACTCTCTCTTGTTTTAATGTGAAGCACTGAGCTACAGCACACTGTATACGGGAATCGGAGGAGAGCGTGAGTGATACCAGCAAAAATGAAGTAGGTACTCTGTTAGCGAGAATGCAAAGTATTCTAAATTACAATCCATTGCCGTTATGCATTTTATAATTTATTATTTTAGTCGTATTTAATTGAACGAGATGGCTACGTAGCTGGCAAATTGTCTTATGACAAAAGATTGTGTTATTTTTCTCATCAGATATTTTGAAGTTGAAGTTTATCGAGCAAACCTAATATGCGTATCAAAATAAGAGTCGAGTTGGATGAAGTATAATTTGTGAATTTGTAAGTGTTTATACGCACTGCTGTTTTTCTCAGGTTGAACATCGAAGGTCTCCTGGTCTACTTCCCGTATGATTACATTTACCCTGAGCAATACTCCTATATGCTGGAGCTCAAGAGGACGCTTGATGCTAAGGTATGAAACAGCACCTACACCCAATTTGCAAGACACGTGCATACTGGGCATTCAGCGAAGGTTTTTAACGTTTCCTTTTTAAACTGTCCTAGGGACACGGAGTTCTGGAAATGCCTTCTGGGACAGGAAAAACCATCTCACTCCTTTCATTGATAGTCGCTTATCAACGAGTGGGTGTTGCATTTCTTTAAATCTTTGTAATTGAGATATAGTCACAAGCCTTAGCACTAAATATATTACTTAATGTCTCTGAAGTGTTTCAAACTTCTGCTAGAGAAAATGACTTTAAATGCCATTTTTTTTGACGAATCGTGTGACCAAAATAAATATGGTACTGTTTGTTTTGCTAACAAGTCACTATATACCCTACCATTTACCCTAAAAATAGAAGTCTGATGTGTTTAATGATTTTGAAAATGCTTCAGTTTCTGCTGTCCAAAACTGAACTCCTTAATAATAATAAAAATGAATATTACCTAATGTACAACCTCTTCCCACTGGACACAGACTTACCCCCTGGAGGTCACTAAACTGATATACTGCTCTCGAACAGTGCCTGAGATAGAGAAGGTCAGTACCCACACAGTCAGGCTATCAAAGCCATGCATTTGTTTGGAGAGAAATTTCTTGTACCAGAGTTTGCATGAGTTTCCTCCAGGTACCCCAGCTGAATCCTGCAATTCAAAGGCATAATGTCCATGGATCAGCCGTTTTGCATGAACAAACAGTCATTATATTCATCATCATAATGTTCGTCTTCACCTGTGTTTCCTCTTTGATAGGTTGTGGAAGAACTGAGGAAGTTGATGGAATTTTATGCCAAAGAGACTGGGGAAAACAGTCATTTTCTTGCATTGGCTCTTTCGTCACGCAAAAACCTCTGCGTGCACCCTGAGGTAAGGCTGGCTTGGTAGGATGTGGCTTTAAGCCCGTTTGGAGTCAGACTGGACCCTTGTTTTTGTGGTCTTTTCCTTTGGAAGCCTAATTTTTCGTAAGATTTCAGAATTGAGCTGTGTAGGGGGAACCTGACCCTGGAGTGTATCGTTTATTTTAGGTGAGCTCCCTACGCTTCGGAAAAGAGGTGGACGGGAAGTGCCACAGCCTGACGGCGTCGTACATACGCTCACAGCGGCAGAGCAACCCCAGCCTGTCTGTGTGCCACTTCTACGAGGTAAACTGCGCACAAAGAGATGCGCTCTAAAGCAGTGATTCCCAAATCCGGTCCTCAGGGACCATGTTTTTGCTCCCTCCCAGCTCCCTGCCAGACGGCCCACATTTTTGCTCCTTCTATAGTGCTTTTTCACTGCTGTTAACCTTTGTTGCATTATTACATTGCAGTCAATATGTATATTTTCACTTTTTACAGATGTGTGTCTTCTGTACGAAAAGTCTAGTCTGGGTTACACTCTAGTTCTTCTTTATATGTTTCTTGACGTGTCTTTGTTTTCGCTTCTCCTCGGTTCCTGTACCCTGGCAGGACTTTGATGCCATTGGCAGGCAGGTTCCACTTCCCAGTGGCATCTATAACTTGGATGATCTGAAGGAATTTGGCCGCCGGAAAGGCTGGTGCCCATACTACCTTGCCCGATATTCTGTAAGCACTTTTACCTTGTCGTTTGTAAATTCTGTGCAGCAGTCTAATACATCTAAAGTCTGCAGTTGTGGTGTAGACTTCTTTGTGGTGTGGTAGTGATGCTGGTGGTATAGTATAGCGCAGTACTCTCTATAGATTATAACTGCTGTTGCCTTTCACAAAGGGCAGTACCTAAGCCCAGAACATAATTAATTATCCTCAGAAATAGTGAGATATAATTGCACTCATCTTATCATTTTGCTGTTAAAATTGTCACGCATAAGCTCCACACTCGGCACAACATATTGCATATTACAATTACTTTAGCAAAACTAACAGTGTGACATATTATCCGTGCTACTGAATCTCGCGGCGTTGTGCTTATGAACCTGAACGTGTGAGCTGCAATTGAATGGTTTAGATTCTTTACGAGTCTCGCTGTAGTGCCCCTGAGCAAAGTGCTTAAGCTGGACTGCTGCAGAAAATTGTACAGCTGTATAAGTGAGTAAAAACGCTGCTTCAGGTAGAATAGTCCTTGAATGATTTAAATTAGGTTAATTTAAACAACAATAATGTATTGATCAGGTCGATAAGTAACTTATGTTATTTTTTTCTCTTATAAACAGATCATCCATGCTAATATTGTAGTCTACAGTTATCACTACCTTCTGGATCCGAAGATCGCTGATCTCGTATCCAAAGAACTTGCCAAGAAATCAGTTGTGGTTTTTGATGAAGCACACAACATTGGTAGGAAGGTCATGTTTTATTTTCCTCCTTGATCTGCGGGCTGTTTCACGGTGCAACGTGCAACCCACTGCTTTCACCCGCAGATAACGTCTGCATCGACTCCATGAGCGTCAACATCACCAGGAGGATCCTGGACCGCAGCCAAGCAAATGTGGAGACCTTGCAAAGCACCATTCAGAAGTATGGAAACCAGTCACATGTTTGCGTTCTCTGCCGCTGACTTTGGCTAGAGACTTCATGAATTTGTGAACAACATGTGAAAGGAAATCATGATTATCTTTGCTTTTTTTCTCTTCATAGAATAAAGGAGACTGATGCTGCAAAATTAAAAGAGGAATACAGGAGATTGGTGGAAGGGTTGAAGGAAGCCAATGTTGCTCGTGAAACGGATATTTATCTCTCCAATCCTGTGTTACCTGATGAAATTCTTCAAGGTCTTTTTTATTATATTTATCATTATTGTGTAAAAATTAAGATATATCACTGCAAATATATTTTCATCATATTTATTAAAGGCCAGTCCTTTGTCTTAAACATCCGCTTTATATCGTTCATATATTTCAATTTACTGCTTCTGAACCAATACGAAATGTTTTGCTGAAGCTACCAAAATGCATAAAATCATTAGCACAGAAGTCAACGAGATGGCTGCTTATTTTGTCGAAGCACAGAAGCCGTCCCAGGCAGCATCCGGACAGCAGAGCACTTTGTGGGCTTTATGAAGCGCTTTCTGGAATACCTGAAATCCCGGCTTCGCATCCAGCATGTGGTGCAGGAAAGCTCTCCACAGTTTCTCAAGGACATTTTCGAGAAGGTCTGCATCGACCGCAAGCCACTCCGGTAAGAGTGTTACAATTCACCCTCCGTATCAAAATTCAGTCCTTGTGCAGACAACAGTGCTGCGTAACAATGTCAGTCATATATACGGTGATCCTCTGCCTTTCGCGGAAGTTACGTTCCAGACCCATCAGTGATAGGTGAAAATCCGCGATTTAGAAAGACTATATAAAGGATTTTTTTTATAGCTTAAGCCTTAAAATACCCCTCCCACATGCTTTTAAACACGTAAACTTATTAAAACACACTTTGTAAACACATATATGTGGATGTCGGGCTAAGGATATGGGTGACATAATAATTATATGTAATTTGTATGTATGTATATATATGTATATATATATGTGTGTATATATATGTATATATATATATGTGTATATGTATATATGTATATATATATATGTGTGTATGTATATATATATATATATATATATATATATATATATATATATATATATATATATATATATATATATATATATATATATATATATATATATATAGACACACACACACACACACACACACACACACACACACACACACACACACACACACAAATCACAGGGAACTGTGGTGCGTTGGGGAAAAATCCACAATATAGCGGGGGCGCGATAGCTGAACCGCGATATAGCGGAGATCACTGTATTTAGTATGAATGTGACATGGGTCATGTGTAGCAGGGTGCCATGTTGGCTTCTACTTTGTAATAACAATAACAGCAAATATGATTTAATAATTCAGATTACTTAAGGATTTTTTCCACAGTTCTGTTTCATTAGGATTAACTGCGATCATGTATTATTTTGTAGCATTTTACCTCCTGTTAAATGTACATTATTTAGTTGTTCGAGATGGGATGGTTGAAGTTTTAGTACATTTCCTCATGACTCTTGTACATCTCCAGGTTTTGTGCCGAGAGACTGCGCTCGTTACTACGTACCCTTGAGATCGCCGATATCACCGATTTTTCCGGCATCACTCTCATCTCGAACTTCGCAACGCTGGTCAGCACATACAGCAAAGGTAGGGATCCTGCCCTTCACGGGTGTCACTGACCTGATCCTCTGCATATTTTTACTGGTTTTGGGGGTAAACAAATGTACCTGCAGCAATTATTTGGTTGTTTCAGGCTTCACCATCATCATAGAGCCGTTTGAAGACAAGACGCCCACCATTGCTAATCCTGTTCTGCACTTCAGGTACGATTATCCTAATCTTCCCGTAATCCGTCGTCAGCGTCTCTGGGATTTTCACATTCACACCGAAGGCAGTACCGTATTGACACATTTTATTGATTCCTTGTATTTAACAGTTCATACAATTTATTTCTGGCATACTTGCATCTAAGGAAGCTTACAGATTTGGGTTTAAAAATGGACCAAACCCAAAATTGCTAAATATTAAGCTTTCAATGGTCATAACAAATGGTCAGATAAGTAGCAAGAACAAAAACTGGTTTTGCAGTTTTGGGTTTGGCCTATTCTTTGCCCAGGAGTGTACGTAGTGTCATACAGTGACTATCAGATTTATTTTCGCCTCATTATTATTATTATTAAGATCTCTTTCTAACTCACACACTGTCACAGTTAATATTGTGGGACCTTTGGTCAATAAGACATCGTAGAAGGAAATAATTTCAAAGACGTCATTATTCATTAATGTAATGGAGAGTCTAAGAATGCTGCTTTGGATGTTTTATCCCATTGTTTAATAGCTTTGTTGTGTACATTACAAGACACACACACACACACACCCCCCCCCCAATCGTGAACATAGTAACATATGAGTCAGGAGCTGGAACAAGAACAGTTATTACTCAACTGCAATGAATTTTTAAGCTTCCCTCAAGCTGAAGAAAACTGCATAAAAGCAATGCAAATAACCAAAACAAAATAATGACTAAAAATAATGGCGGTAACAGATGGTAATTTAGTGCATGTATACATTCAAAATATGTCAGCAACACATCATGGAACCTGTATGTTGGATGGCAATTCCACGAATCTTTTGATTTGACTGTCGGACGTCTGCTGTTTCTTTTTATCAATATCGATCCTCGTTTGAGATTAATATAGATTCCTTTAGAACACGTGAAGTTAGAAGTGCAGTCATGATTTTGTGGTGCTGTTTCAAGCTAAAGGAATTCTGTATCTTCACATTCCAAGTTGCATGGACCCCTCTATTGCCATCAAGCCAGTGTTCGAACGATTCCAGTCTGTTATCATCACTTCAGGGGTAAGGTCCTGCCTTTGGGCCCAAAGTGTGGGTATGAATATGTTCCTGTTGTTTGACTGTCCGCTTAAATACATTATTATTTCATTTTCAAACACTCTTTGTGGATCTTTCTCAACTCAGACCCTTTCTCCATTGGACATCTACCCCCGTATCCTTGACTTCCGACCGGTTACCACGGCTTCCTTCACCATGACGCTGGCCCGCACCTGTCTTTGTCCATTGGTGAGATTTCATTGACATAGTGGTGCACATGCACGGATGAGAGTATGGAGTGTGAGATTAGAGCTTGTTAACCGAAGGATTCTTCTAGATTGTAGGGCGAGGAAACGACCAGGTGGCCATCAGCTCAAAATTTGAGACGCGAGAAGATTTTGGTAAGAGCTATTGATCTGTTTGAAAAATCTTTATTTTTGGTTATTTTGTTTAAAATTATGCAACAGTCAGTTTTTAGACTTTATTGTCTACTTGTAAGGAGGAAATAGTACCTGAAATCAGAACAGGTGAAGATTTTTTGTGAGTATAGGAACTACTGCATTCTGCCTGTCTTTCAGCTGTCATACGTAACTACGGGAATCTGCTCCTGGAACTGTCGGCCATCGTGCCCGACGGCATTGTTGCATTCTTTACCAGTTATACATACATGGAGAATATTGTGGCATCTTGGTACGAGCAGGTATGTGTTTCATAAAATACAGAGAACTTAAGAACCATAGTTCTGTTGAAATCGATCTGTTTGTCATCGAACAGAGTGGATTTACTTGATCAATAGGAATTCATATTTATGGATGAGATGCCAAACCACATGCAGTCCTTCTCAACCTTCAATAAATGCCTCAACACCAATCTGTTCTGGGAACAGCTGTACTAGCTACTCTGTGTTCCCTGAATGCTCTTTGTCTTTTGATTGAGATAGTTGTCGTCTTTTGCTACATTTATAAAAAGTGTTTTATAACCTGTAAATACTTGTAAGTCATTGGAGACTCAGCCTAGCTGGACTATTTAACTCCTTAACTGCTGTATGTTTGAAATGTGCTATTTGCCTCACTTATATTTATACAAAAGTGTCTATGAAATAAATGTAAACTAATCTGTATTTACATTTGGTACATACTTGGGCGTGGTCTATCACCAAAGGTGCCTAAATGATAAACTCATGTTTGATCACACAACTCATTATTTCTTCTGTGATTTGTTTCATGAATCGTCTGTCCAAAAGTCTCAAGTCATTCATTTTCACTGTGTATAAAATATTCAAAATTATTCATTGCAATTTAATTAACTATAGTTAACCAAAATTGGTACCAGACTTTCCATGTTTACATAATTTTATGTGCTACTGTTGTGATCTCCATAGCGTGAGGAACAGTATTGCGTTTCAGTGACCTGCAATACCACGTCATGATTCCTTGATTTAACGCTCAGCCTTCTGGTTCCAGGGAATCCTGGAGAATATCCAGAGGAACAAGCTGATCTTTATTGAGACACCTGATGCCGCTGAAACCAGTATGGCTCTGGAGAAGTATCAGGAGGTCAGTGCAGCTACGGGCAGCAGAGACTCTCTGGGAGAACATTTATTATTATTGTGGTTCAGACAACACAAGTGTATTTGCTGACCCCTAGTGTGGAACTCTGATTGGTGGGAGGAACTGCACATTGTGTGTTTGGCGAAGAGGCCTGAAGGGGTATGTTGGTTTTTTGTACTGATTTTGAGGGTGTATCCCTGCAGGCCTGTGAGAATGGCAGAGGCGCGATTCTGCTGTCAGTGGCAAGAGGAAAGGTGTCGGAAGGAATCGATTTCGGTGAGGGAACCTGGATGATGAGATCGCCGAAAACGTTGCCAGCGTTGTGCCTAATTTGTGCCAGTGTTGCTCCTCGTCCTAACCTTTTACGGTTCAAGAATGTCTCCATAAACTTGGCTATAAAGTACTTCATTATCCTTCTCTCTCTCCCCCCCAGTGCATCACTATGGGCGCGCAGTGATCATGTTTGGTGTACCGTACGTCTACACCCAGAGCCGGATCCTCAAGGTCCGTCTCAGTGTGTTTAGGAAACCCTACTTTTTCAGTACCAGGGTTACACTGAATTTGTCCGGGTCACCATACAGGGGCCACCCAGGATTCAGTTTCATTGCATCACAGGGTCCAGGATTATCCATCCTTACCCTGTCTCCCACCATATTTCAGTTTACTTCCAAGTCATTATGCTACCGACTTGCTAATACCCTGAACTTGCTAAAGTCTTCATGACTGTATATTTATATTCAAAATATCAAATGCTCCAGTACTATAGATGCATCTATTGCTTGTTACATTTTTTTTAACGTCAGGCACGCCTGGAGTACCTGAGGGATCAGTTCCAAATCCGGGAGAATGACTTCCTGACTTTTGACGCCATGCGACATGCAGCACAGTGCGTGGGCCGAGCCATCCGGGGGAAAACTGACTATGGCTTGATGATCTTTGCCGACAAGGTGAGCATGTATTCAGCATTAGACCAACTTGTAAAAGAATTGGCTTACACGTGTGGGTGGAGGAGGTGGAGATTTCAGGTGCAGAGAGTACAAATCCAGACCAAGACCTTGTTTCAGCCAATCAGTGGAGTGCTCTGTGACTGTGAATCTGTGACTCAACTGGTATGGATCTGTGCTCTCTGGACCTGAAATCTCCATCTCTGGGGGTGGGATGGGAAAAGACAAAAGCTTCTGGATCATAAAAGGTTTGCTTAACATTAGGTTGTATCCTGACTTACTTATACTTTGTCTACCCTGGGATAAACCATGGATCACTGCAAGCACCCCCCCCCCCAATCAATGCATCCATGTTTCCTTCCTCCAGCGCTACGCTCGTGCAGACAAGCGAGGCAAGCTGCCCCGCTGGATTCAGGAGCACATCTCCGACGGCAGTCTGAACCTGACCATTGATGAGACCATTCAACTGGCCAAACACTTCCTGCGACAGATGGCCCAACCATTCCGAAGGGTAAGCGGCTTAATTTCTGCCCACCTCCCACCGCGGAATATTGACATCTTACAGATTGGGCCAGGTGTCCTTCCTCAAGGGAAAGAACTTTTAATTCTGATAGTCTAGTAAATAAAAAGTAGTTCTCTGCTTATTTCTGTTATCTAACCCTTCCTTTCAACACTGATCTCATTGGCAATATGATAATCTGCTCAGTTGACATTTCCAGCTTTCTGACATCTCACGTATTTGCTTTGACCTTTGACACGATGGTAAATTTATACAAAGTGAATCTCTTCTCTTTGTAGGAGGACCAACTGGGCCTGTCCCTCCTCACTTTGGATCAGCTGCAGTCAGAGGAAATGCTGCAGAAAATAGCTCAGATTGCTCATCAGGCTTGAAGGACCCGTCTAGAACATAGACTGAAGCGCAGAAGTCTAGATGGATATGGTGCACACACGTCATTCCAGCAGAAACAGATGCAACTGTAATGTATATAGAGGCTTTTAAAAAAACTTTTCAGAAGAAATTCATATTTGAATCATATGATATTTGGAGTATTATGTAATACACACCGAATTTTGTCTAGTTGAACAAAAAGTTGAATCAGAGTAAAATTTTGTATCAGTTTTCAAAGATTGTTCTTGCACATGTTGAACATGGCAGCTCCAACCTTAAACACATTGTAACAAATGATAAAGACTTTTTTCCTAAACCCACTTCTCTAGTGCATTTTGTCTGCAATTAAATGAATCTTTTCATCTTAAAACTGTTTATATTAAAGTACTCTGCAAACATTAAACAGTAACCAAGTTTCCAGTCTAAATCAGACATATGAGCAGACAGTACTTATGACAATTATGGCAGCAAAAGCATTCACTTGGTGTATAACAGTATCTTCTGTTTAGTAAAAAATAATGTAGTCATTTTGATTAAAACTCGAACAGTCATTGTCCCATGAACCTACTTAGTGTTTAAAGACAATATCGGCAGTTTGAGTTGCGATCACTGCTGCAGTGAGATGCATTTCTCCTTAGTGTTTACATCAAGGTTTTACAGACCTGCAACCTGTATGTTTACAATTTTGAA
Organism: Brienomyrus brachyistius; assembly: GCF_023856365.1. Lineage (NCBI taxonomy): Eukaryota > Metazoa > Chordata > Actinopteri > Osteoglossiformes > Mormyridae > Brienomyrus > Brienomyrus brachyistius. The sequence goes on along the minus strand of NC_064549.1, from coordinate 8,182,701 downwards.
ACGTGTTCCCACTTATATGACTCTTCTTTTATGTTTTACTAAGATCAGTTATCAGAAACTGAATTCCTGCTCCTTGAAGTGCTACATATTTAACCAGCACAACAGAGCTGCTGAAAGCGTGGTTTGTAATATAATCAGCTTGTCTGGCTGTGGATTTGAAAGCTGGGTAAGCTAATGCTACCAGCTCTAGACATAGGGGCTGCCTACAGGGTTACATCAGACAAAGCTGGAGTTCATAAAATATGGGGACTATCAATATTAATTCAGTCAACTGAAGATCAGTATCCTGATTTAGTAATGTAGCTTGTTTCTGAAAATCATAATATTTTTTAAATAGTACACATTTGATGACTATGGGAAAAAATTATGTATAGCAATTTGCTTTGAGGATACGAGCATGGACAAGGAGTTAGTTTTACAGAAATTATATTGCAGATGATGGCAAACGAAAATAGACTTTGATACTACAATAAAAATAAATAATTGGAGCTGTTACTTTGAGACTTTTGGTACATTATTCCGTAACACTTGAAGAAAAATATTAACACAATGACTGCATTTTTAATGTACGAGTCAGTGCCAATGTGACTAAAAATACCACAGTGAAGGTACTAACCAGGTCATTTCAGTTTTATAGCAATAGTGTGTTTCAAGGGGTGCAGTGGTCAGGGAACCAGCTATTGCTGAAATGTTTGTATTGAAATATAAGGCAGGGATTCATTTTAAACTTCAAAAACAGACTGCTTGAAGACGAAGCAAATTTCATTTTCAGCCTCCCTTTCAGTTTTTAAACATTGTACAGTGTACAGTGTTAATTGTACAGTGTTAATTTTCTTCTCTGCTAGTTCGCTACCAGAATACAGCAAAAAGCATGTAATTTATCAAACTGGATCTAGTTTCTTTTTATTATTGTAGGCTTGAGATAATTGTGCTTTTTATGTCATTTTAACAATAATTTAAAAAATGTAAATATCAAAATATGTGTAAAATATAAAAAAGTTTGAGTTAAACTTTTCCTAAAATGACACTTACTTTGTTACTACTGAACTTAATAATGTTCATTCATATTCATAACGTTTTTAAAGTCATGATTACGTAATGGAATTGAGCAAAAAAAAAAAAGTAAAATGAAATTATTTGCAGAGGTGGAAAGTTCATGTCCAAGAAGTAAAAATCCAGATTAAGATTTTGTTTCAACCAACCAGTCACAGCCAGAGAGTATAATCAACTGGCTGGTTGAAAAGTGTTAAGACACTGCCCTTTTCCAGTGCTGGTGAATCTACCCTACACACAGTGCTGACATCTATTTTATTTTTTTTTGTTATTTGACCTACATGGTTTAGTGAACCAGTAGCACATGAAATTCAACCAGTGTGAGTCCACAGACAGTCTTCCCTTGCTGCATAACATTTGTGTTAAATAATCCAATCAGATTTACCCACACAACTGGCTTCTTGTCTGAGAAATGGGGCTGAATCCTGCATTTATCCGACAAGTCCCCAATGCCCCTGTGGGATCAGCACAGCCATTCACCAGGATTCTTTTGTGTCTTGGTACAGATAATCCAGTGGGACAAGTGAAGGTTTAGGAGATAAGTGGGTCTTAAGCAGGAAGCGGGCCACTCACAGACACAGGTCCAGGGTTACGGGTCCAAGGTTGCCAGGTGGGCTACTATCTGGTTCCAGTCAGGGACGCACGACGAGCCAGACTCTGGGCGCTGGAGCTCAGGTTCCGAGAGTCTGTCAAGCTGCTAAGACTCTGAGCAGAGGATGATAACAGGGTGATAACAACCAAACTTTAAACCGATACATCAAGATTAATTTGACATTTAAACATCTGATTGATTGTACTGATTGATACATACATCATTCAAAATGTGGGCTAACAAAACAGCAAGGATTACGCAAAGACAAGCTGGCCTTCAGACACTGGGACTGTGTGTAAGATCATCCTCCTTACCTGGGCTGCATCCTGGTTCTCTCGTACGCCAACGTTCAACACATTAAGGGAATTGGCCCTTTTCATTCTGGGGAAGAGGTCAGCAGAGAGTCACATGACCTGCCGAGTCACATCATATCCACAGCCATATCGAAACTCTCACCTGCCTGGAGAGCGCGTCAAGAATCGGTGAAATGAAAACGTATCCTTAATTCCTTCATGTTACCCTGGAGTAGGAGCAGTGGCGTCCTCCGTCCCGACTCCCTTCAGCTTGCGCACCAGCTTCTCGCTGCTCCTCCGGATGGACTCCCGCAGTTTGGTGAAGGAGCCACTGCGTTTCAGGCTGCCCAGTCCGTCCTGCAGGCAGAAACAGAGAAGCTGTCGGGCCTCCTGTAGTGCTGGGAGTTCATTAATAGTAGCTGCTCTGCAGAAATTAGTTACAGACTCTGTTGACGAAAAAAAAACTATAAAAAGTCTGAATTGACTTTACTAAAAGCCTCTTTTAAAGTCAGTAAAATGGTATTTTTGTCTAAGAGAGTTAAAAAAAAAAAAACACACTGCAATAAATGTGCTTGACAGATAAAGGATTTTTACATACAAGACAATTGGCTCTTCGCCTGTAAGGCATTTGTCCTGAATTAGAATGGAAAAGGTACTGAGAATTTCCCCCAAATACTGCCGTAACTGAAACAGAAGATTACCTGTCGGTAGGTTCCCTCTTCTGTGCTGAACCACATGGAGCTGCCGTCCCCTTAAGAGCAGAAGGTATCTCCTCACAACCAGAAAAACTGCCGTTACAACAACTCTCATCCTGCTTCCCTAAATGTCCCACAAAGCAACTTACAGTTTGACAAAAACCAAACTGTAAATGGGTGCGTCAGAATTCGACGATGCCGCTTCAGGGAATCATGAACTGAGACGCATTAATCCGAATTCAAAAAATTCCAAAACGAGGAATACAAACAAATTTAGAAATATACAAAAAATACACAAACGGCTAAAATTAACCTGTAACTAAAACAACAGACAGAAATAAGATGTTTTTTTTCCCTGAGTAAAAATGTGACAGAGTGTGGACAATAAATGCTTGGTGAATATATTCTAGCTTTTAGGTTTTTTAACCTTCGACTGATCCGAACTCCTTCTCATGGGCCCGGGTCAGGATCTCCTTGTAAAGGGCCTCAGCTTGTCGGTACTTTCCTTGCTTTAAGTAACAGGAGGCCTGTAAAGACCAAGATAAACGAAAAAATATAAACACAGCTTCGTTTTCATGATCCAGTTCTGGCCATAATAACTTTTGTTTCCTTACCAACATCCTTCAACTGTTGTCCATCCATCCATCCACACCCATCCATCCATCCATCCTTTTTCTGTAACCGCTTGTCCTATTCAGGGTTGTGGGGGTATGGAGCCTATGCCAGAGACTATGGGCACAAAGCAGGGAGCAGCCCAGGATGGGGCGCCTACCCATCGCAGGACACATTCACACACCATTCACACCTACGGCAATTTCGGTAACTCAGTTAACCTCAGCATGTTTTTACACTGTTAGGGAAACCCCAAACACATGGACCCATAGTGGAGACTCGAACCCTGGCCCATACTACCTAACACCTACCTTAACATCTCTTGTATATCGACTCCTCCAGTTTCAGCACCACATAATCAAACTCTCACTTGACCACTATACAGTCTCTCACCAGGTTATTCTTGGTCTTGGCCACGTTGGCATCATCTGGCCCCAAGCGGCTCTCGTAGATATGCAGGGCACGCTCGTAATACTGTTCCACCTCTTGGTATTTTCCTTGGTTCTGACACAGCAAGGCCAGGTTGTTTAGCTGTTTGGCTACATCTGGATGGTCCATTCCCAGCACCTGAGGAGAGCACGGCACACAGTATGCATGTGTATGGCTAGCACTATGGTAGCAATGTAGCAATAGCAACCTCGACAACAGGCTCAGCTCTTATGGAAGGACACTGCATTCACACCACTGCAAACTAAACCAAAATTGCTTGGCTGTTACGTATTAGGTTAATTCATAATGCTAGAACACAAACGGTTCCCCCAAGCATTAAACAATTATTTTAAGTCATTCGCTATCTTTTTGTACTGTGAGCTCTACGCTAACTGCTCAGTAGCCCTTGCCTTACTTTCTCTCTGATCTCCAGTGCCCTCTTGCACAGTGGCTCCGCCTCCTTGAACTTGCCCCTTTTGCCGTATAAAACTGCCAGATTGTTGAGGGTAGCCGCCACCTACACAGAGACCCAGGGACTGCAGCCTTAGACCCCTTTCAGGTTCAGAATTATGTCATTTACCGAGTTTTGTGTAACGTAAATCGTGGAAAGACAGGTACATTCAGAGCACTTAAATACTTCAAGATATTTTAATGGTTCAACAATATCAACACTGAACAGCCATGTCTATGGCTACCAGAGCATGCAGCAGCTCTATATTACTGCCCAGTGACAGCTCAGCTAAATGACTGAGTGCTGAGGAAGGGGGATTGAATATGCTGCTTAATTTAAGAGTACAGAGGTGGGTAGAGTGCTTGAGGACTCTTACTGCAGGGTGATCTATGCCTAGGGTCTTCTCCCGTATGGCCAGTGCATCATTCAGTAAGTTGGCTGCCTCTTTGTACTTATTCTGATCCCTTCAATGTCACAAAAAGTTGGTTAATGTCACAGACACATGGTCTTGTTTGCACTGTAGTAGTTCATGCAGTAGAGGCATTTTTGAGTTACCTGTAGACCAGGGCGAGGATGTTAAGCATGGTGGCCACGTCAGGATGGATATGGCCCGAGGACTTCTCCAAGTCCTCCAGAGCCTGCTTGCACAGGGGCACGGCCACCTCATACCTGCCCTGGGAGGCGTACTGGATCACCAAGTTATGTAGGGTACGCAAGCGGGCAGGGATCTCATACCCTCCCTGCTGGGCGGCTACGGCTGCGCTGCTGTGCTGCCGGGAGACTGGAACCAACAAAGGAGGACAAAGACACACATTTAACAGAGACAGGACATGAAATAATCTAAAGTGGGCTGGGAACCTAAAAACAGCAGGACTAACATCACATCAATGGCGATTTATGTTTAATACTGAGACACAGAGTCAAGTGCCACGTAACATTTCGGTCAATGACGGATGACATATATGGCGTTGATCCCATTAGATTAGAATAATAGTTAGAATTTAGTGATCAGTGGTCATTGCTGACACACCACAGTACACAGTGCACAACAAGGAAATGTGTCCTACAGTACGTAATACTTGATAATGGTAATCAACAACTATGTTACTGGTTCATGTATTTACTATACTGCACTTTTTATCGTTATTTATGCTATAGCATATAGCCTAGGTGTGTAGTAGACTATACTATCTAGGTTTGTGTAAGTACACTTTATGATGTTCATATGATGACAAAAATCGCCTAACATGGCATTTCTTAGAATGTTTCACTACGAAAAGGTAGGAAGCAACACAGATATCCAAACATTTACAGACATCGACAGTATGTCTGTTGAGATCCATGTTGCGATTCATGGTTATATGATAAACTTACTCTGTGACTGTTCCTCCTCTTCCGTAGGGAAGAGATCATCTAGGGATTCCTTAGAAGAGGCGGTTTCTTTGTCATCCTTCAAGAAAATTAGGATATAAATTAAAAATAAGCGGCACAGAGACACTGCAGGGTGGAATTGGGGTTGTAGAGATATGAGTGGAATCACATGGAAAGAGACACAAATAGTAAGTCAGTAAGTCTAAGACAGGGTTTCCCAATCCAGTCCTCGAGGGCCCACACCAGCTCCACATTTTTGCTCCCTTGATGCTCCCAGCCAGGCAGTCCACATTTCTGCTAGGGAGCTTGGGGGGAGCAAACATGTGGACTGTCTGTGGGTCCCCTGAGGACTGGATTGGGAAACACTGGTATCAAAAAAGATATTGCGGGGTGGGAAGTCATGTGACAAGGTAGCTACCATCGACATACAGACTCGAGACACTGACCAACGGTGACTCATCCTGGTCGTATTTTCGAATGCTGCTCATGAACTGCAGGTGCTGGTTCTGCTCCTCCAGGGTGACCATCTGCTGCTCCAGCTCCTGCAGCCGCTGCTGGGCGCTGGCCAGCTCATCGCGCAGCCACTGGTTCTCCTGGCACAGCCGGCGGACCTGAGCCCGCAGCTTCTGCTTCTCGGCCTCCAGGGAGCTGAGGTGCGCCGACAGAGCCACCATCACCTGTGGGTGCAATTAGATTTAGTCTCAAAATGGCGTGAGCTGAGTAACCTCAAAACACCTGCCGAGTTTGCTACAATTTGGAGAATCTCGAGGCCCAGTATAACAACTTTATCAGTAGACAACTTTATCTGGAAAGGGCTGGTGTGTACTGTATGTAGGTTTTCGCTACAACTCCATAATTAGACGACTGATTGGCTGAAGAGTCCTCAGACCTGGAATTGAACCTCTGACTTAAAGGTTAAGCCAAAAACTGACATACACACCGGCCCTTTGCGGATAAGATTGCCTGCTGCTGTAGCATAGGATAAATGTTTGGAAGATAGAGGAGCATCCACCACAAATCTACTGGATACCGTCTGCTGTAGCACAACCGTTTGCTGTTTTCAGTCATCTTTTCTTCACGTCTGGTCAACAATCGTGCTCAATCTTACAGCTTTGACAAAGCATGACACTGATACATCCTAGCAGTCATCGCAAGAATAGTGGTAAAGCGGAGTAATGCATATCGAAGTGTCATCTCTGATTAAAATCTCTTTGCGTGACCGAGCTCTATGGCTTACCTGAGCTTCCCCCAGGCCTAGCTCAATCCTGTCCAGTGACTGCTGGATGAGACCATGCTTCTCATGTTCCACACTGCCGGCCTCACCGGCTGGCCCGTGCTGCCGGATCTCCTGTAGGCTGTCCAGGAGGCTCTGGTTCTCTCCCCGTAGAGCTTCTAACCCTGCGATGACCTGCCGTGTGCCGCACAGGATGTCTTCTGACAACATGACTGAGCCCCACCTAGATCTATATGATCAGAACTGAGAAATCTGACAGGTGACCTTCTCTCCTGTTATATAGCACATGCAACATTCCACAAAGATTCTTTATATTGAATTGAATCTGTCTAACAATGTCTTTCATTTTCGCTATGCAATTATGAAGCATCGCGTGCTTCAATCCTGTTCATTCAATAGATCTTCATATATATTAATTTTATCACTGTGACCTTGTAGTGGAAAAGCAGCATGAAAGATGGATGAAACATGGACTGCTAGGCTCAAGTGCCCTAATTCACACTTACTCACAGTTAGCAGTGTTTTTGCTTCAAAGAGAGATTACTTCAATTAAAAATGTGAAATCTGATTAAAATATAAGCAGCAGTATCAGCTCTGTGAAAATATGCACTCATTTTCAATAGTAGCTATTATATGAGCTGCTTTCAGTGTACATGTAGAATATATGCTGTAATAATGAAAAAGGCATTTCAGGGCATTGAGTTCTCAACAAAACAAAGTTCTCTTGAAAAGTTCAGTGCCTTATAATGACGTGTTAGAGTCTAATTTTAAGTTCAAGTTAATTCCCGTTGAACAGCCGCTAAAAGTTGAGTCTTTCATTACATAATACATGCAATAAAAACTATAAGATGGTGGGACGATCTGATTTGTAAAATAACAGTACAAGAGGCAGTGGTTTTGTAATAGGAAAGAATATTTGATTCTTTGATACTGCAATGAGAACACAAAAAAAAATCACATTATAAATTTATGTGTGAAGAATGACTAATGCATAATAGGCACATACTTGACCCTTTATTAAAATACACTGTTACATGCCTGAAATTTACTGCTGTCGAAACAATAGATACACCATCAGGTTTGTTAGAGAGCAGAAAAATGCACACAAAAATATAACATGTACACACAATGTAACTGCAAAAGCAGGCCAAGTTTGACCTTGAACTTTTTTATTTTAAAGAGGCCGCTAGTTAATTTTTTTTTTTACCACAATGTTTCTTGGATTTTTGAATATTTATAATTTACTTGTTTTTTATTTGTGATCTTTGCACTAGTTGACTTACAACTAATATTTACTAATTTCATACACAAATTCTTGGAGACTCTCTAAAAATATCGCCTTTTCAGCAATGCCTAATATTAGTCAATCTGAAGCTAAACAGTTAAAAATCTGGTAGTTTGGAAGGAAGGAGCTTTATTCCATCACCTGTGCCTTCCTTCCATCCCCATTGTACATGATTTCATTTGTCATCCCACCAAGCGCAAGGGCTGTTATTCATACGCTGTTATTCATCTTTTTCCCCTCAGAAATCAGAGATGGGAACATTTGAAAATAGCCAATGTTACATAAACCCACAGATAGAGTGACAGAACCAGTTCTACTAACAATTAACCCTTATTCCTATCACAGATCAGATGTTCTAATTGAGTTCAGAAGGTAATAATTAAGGGTCTGAGAGTGTAGATTTGGGAGCTGCACAAATGTTACCTAATATACTGAGTTTTTGCGAGCATAGAATTTATAATATGGCTTATTTACACTTGTTACACGTTTTCGTCTATACCATTAATATTCCTTACGAGGAAGAATCACAATATTACAGATAAATTAATAATTATACGCAACCTAAGTGGACTGGGAAACGAGAGTGGACAAGCAACTAAAAAAATAGCTATTTGTATATCTAATCAGCTATAAATAAGCAAGTAAATAATGAGGACTTGCAAAGGATCGTCAACCTTGTTTGTACATCGCGAAAGAAGCTGCCAAAACGGCCCTCAGTCAGCAGAAGGGTTACTGCCCCCAGGGAAGCCGAAGTATCAGCCGACAAAAAGGATTCGGGCACGCAAACAAGGAAAGGGCTCATTGCACCTTGCCCAGAGAGCGAAGGAAAAGCTGGTTTTCCATTTCTACCAACCTATTATAATTACGTAAATTCAGAATGATCGCTGTCCTGGCGACAGTGTTTGGCTTCCAGTAAATACTGCAATGTTTAATTTATACCACTAAGTATATGCAAAATATAAGGCATCACTGTACACTTAACAGTCATAGCCTGGTTTATCTGAAACGACATTACGTTAACTAAATACGAACTAACTAAATGATTTAAAATAGTTGGCACAGCAACATACATCGGTACTGTGATTTGCGCAACAAATCTGCTTTGTGCAATAAAATTTAACTGAAGATTTGCTTAATCTCGCACCAATTTAGAGTTGCAGTAAGATCAGTTTTTGTAGCGGAATATATACTATTCAAGCATAATGGTAAGTGATGCTTTCCCACCCACTATAAATGTATAAAGTTTGTAGTTAACGTTAATACGGGTATCAGCAGAAAATGGCTTGTATTCATACCCAATTATATCCAGATTAAATAAACCTTGTTTGCAGCAGGCAAACTGAATCAACGAAATACTTACTGTGGGATAGGCATTAAAACTAAAGGGTCCTTAATAAGACTAAGGGATATATAGATTTTCAGTTTTTGAATAAGACGAACTGTAACACTTCATTGGTAAATTTAAAAGCATAACTTGCCGAGATGTTCACCAAAACTCATTAGTAAATGCTGAATCCGTTCATTGATGATTAACATATTCTAGGTTAGTTTTTGTTTTACAGATCGATTACAACTCAATCAATTACCACACTTTACGGATGACATTTCCGGGCCTACAAGGCACACACTATCCATGCTGTTTCTAAACTCTAGAAAGTCATCGACAGCAGAAAAAAAAAAAAACCTTCACAAATTTGACTAATTATGCTGTCATTTGCCAGCATCGCCAAGTTCCATTATAAACTGCATATTATAACTTGTACGTTTCAGGGTTTAGAAATGATGAACTTCCCTAAAGTACAACTGCGTGAGTTATAATTACACTTCTTAATAAATTAAATGTTACTGAATTTAATGCATATATAATAAACAATAATAGTTAAAATAAAATAAATATATATTTAATTTGCTTGCCATAAAAAACTGATATAGATAACTATTCAAATACATTTTATTTTGGTAGGAGAACCAATATTAACATCTTTATTAATATTTACCTGATAATTCCAGAAGTCTTAAGGATCCAAGTGTTTCGTATTTAAAATAAAAAATAACCCGCATGGAAGCTCCATTAAAACAACTAATCTATAAAAAAATAAACTATCGTACATACATATATTCGCTTATTATTCTTTAAAAAAAACTGATTTTATTAACATTCCCGCAGTTACCAAAACTGCCCTTGCGCTTAGATAGTGTATTATAAGAGCTTACCTGAGATACCCACCATGCACTGCGGCAGCAGAGAGCGGCGTCTTTGCCAAAGGCGCCACCTAGCTACAGTCTGCCGGACTGTTTTGATTTGCATTGGAAGGAACCTCGTGTTCTGCAGATAAATCATACAAATTTATTATCTTGTGCTGTTTTAATACTTCAGTAAAATTCAGGCATACGGTTCTGACTTGGCATAGGTAATATGTGGTTGGTCCTCATTTATATATAAAATTTATGTCATGGCAATGACATCTGATTAGAAATATACAGAGAACCTGCGGTACGTAATCTGTGATTAAGGCAGCGTTGTAATAATAAAAACCGCAGCGTAAATCGCGGTACTATAAAATATAATTGATGTATTGTATAACAGCGATTATTTAAGAAAGCACACTCATGATGTGCAGAAATATGGACAATGTCATGTCAACCATCAAATTAAATTGAATAAAAATTGTGCCAAAATACCTTTTTAAAATATTCAGTTTCTGTATATCGTGACTATATATATATAACTGATTTAAATTTGGAATATGCTTATACTGACGTCATCAAAACGGCGCGATCAGAATAATCCCTTAAAATACATACATCATTATTTTAGTGTCACGTATACGCCGCAGAATTACGACTCAAATATACAAATAAAGGGTTATTTATAGCGCTACACCTGTAAGACATTATAAACACCTTGCTTATGCAAACTGTCTATTATGTGCTGTTTGCTCAATCACAGCACCATTTTGTTCTCTTTTTTCGAAGTGTCTTAGGGCAGCGTGATAAATACGTAAAACGGTTCAAACCTTATTTCGCGTTTGTCGCCACAAGGCGGGGACAACAGTTTATGAAAGGCGTGTTTCCTGGCTGTTCTGGTATCAACAGTTACAGTAGCCTGGGTATTTTCGGAAACAGGAAAACTGCCATCGCCGTTACACATTTTACACTGTAGATTTTTTTTTTACTCTTTTGAACTCCTACTCTCAGTATCAGGTACGTTTTTATAATTGTGGTTTTACTTTTAAATAACTAGAATTTCCTCAACATATCTAAGATAGTTGAGATTCGTAGATGAAATACATTTCTTAAAATTGTTCTCCATAAAATACATAAAAAACATTACATTTTTTTTTGTTGTGTTACATTTTTGAAATATGTTATTACTTGATGCTACTTATCGAATATAATGATCTCATTGTAGTTTGGCTGAAATTTTTATGTGCTTTATTTTTTACATGTTTCAGCCAAATTTTCTGCAATATTTGCATAAGCTCTGGTATTTTAGGATAACGTGTGTAACAGACGGGCGACTCAGTGGGCAGCTCTGCTGCCTCATGCCTCCAGGGTTGAGGGCCGAATCCCTCCTCTGCTCTGTGTGTCTGGGGTTTGCATGTTCATCCTGTGTTGTGCGGGTTTCCTCCTGCAATCTAAGAATATGCGGTACTCTAACTGGCATGTAAATGTCTCATGGTGTGTATGCATGTGTGCCCTGCGACAGACTGAAATCCTTTTCTGGGTGTATCCTAGCCATGTGCTGCCTGGGATAGACTCCAGCCCCCCCCCGTGACCCCGACCACGATGAGCAGTCAGTAGGTTGATGCGTAACAGGCACACATATGTCATTTTTTATTGTATGAAAAACTATAATAAGAATGATCTAACATTCATCCAGAACCAGCTCAAGTTTCAGGTGAACTTGGAGTCTATCCCAGTAGGCATGGAGCATGAGGCAGGGAACATTCTGGATAGGATGCTAGTCCATCATAGGGGCCCACACACACCCATTAAGGTCGAAGCAGTGATATCAACTCAGCCACATGTTTTTGTACCGCAGAAGGGAAACAGAAGCCCCTGGAGATATCGTGTGTGAAGAGAGGGAGACACTGCAGACTCCACACGGACAGAGCCAGACGTGTAGAGTGATTACCGCTGATCTGCCAGGCCACCCAAATCATGGCACTGAAGTGTAGAAACCATTCTGTCAACCTTTAAATTCGATTTATTGCTGTGAATACATTAGCGGCCATCCCTGCAGCCGAACATTTCCTAAGTTTCTAATCATTCTTTAGTATCTTCTTGGGTGATTTTTTTTTTTGCCCATGCGTCATTACTGAAACAGTGTCAGACTCGTAGGCTGCCCTACATTAAAGGCGTGCTGGTACATTCACGAGACCACAGGACACATAAGTAACCTCTTCAATAACACAAAAGGTGAATATATGTTCAATAAGCCACTAGTGGATCCCTTGACTAACTTGGGTGACTACAAGCAGGTAAAGAAAGGCCAGGGAGAGAGAGACAATCAGCTAAGCTATTACGATAATGTAACCGGTTGTAAAGACAGATGGTAAAGTAATCAGTTTTCCCCAATTTACATATTAGATGCCAATGGCAGTAACATTTACATGACAAAATTACTTCTGTTCTGTGGTAAGAATTTTACGTTTTGCCCCGTTGCATACAAGAAGTTCAAATTCACCGATTCAGATCATGTACAATAAACCAACATCTATTGGCTTTCCACCTTACATTCAGTGGCCACTTTATTAGGTACTCCTACACAGTGTCTGGAATTGTTTCCAGAACTACTTCAAGTGTTGGCATGCAACATATTTTGGAGATACCTTTCTTACACGCAGCTGTTGTACCGCACTCCTACTGTTATCCTAAATAAGTCTGACTGTCTTTGTCGGACCTCTCTTTAACAAGGCCTTTTCAGCTAGATAACTGCTTCTGACTGCCTGTTTTTGGTTTTCCATCATTCTGTTTAAACTTTAGACTTGCATGTTAGCCTGTTTTCCCATTGGTTTCCTCCTTGTTTGGGTAAAGTAGGGTCTGGGTTGAGTATAGGTCTCTTGCCTCATGGCCTGTTTTTCTTCGGATAAGTTCTTAACTCAGTACCAGTCCCAGTCGAGGTGACGCTCTAGGGGAGCATCAGCACCGGCGCCCCCTGTCTGATGCCAAGTGAAACTGGGTTTATGTAGAGAGAATGATAATGAGAGAAGAGAGAAGGATAATGGTATCAATCTAGAGCAGGGCTCTTCAAATCTGCACCTCGATTCCAAATCCCGGCCTTGTTTTTAGCTCTCCTAGGTAGTTAGTTTGATAATTACTGATTTTGATCGGCTACAGAGGCTTCTCACGTGGCTGACGGGCGCAGGAAGGCAGGAAAATCAGCAGGGCTTGGATGCTGAGGACCGTGATTTGAACAGCGCTGATGTAGAGAATGGCAGATAGGAAAGGAGAGGTGAAGGGAGAGCAGAAGGAAAAGGGCAGGAAAAGAGAATGTAGAAAGGCGCTATATATGAGGGAGAACAGGACCGGTACACGCAAGATTGACGTTTGTTAGGTTAAGAGCGACGGGAGAAGATTGCCAACGGAGGATAGTGCTACACTGCACTCCATTGAAGATGGGCCCAAAAGGAAGAGAAACGCAGAGGACTGAGACAGCGACGGCGACACTGCGCAGTGCCAGTGTGAGGGATCAGCTTCGTCCAAGCAGTTATACAAGCTGGTGATTTACATCTCAGCTGCTGGGCCGTACAGTGAGGGGGAGACGTGCCGACCATATAAGGACCCCCACACATTCCCGCTTCCTTGCAGATCTAAGGGGGGGGGGGGGGGGGGGGGTGTTTAGTGACCCACCCCCCCCCTCCCCGGTACTGTGGCAGAGGCACTTCCTCAGGTTTATAGGAGCAGGAAGACTGAATCTATTCCTCGTTGTATCTAGAAGGCTGTTCCGTAAATAATTATGAATGTGTAAAGCAGGGATTTCATAATCAGCTTGGTCAGGTTACCACGAACATGAAAACTTCAAAGCAAACCTGGGTACATATACAGTAATATATTTATTAAATGTAACTTGCACCTACAGACACTTCAGAACATTGTTTTTAAGATGCTTCCTTCTATAACTGCTCAGCACTGTTTTTCCGCTCACAGAAAGTCACGGAACGCTTGCTTAATTCAGCAAAAATGTTGCAAATTTATTGGTTTCATAACAAAAGTCCATTGACAAGCGATGTTTAGCATATCCGCTCATAGCATCTACTCAGACATTTTCTTTTTAAGTGTCAAATTTTTTGACTGGCTTATTCAGTTCTGTTCTTGCCATTTTGCTATTAATTGCAATTGTAGTCAATGGCTCCCAAAAAGATACTTAGCACAAATATTTGGTGTTTTATGTTATTGCAAAGGCTTGTCATCACCCAATGATGCTTGTCAATTAACTTTTGAACTGATAACTCATAACAGGCCTTTTAGAACAATAATTTTGGTTTCAATTTATTACTACTTGAAATTAATATTTTGCTTAAAACTACCAGTTGTTTCTAATGTGATGTACATTTTTTATAAACAAATAATGCTTTTGGTTATAAAACCAATAAATTAGCAATATTTTTACTGAATTAAGCAAAGACTATCTGTAAGCACTGAATAATATTGTCATTTAATTGGTCAAATAAGACCTTCACAATACATAGGGAATCATTGGCAACTGTCTTTCTAACTGCTTCTTATACGCCTGTCCTTGTGTTAAGAGAATGAAGGAGGTCTATGTGGTGAAAGTCAAGAGAAATGTATTGAAATGGACCAGCCTCTAGGCTCTGTGGTCTGCTACATACTGGCTTCCGTCGGGCTTCTCTTACTGTACATCGTCACCAATCATAAGAGGAAGCACCATTAGAGCCAATGTGTCTGTATTGTACAGCCATACCTGGAACGGCTGGATGTTTACATACATCACACATAAACACAGCCGAAAACAGAGTGACAAATGCACTGGATGTTTCGCTGCCATTACGTAAGCGGGCATCCCAGACTATTAGGTCAGTTGGGGGCACAGAGGGAGGTTTCCTGGGGTGACCAGAATGGTCATGGAGAAGGCAGCATGACATCCAGATGGAAAATACAATCTGGAGCCACTCACATAATTCAATGTAAATCCGTTATGCTGAGGTCTTGGCTTGAAGGGCTGGAAGGACAGACAGACCGACCAGCTGACTCAATGCAATTCAATCAGCAGAATTGGCATCGACGCACCAACAGCCTCGGACACAGTACTAAACATAGCCCCTGGCCCAGAAACAGCAGCACAGCCTCCAGAGTCAATGGGATAAAAGGCTCGTCACATGCGCACACAGATTATCACAAGATTTTAATAAGAATGTTACTCAGCATATTACGTATGCTGACACGCTAGCCTGTCGTAGCAAGTTATATATACACCTAGACATTTAACTTGCTTCTAAATTGTTTACTATATCTGAGTATAGCACTTCTATTTCGATCAAAACCAGATGGAAACACATGGCATTGATGCACACATCAAAATACCAGAAACCTTCCCCATGAGAGGAACAAAAGTCTTCGATATCTATCTTTCTATCTATCTATCTATCTATCTATCTATGCATTTTTAACAAACATTATTTGATAGCAAACAATGTAATTTATGATGCTTGTTATGAATGCTTATTAAAGCTATTAAGGTATGTTAGGATGTTAATATATGGTTACATGCTGCTTATGCATGTTCTTTGAATGCATTATATATGCATTATGAAGGCCGGTGCACTGAATGTTCTATGAATGCATTATATATGCATTATGAAGGCCGGTGCACTGAATGTTCTATGAATGCATTATGATGTCGCAGTTAATGTTAAGCACTGCCCTTCTTTCATTACTCATGGTTCCAGGTTTTTGGTGATTAAGTTATGCATCTCAAACATTGGCCTTGAGTACAAGCCGTTTGGAAATGGCTTAAATTCCAGCTCTCTGAAGCACGCAACATACAGTTTTTGTTGAGACTGGGTCAAATGGGTATTTTTTGACGGCATATTTCTGTAGTGTTTAGCAGCTATCCTGCTGAGTGTTCATCAATCCCAACTCGCGAAAACTGTTCCTCTTTGCTGGTACAGTTTGTCCATGTTTGGCACATGATATTAGCATTTTTGTAACTGTTCTACTTGAATTGTTAAATAGTTACACAATTCAGATGCTGCTGGTTTGCTCCCTTCGGAGCTCTGCTTGTCACCTCATGTTGCTTTGAAAACCCACATATCGAAGTACCAAGGGCATAACTTTGGGTTGAGTTATTTATTTATTTATTTTTTTTGGGGGGGGGGGGAATCTCCATCCATTTAAGGGGGTCCAGTGGGTTGTATTGGCTTCTTTTGATTATTGGGGGGTTACAACTCCACTGCCCCCCCCCCCCCCCATAATTTACGCCGTTGCCAAGTACTCACAGTCAGATCACTTTTATAGCCAACCCATGCTGCTACTAATCATCATTCAAAGGTATTTTTTTATTGTGATTCTGTCCATCTCCTATATTTAGTTTCTAAATATGTAGAATTATTCAGATTTTTGATTAAATAGCACCTACTACATTATTGATCTCCATACATTCTATAGCTTCTGCGATGTTACAAAAGCAGTACTCCCCAGTACTTGCTTACCATCTCCCCAGTACTCCCCAGTATTCCCTTACCGTCTCTCCTGTGAAACTGCGACTCTGTTACAGGAACAGTAAATACCTCTATTTTCACTCTGTCGTCAAGATGAGTCACTTTATTGTTAATGCACACATGAAACAGGACAAGGAACAGCTGAAAATAAACAGCAAACAATAAATACCAGTGGGAGAATAAGTAAAGAATAAAGAATAAAATAGATAGACAGACAGACAGATAGACACAGACAGACAGACAGACAGATAGATAGATAGATAGATAGATAGATAGATAGATAGACAGATCAATTAATCAATCAATTAATTAAAATGGAAATTGACTAAAAACTATACACAGCAATAAATAACAATGACAGAGTACAAATGCTGTGCAATCTAGATGTGACATCAAAAGCACGGTGCATCATTAAAATTTTCATATGATATTAGATAAAGGTAAATTAAAATACCAAAAAATATGACTATATACTGATATTAGTGCTCATACTAACTCATTTTTGTACATAATGCAGAATCATGTATAAAGTAAATAACTAAACTTGTTATCATGGAAAAATATATATTACATACAAATCCAATGAGAACATTATATAAGTGAAGGAATCCTTCAGGAGGTATGGAGTGTTAGTGTCAAGGTCGCCATAGCGGCGTAGAGGCCTTGCTCAGCCGGCCCAGAGTCTTGTGCACACAACAGTCTCGCACTTGGCACTCCCTTGGAATCCGTGTTTCCACTAGCATGCACAAGCATTGCTATTCACTGACCTATATTTTTATTCAATCTCTTAAAAAGTATTCACAGACACTCATAAGACTTCTTTTCATTTGTATAAACACTATCCCCTATTTCCATCTTTCAAAATCAATATTTTGGCTCACAACACCAAATGTTTTAGCACGCAGTCATTATTCTATGACTTGGCATTGAGTGACTTGCCTAAATGTTTATCTCTTGCATCGAGGGTGACAAAAAAAGACAGGAATCTAAAGAATCTCCGGGGTTTCCTCTGCCCGCGACACGGGTAGCCTCATGATGTCAAGACGCCCAAGGATTCTAAGCTTTGTCATTTAAGGTCACCATGCAGCAGCTGTGTGACGGAAAATCCCGAGCAGCATGATTCCCAGCATGTCCGCTGAGCTCTGTATGCAAGCAGGTCAGGGTAACCTCAGTTCACACGTTCATCCCCCCAGATCCACGCCTGGGTGTCTGTTGCACGGGTTACATAACTGTCCCACTCCATGCTTAGCAGCCAGAGGCTGAAGGACATCACAGCAGGCTAATTTGGGAGCACCGGACCAGCTCAGGCCGCGCTTCTCTCTCATACGTGAGACCGGCCCCTCCCCAGGAAGACTAACTTCATACCTTTGCAAAAAACATGCGGCAGCAGCCTGGGGACAGGACGACCCCAGCCCTGAAGGACGCTTCTGCTGTAGCCCTAGATGCTAACAGATAGCACTAAAGGGCTGGGGTAAATAGTTCACGTATAAAAAAGCACATAAGTATTTAATACTCTTAATCAAGTAATTATGCATGCAAGTTTAGACTCGACCATGTATGTATATCAGTTAAAATGCCTCAGATGACCAATTGGTGAGAAGTCACACATTTTCTTATTTTCTTTGCCAGTATGCTGAGGTACAGGTTGTTCCACGCGTTACATGGCATTCTGCAGCGCATAGCAGTTTTCAAATGCAGCCACCCTAGAAACAAGTAGCAGGCTCTTATGTTTGCAGGGTGTGTTTGGGAGGGGGGGGGGGATGCAGGGGATACCGTCACAGACCGGGGAGTGAGGGTTGGTGCAAGAATATAGACAGAGACAAATTTGGTAAGTCATGTTGAGGCTGAACGAGTAAGGGACAGCTGTGAAATCCGACACTGGGTATTGATTTAGGAAAAGGGCACTGTGACAGGTCTCGGCTGACCCCGCCCCCCAGCCAGCCACACCCCAAACCATCCAGCAGTTATCAGAGTTATAGTGGGCCATTATAGGAAGGGAAGGTCCCTTTTATAGTGACACTAAATGTAAAGAAAAATGCCCCAAAGTGACAGTATTCCTTAATGCTAAACCACTCCAACCACTCCAAGCTACGAGTGGTATTACTGGGACAGTCGTCTTCCCCATATTCCCTCCCTAGGTTATTTTTTTTTCATGATATGTAATTTCAAAAGGCATTACTGCACTCTGCCTTAATTCATAGCAAAGAATTTACTTGATCACATATTAATGCTACTATTTATGATATTTATTTATATTTCAAGTTCACACTTTTATTTATGAGATGGGAATCTTCACCAAAGTTCTTCTAGAAAGATCCTTCTAGGTTTTTATGGATAAAGCAACATTATTACTAAGTATTACTCAGCTCAATGAAATGTCATTTTAACTAAACCTAAATCGACCTAATCTTTTGAATCAGTATAATGCAGTTTGTTTAATTTTTTTTCCATCTTATATAAAAGCAAAGATGGGTCTTTGAATCATGCATTTCTCTTGCAACCATTTGCCCTGGTTAGGTTCACAGCGGGGCCCGGAGCCTATTCCGGAACACAGTGCGCCCACACAGCATGGACAGGATGCCAGCACACATACATGCACGCATGCATTGTGGGAATTGGTAATTAGACACCAATTAGCCTCACCACATGTCTGTATGATACAGGAGGGAACTGGAATACTTGGAGGCGACTCACACAATGCTGGCAGAAACTCCACACGCACAGAGGAAAGGCAGGAATCGAACGTTAAGTTAGAATGTACATTCATTTACCTGGAGGTTTCATCCAGAGCGTAGGGTTGGGAAAGGAGTCCTGGAAGCAGTTGAGGTGAAGGGCCGTGTTCAAGGATCCAATAGTGAAATCAGTCTTCGCGCTACATGATTTGAACCAGCTACCTTCCAATAACAAGCAAAGAGTCCTAATCTACACACTGTACCACACAGCACAAGGCTGCCAGCTGGGCTACTGTGCCGCCCTGCTTTGTGTCACTTACCAATTTCAATAACATGACACTGACTCGGTTTCCTCCGGTTTCCCCCCACAGTCCAAAAACATGCTGAGGCTAATTGGAGTCGCTTAATTGCCCATAGGTGTGTATGTGTGAGTGAGTGGTGTGTGAGTGAATGGTGTGTGAATGAATGGTGTGTGAGTGAATGGTGTGTGAGTGAATGGTGTGTGAATGAATGGTGTGTGAGTGAATGGTGTGTGAGTGAATGGTGTGTGAGTGAATGGTGTGTGAGTGTGCCCTGCGATGGGCTGGCCCCCCATCCTGGGATGTTCCCTGCCTCGTGCCCATTGCTTCTGGGATAGGCTCCGGACCCCCCCCCCCCGCGACCCAGTAGGATAAGAGGTTTGGAAAATGGATGGATGGATGGATACTGACTGGGATTATTTTTGACAACAAAAATATAAATTGTTGTATTCTTTAACGCATTTTTATCTACATGCAAAAGCCTTTTTTTTATTTTTGGTGTTTTCCCCAAAATTACACTTAGTTGTTGTCTATTACCCTTAATGTGCAATTTTGAATAATAAATGTCTGTTAGGGTGGCACCAGGATGAACTTGGGTATGGTAAAGGGTTAATCCTACTTTCTACTCTTCGTTGACTGGATCTGTGTATTTTACAAGCACTTATATGCCACAGATAGAACATATTTAACTGATGCTTCCTTACTATAGGTGGCCCTGATTCAAATATATTTTAACAGTGCTTATATAAGTAGTGAGATATGAAAAGCCTGTTTCACATAGACAGATCATTAGCATGGGAACTAATACAATCATATAGTAACCTGGATTATAAGGTGTTGTGAGCAGGTGGGAGGTGCACAAATGGTGCATGGCTGGGATTTGCATGGGGGGGGGTTATGTGATGGTTTCACTGCATGTTAATGTCTGCATTTTTCATTCCTTTTCCTTTCTCAGTTGTGGAAATCCATTCATTTTCCATAATCTGGTAGAGGATCCTAAGCACGTGGCGAGGAGAGTTGTAGACACAGAGCATTTTCCCCAGCTGAACAGTCGACCCCCAGCCATGAGGGCAGGTGATGGTGCTGTCCTCTGGGTCATATGTATTAATATATGAAAATAGTCACTCAACATTAAAACTCACTACTAGCTTCCTTAAAAATAAATAGCCCACGAAACCACTCTTGATAAGTGACTGGAAGATGTATGGATGCTTTGGCTTACTTAACTAAGCAAAAATATATTCCATCCATCCATGCATCATCTGTAACCCCATGAAGCTATGGGCACAATGCAAGGAACAACCCAGGTCAGGGTATTTCTATATAAAATTATATAAATCATAATAATATGCACAATATAAACCCATGTCTTAATCTGGAATTCAGTTCCGACCCAGTTTGCTTAATGGCCATTGTCACAACGATTATTTCTATCATTTTCTTCCCATGTTTGTGTGTCTTTCTTTCAGGGATTCTAGCTCCCTGTCAGAGTTGAAAGACATGCCGTTTAAGTAGAATAGGTGGATAGTTCAGGTTCAGAAAGTAAAAATCCAGACCAAGATTTTGTTTCAACTGACCGGATGAGTATAAAGAGTCACAGTCACAGATACTCAACTGGTTGGTTCAAACAAAATCTTGGTCTTGACTTTCACTTTCTGGACCTGAACTATCGCCCTCTAAGTGTATGTGTATGAAGCTAATTTCCTAAGACAACAGAAGAACAAGAGAATTTACCGCATTTGGTACTGGATTTTTTCAGTAATTAAACAAAAGGCAAAAACGACTGTGGAAATCAGAGATACGTTGCTCTATCGCAGGCCCTGCTGCGCCACACTCCAAAGTGCAGGATACTCATCTTGCTTCCTCTCTGCATGTACATGAAGTTAGACAGGGAGTTAACGACACCCTTTAAATTATCCTTAGTGTATGACTGCAGACCCTGCAATGAACAGGTATTCCATTCAAGGTGGTTCTTGCTTATTTCTAAATCCTGGATAAATAAGGAAGGATTGGAAAATAATAGTGCAGTTAATGGTTGTGTTTATAATCTTTAAGAATTTTGATACATTTCTGAATATTATTTGCATTACTCAATTTGCATTGCTCAGCAAAATGAAATTAAAATATAAGTATGCAGTGTATTGTATATAATGTATTGCATACCATGTAATATAGGTCCCTGTGTTGGTTGTGCAGGATTTCTTGTTGCCAGTGTATTACCGGGATGTAAATCACCGACTGTATATAGCATATTAAAGACATTCATTGAATCAAGACTGTTGTTTTCAGCGTATAAATGAATGCGAATAAAATGCAAATACAATTACAGTTGCACTGTTCTGTGTCCATAGTGGATTTAAAGTTATAGGGAAAGAAGGGGAACAGGCAAATTTGCCCATAGAGTGGAAATGAAAACCTCCTGCAGGATTAATGCATACACCCAGTATAAGTCCAGGAAAGAAAACATTTGTTTGCGGGACGATAAAAATAATGCACTGAAATTAGTGGTATAAATCTGGCATTATTTACGCCTAAGCCCCTCTCTCCTTGAAGTTGCTGTTGCTATGTTTGGGGTAGGGGCAATGAATGGGGGCGGCTTAACATGTTACCTATCTTCGGCAGTGTTATGCAAGTTCTTACCTTAGCCGGTTGTCATATACGGGCTCTGACCAATGAAGAATAAGCAAGCAGAAGCTCTTTGGCCAATAGATACAAGTTATCTGGGTATATAAACCCAAGTTGAACTCCTTCATAGTTGGGCGACCCCTACATTGGCTTTGGTGAGCAGGATCTGATCCCAAGGACTGTTACAGCTTTCTTTTCTCCCTCGAAGGTAAACCTAGCTCACTGGGATGATTGGGAAATGCAGAGATGAGAGTAGGATAATTAATTTGGTTTCTTCTTAAATAATTCAAGATTAGGGATAACAGCAGTTTTAACATGCACTGAAACTTACCATTACCAATTCACCTGGACTCCTGAAATCAGTTTTTTTTTTGTTCTTGGCTTTTATTTTTGGAGGGTACCTTCTTTGGCTGCTTGCTGCTGGCACTTTCGAAGGGCGGAAATGGAAATACCGTCAGCTAATTATTATATTAATGTCAGCCTGAAGTGTCGGACACGTCTGATTTGGGTGTGTTTTTCTTTTTTTTTACCGATTTTGCTAAGACTTGAGACTGGGTGAGGACCCAGGGTGCCCCTTCTATAGACATGCATATTTTATGAGTGGTGTCAGGTGGTCTAAAAGTGTTGGCCTGCATCAAATCACAGCAGGGGGTTGATTTCACCCCCTGTGCTCCTGGTAAGAAGAGCACAGGCTTACGGCTGTGAAATAGATCGTTCTCTTTATCCTGCCACATATATTATATAGATTAATGCTAAATACCAGATTTTAAATGTAAGATAACGTGCTGTAGAAGTTAAATATAAAATATGCTAAAGCTCAGACGTGCACGTAAAGGAATACTTGAATTTTTGGACAGCTGTGGATTTTATAAATCCGTCATGGCGATAAGAAATCAACGAGTAATACAAGTAATACCATGTTTGGCCTGCAATATTTTCTGTTATAGGTGACAATTTTTAAATTTGAGTTCCATCCTGATCTTGTCTTGTCAGAATGATGTATAGTGCAGCTCTTTAACAGGAAAAAAAACACAGGGTGGAGTGACTGGTTACTTTGCTTTCTTTCTTGGGTCCTCCGGAGTTCAAGCCTTAGTCCGTATTAGGGGCATGTGCACGGTGGAGACATTAAAAATCCCATCTGCTCCATGTACATATAAGCACACAGGATAGTCTGACAGCACTCTTAGCTGAAATATGATTCAATGGACAGAAGCTGCCAGAAGACTTTCTGTAAGGGTACCAAGGGATTGACAACATTCGACAATGACGTGGGCAGCAGCCGCCCATCAACTATCATTTTGGAAAAGGTTCCGGGACAAAGTAGGCTTATTTACTCCACACAAAAGCGAAATCACAAATCAAATATGGGTTTTGTTAATGCATAACATTTTTTTTTTTTGCAGATCAAGTCAAAAACGCAACGATGACGAAGAACAAGCACAACGACTACAAAATGCAGTTCACCACGGACGAGGAGTTCCCTGACTTGACTGTGCACAACAACCACATGTCCAAGGCCATATCCAGGGATATATATGACAAGCTGAGGAGCAAGTCAACTCCCAGTGGATTCACCCTGGATGACTGCATCCAGACTGGCGTGGACAACCCAGGTGAGGGTTCCCCTTAATGCTGACACCATTGTCTTTAGGGTGTTTAGCTTTTTCCCAGCTCATACGGAAAGTTCCCTGAACTTTAGTCAAAGTTCTGTAAAGGTCCTCTCAAAGTTGCCAAAGAACATTCTTACAACAATGCTAATTTTCACAGTTTTCCACATTAACAAAGGTTCTGTCAGTGACACCATGACATTATTACCTTAATTTCCTCTTAATGCAATGAATGGTGAGAAATATTTTTTGTAATAAGATATTATTTTATGAAAGTGCTATATGTGTACTGCAAACTCATCATCCAGCCATGGACCCATGGCCTCTGTGGTGTAAAGTGACAATGTAACCCACTGCTCTCTCATACCCTTTGTTAGTTATTATTTTATTAATCTTAGTTGTAGTAGTGGGATAACATTCTGGGAGCATCAGGAAAACTGGATTAAGGTTTCCACACCTTAATCGTAACGTAAACCGCAAAATTGTTAGTGGGGATTAAGGCTTTTCTGTGCAGTGCTCAAAGTCAGCCATTAAAACATTGCACAGATCATAATTTGAAATGTATTACTTTATGATTAGCAGCACAACTGGCCTATTATAATTGGACTGAAATGGCTGTATTGCCTGATTTGCAACCGCATTGAAGCAAGCAACCCAGTTTGCTCTTCGGTGTCAGTTTTTACAGTGATGCTTGATTCTCACTCGTAGGTCATCCGTTCATTATGACCGTGGGCTGCATCGCTGGTGATGAGGAGTCTTATGAAGTCTTTAAGGATTTGTTTGACCCAATCATCTCCGACCGTCATGGTGGCTACAAGCCCACAGACAAGCACAAGACCGACCTGAACTTTGAGAACCTAAAGGTGATGGCTCCCAAACCTAATTTTAAATAAACATGTTTTCTAATTGTTGTACAATTTTACTTGCTACCCATGAAATACATTTACTAAGTATTTAAATGTTTTGAGGAAAGTGCCAGTTCTCCATTATGGCATAGTTATGCTTTAGATTTCAGTTTTGAATGAAATTTAATTTCATAATATTATATAAATACCTCTAAAAATACTTTTGACACAAGGATTTTCAGATTAGGACTTAGATGTAGCTAAGATAAGATTTATTGGACCCACAGGTAGGAAAGTTGCATTTTACAGCAGCAAAGTGGCCAGTGCAACAGAAATAATAGCTTGTCTGGTTTCTTCCAAGGCTTCTTCCTTCTAGGGAGTTTTTCCTCGCCACTGTCGCCACTGGCTTGCTCACTGCGGTCTTTGGGCAGTGATAACGTAAAGCCCTTTGAGAAAATGTAATGTGAAATTGTGCTATACAAATAAAATTGATTTGAATTAAATGGCAGATTTGGTTAGTTTAAGTAGTGTATTATGAAACTAACCAAAAATTTGACCCATACAGGGCGGTGATGACCTTGACCCCAACTACGTTATCAGCAGCCGCGTGCGCACTGGCCGCAGCATCAAGGGGTTTACGCTCCCCCCCCACAACAGCCGCGGCGAGCGCAGGGCTATTGAGAAGCTAGCTATTGAGGGTAAGCATTAATCTTCTCCCTGTTGTCTCTGCAGCTGTCAGTCGTCTTTGAAACATTGTAGCAAAAGCATAAAAACAATCACCCTGGTAATGGGCCATCAGAGTTCTTTACATTGAATGATTAAAAGTCTAAATGGAAACACACAGGAGAAGCTTATGTCTTGCGCATCCTATAGCCCTGAACAGCTTGGAGGGAGAGTTCAAAGGCAAATACTACCCCCTGAAGGACATGACTGACAAGGAGCAAGAGCAGCTCATTGCAGACCACTTCCTGTTTGATAAACCGGTCTCCCCCCTATTGCTGGCCGCTGGTATGGCACGTGACTGGCCAGATGCACGAGGCATCTGGTGAGTTTGTCTCTTCAGTCCATGTAATTTCTGAATTGCACAGCATGTCCTACGTCATTGAATAGCATGTCCTACGTCATTGAATAGCATGTCCTACGTCATTGAATAGCATGTCCTACGTCATTGAATAGCATGTCCTACGTCATTGAATAGCATGTCCTACGCCATTGAATAGCATGTCCTACGCATTGAATAGCATGTCCTACGCCATTGAATTGCATGTCCAACGCCATTGAATAGCATGTCCTATGTCATTTTCCTAATCGCTTTTCCTTGACTCCAATGGAAAATGGAAAGGTGTGAAGGAAAAGGTACGAGTAGCTAGGAGCAGACAACCACGTCGCTAAGAGAATCCGAGCAGACTTACACCCAGCTGCGCAATTATGTGACGGCAGATGTTATCGACGTGGGTCTGCCATGTGATGCTACAAGGTTCCAAGGATGAACCACGAAAAGCCTTGTGTGATATGTTGCTGCTGCATGGAATTGTGGGACGACATTATCTCCATAAAGGATGGTCCAATGTATCCTGTGCTAAAGGAGATAAAACTGGACACAGTGAAGCACCTTTCTTTAGCATTTTAAAGAATTGCAACAGCTGTTAGATACTGCCGGGTCATTTCCTAAGGAAAAAAAAAGGACTATTGTATGATGTGGTTCTTTCCTCCTGAAAGGCACAATGATGAAAAGACCTTCCTGGTCTGGGTGAACGAGGAAGACCACCTGCGTGTCATTTCCATGCAGAAAGGAGGCAACATGAAAGAGGTCTTTAGGCGCTTCTGCGTCGGGCTCCAGAAGGTAGGGGTCACACTCCTACCATCTTATTATTTTTGGGCAGTTGTGAATTTCATGAATTTATTCTCAAAAGAGTAATAGTCCATAATGATTGGAGGCTGTGTCAGATAGCAGCCTTTAACGACCCATACATTAAACAGTTTATTCTTAGACTAATAGTAGTAATCATATGGGTTTAATGTTAGACTCCTGTAGAGGCAAATTTGCTTGACGTGTCATGCATATATTACAAGTTTTTACACAGCAACGTTTAACAGTGTGACAGGGTTACTATTTCACAACCATTTGGCTAACTGTCAGTAATACACACTCGATATACCTGCATAACACACCATCCTTATCTCTATAGCAATTTAGAAGTAGGTGCACGTTGGGTGTTTCTCAATACCAAGAACGCAACAAAACGTACTTGTGTTCTCGCTGACTTTCCTCCTAAGAACGAATTTTAGGACGCAGTGAATCATGGGATTGTTTTCATTGGAGAGGATGCAACTGATGTATCTTTGATATTTGGGGAGGGGCAACAATGAAATCCGGGGATTTTTGCCATCCTCCGTATTTCTGTTGTTGTGTATTGAAACTGGTCTTCGGCAATGGAAGATAACAGTCAAACGGGTACAGGAGAGCACAAGAATGGTCAAGTATGTACACTGAGAAACACCCATTGTCAGGAACATCGCCTCTAGGGATAATTGCCGGCTGCCGTTTCACGTGCACAGATTGAGGAGATCTTTAAGAAGCACAACCACGGCTTCATGTGGAACGAGCACATTGGCTACGTGCTGACCTGCCCCTCCAACTTGGGCACCGGGCTGCGCGGCGGAGTGCACGTCAAGCTGCCCAAGCTGAGCACACACGCCAAGTTCGAGGAGATCCTCACCAGGCTGCGTCTGCAGAAGCGTGGCACAGGTGCATTTACACGCCAGCCTGAAGCATCCCAATACATTTCAACATTAAAAACCAAACTGCCAATAAATAAGGCCTACAATTAATAACGCTAAAATTGGGGAAACACTGAGCATTTTTGGCATAATGCTAACGAATATTTGTGATAATTTTTACAGACAATCAAAGAATGTTTACATATATCATACATTTGATCATTAAATAAGTAACTGGAGCAACAGCTGAATAAAGTTCTACAATCTCTAAAAACTGGAAGTGTTTCCACAATTTTGGCCACTAGAGTATAAAAGCTACAGTCTGTAATGAAAAAAATGAACAGTTTATAAAATTAAAAAGTAAATGAATTACTTATTGAATACAGCATCCAACCATTTAGATTAGACTTGTTCTTTGTATTCTGAATTATTAGTGATTTGAAAGAAACATTATTTAAGAAGATTGAACAACAAAAACTAGTATACTGCAATAACAATCGTGTGATGCTACGAATTCACCACACAGCAGAGCTGATGGCTGCTTATCAGTCAGGTGTCGATGTTAATTTTGACCTGTTACAAACAGGTGGTGTGGACACGGCTTCCGTGGGGGGCGTCTTTGATATCTCCAACGCCGACCGCCTGGGCTCCTCTGAGGTCTATCAAGTCCAGTTGGTGGTCGATGGTGTGAAGCTGATGGTTGAGATGGAGAAGAAGCTAGAGAAAGGAGGCACCATTGACGATATGATCCCTGCCCAGAAGTAAAGTGAGAGTCGTGTTTTTTTTAATACATCATTGAACAAGTAACCATGCCAACCGTGTGGACAAGTAAAAAAAAAAAATGCTGCATTGCTCTGACTTGTCCAGAGACTCTTGACTCTGCTTACCTTTTCATCAGGTTCTCTTTCCAACATTCTTTCATTTACCCATCCTTTCTCCCTCTTTTCAATATCCACTGCTTTCACCAACTCAGTTGTAACATCCTGGGATCAAACCACCACATTGCTAGTTGCTTTGTGGTTTCACCTAAATAATGACCTTTGGCTGTACAAATTATTTGATGCAATAAATTGAGCCCCATGTAACAATCGGAATATGGTGTCATCTTGTCGTCCTTTGATTTTCCAAACAAACTTAATTCAATACATTAGACCCAAATAAATGAGAATTAAGCCGGTGATATTAACCTGACTAAGGGATTAGTTTTGAAGCATAAAACCTCTGTGTATTTGTATCGTATAAAAGCAAAGTGACCTGAACAATTAAGAACAAAAAAAGAGAAAAGTGAGTATGAGTGAATTTTTATTTCTCATTTTTTTTTCCTTAACTCCCATTTTTTTCTCTACATCTAAAGGTACCACAGTCAGTTACCAGAAAAAAAAATAATTTAAAAATTGTAAAGAAAAAAATAATAATAAGCAATAGTTTCATTTTTCATCTGGTTTCTACATAATGGTACAGATACAAGCACGCTGCTGGGTTTTAACAAGAGGGACCATGTTTGTGTTGTGTGAATGTCTCAGTGTGTGGAATACAGTTAGATGGGGACCAAAATGGAGGCCGTGAAAGGAGGGGAAAAACCACACCCATCTTAGCACCAGGAAATAGTTCTGCTTATAACAGGAACAATTGCTTTTGAGGTGAGACCAATCCACATTTTAAATGTTGTTCCAATCTCAGCTGCAGTAAGACCAGATGTGACTCCATTAGCTGTCTTTTACGATTGACGATTACGCCGGTCAGACCATAGTCCATCTTATTGGTGCAAAATCAAAATTTACACTGACAAGGTCACAAAGACACGTGGCTATTGGTAGAATAAAATAACGGTCATCTGCAGACTGCCCGCAAACACCATGACAGCTGTGTGAGAATATCTTCCCGTAACATAGGAAAAAAAACATCCACTCAGGTCACGAACTCAGCTTCACAGAAATCCACACTCCCTATCGCGTCACACCAAGTAGTTTCCTGCTCTGGTATTCACTGCCCGCTGTAACTTTTGTCAAATCTGATGTAATGTCATGCTTGAAAACCAGCAGAAAGAATAGACATTGCATTTATATATGAACATGAGTTTACGTTGATCATGACTAGTTGAGAAAATGTTTTGCATTTATTACAGTCCTGTGAATTCCCTGAAGACACTTTAAATAACTAACAAAGGAAGCCAAATAGATTCAATCGGCTTCACAGTGGCACTTTCCACATATTACAATCTTCCACAACTCTAGTCTCCAAAAAAGGCCAACATCATTATCACTTACTGGAACAGCCTTAAATATCCCTTGTGAAACCTGCTCTTTGCTTCTTCAGACCTAATGAATTGCCAGTATTTACTCAGAATGACTGAAATGCTGTGATGTGGAAGGAAAAAAAAAAAAAAAGCAAATGTCCAAAGTTGTGACGGAAGAAATTTTATTTTGTTCTGCTTTTTCTGGAGACATGCAGGACTGCAAGTCAAAAAATACTTACTGGGCATCCTCTTTATTATTAACTGTTTAAAACCTATTACTACTTCCTAGTCTCTAAACACAGCCCTAAGCTCTAACAGTATATATGCAACCGGCTGAAGAAGAGAAGCCCTCTTAAGTTTTGTTTAGAAAATCTTCTAGCTAAGGGAGTGACCAAAATCACAGCTTTTACATTTAAGACTTTCACACTTTGAGAAACGCATTTCTGGCATTCATGTATATGCGGCACAGGTTAGATATACTTAGTGTCTGGATAAACCACAGCTCAGATTTGTACAAACTCCAGTGCACTTTCCTTATAAGAATAACAAAAATGCCAAAAAAGGGTGGCTGAATAGTAGCGAAATCGGATCTGTGGCAGTCGGTGTATGTACGTGAGTGTGTGTGTGTTTGTGTGGGTGCGTGCGTGCATGAGGAAATGTGTGGGTGTAATGCACAGGCATTAGAGGAAGGAAGGATGAGGATCTGACGAAAGATGGGGAAAAAAAACAAGCAAATGGTTTGCAAAAGTGAAAACGAGAGGATCCGTAACTCCCTCCTCCTTCACAGGCAAGTTGGAACGACCAGCGTGTGGAACATCCACTGCAGGTAGGAACCACACCAATGTGTAAGTGAATCTGCACCCCGGCCAGAAACACAGCCTCAGTCTCTCCGGGCCAGATCCTGTCACACCAAACTCACTGGGATTTTAATGACGCACGGCACCTTGGCAACTTAGACACAAATGAAAAGCTGGCTGCTACCTGAGGCACAGTCCACGTTCGAACCCCTGCTCCCTAGACCTGAACTAGAACGACTGGTTCAGACCCATGCTACGAGGTGTGACTGGCTGCCTCACTTACAAGAGAAGAAAGAGAAAAAGCTGAATCACATTACCAGATGATTTGGCAGTTATGGTTTAGCACCATTCCTGTATGTGTACCCAAAACGTTATTAGGTAACTGAAAATTCACGAAAGCAAGGTTTGTGCTAACAGTTGGTACATTTGAGTTCATCCCGATTCAGCTACACAAGAGTGAGACACCAGTTCTTTAAGATCTAAGAACCTTTGGCTGTTCTATCCTGTTCTAGGGTCATTTTGAGGGTGGATATCATTGCCCTCTTTATTTAACAACACTGACCTGCTCAGCAGAGTATTAAGACGCTAGAGGGAAGGTTGGAATACCTCACTGCCATGATTGAATGTCCTAACATGTATCCATCTGTCTATCAGACTATAACTAAAAGACAAAGCCGTGGTCGGTGATTCACCATAATACTTATGTAAGACGAACTGTAAACAAGAAAATCGACTTGGTAAATAAGAGGGGGCTACAACTTTCAGAAAGGGTATTTACTGTCAGAACAAAGAGCTCCTCTATATGTACTGCTAGTGTGTAGGGAAGTAAAAGTACAGCGGCTCAGAAGAGGAGCCGTCTTACAAGTTGCTCTGCACGCTGTGGTATCGGAACGCTAAAGCTCCAGCCGTAACTGGCCAAATAATCAGAGAGCAAAGTGTGAACCCAATGGACCGAGAACGAGGGGGAGAAAATCGGGCATCTTTCTCGCTCATGCAATTAATCTATGTGTTCTTGCGTATCCCACCCTCATGAAGAAGTTCTGAATGACATCGCTCTGGTCAATGTTATTCTTTTAAAATACTTTATCCTCTAACCTCAGCTGCATTAATCGGGGAAAAAAAAGAATCCATGACAGTGGGGGTTGGGATATAGCAGCTGTAGAGAAAAGGAATGACAAATATAATCAATTTGATGACAAGTTCAACGAGAAGAACAAAAAAATAATTCAGATGGTGGTTTGGTCCAGGGATAGTGATGTCTTTCAGCGGGGGTGGGAGGGGGGTGATTAGCAAGCTGTCGGTCGGCGTGTCCATGTGGCAGAAAAGCGGGGGGGGGGGGGGGGGCAGCAATGGGATTGGTGCAGCAATGGCAGTCAAGACAGAGGTTTGCCTCAACATCCTTTTTTTTTTGTCCCAGTCTGTCTGTCCTCTGCCCCCCCCCCTTCCCACCCCCATCACCCTCAGAGTTCCAATTCCTTGGAGACTTTGGTGGCAATGTCCCGGAAGGCGAGAGGCGCCCCCCAGAGGCGCTTGAAGCGCACGCCGCTGGTCTCGGACGGCCCGGTGGACAGCTGGCACACCTCGGCCTCAAAGGCCACTCGCGAGCCGGCCGCCCCATGAGTGCAGGACAGCAGGAAGGGTCCAGCCAGATGGACCTGGCAGCCGCATCCCTGGGCCGCCTCGCGCAATGCCAGGACCACCTCCGCTGGGTCCCGGGGGCTGCGCACCTTTACATCCCAGCCGCATCGGGGGGTCCGGGGCTCTGACGCTTTTTGATGCCCAGGTAGATGGCGACTGCGGGGGGAGAGAAGAATTTCAGTGTTTTTTTTTTTTTAATGCATGATGTTTTTCAGACCGACAGTCACCATGATTTGAACTCCATTTAATTTCCCTGTTTGCTTTTCCACTGTAGATGAGAAGCCAACACTATAGTCAGTTTAACTGACACATACAGTCCGTTCTGAGAATGACAACATTTACAGAAGTGAACAGTTAGATGGGGACCACAATGGAGGGAAAAAAGAGGAGGGAAAAACTATGAAAAACTATGTCTCAACACCAGCAAATAGTTCTGCTTATAACAGGAACAACTGCCTTTGGGGTGAGACTAATCTACATTTTAAATGTTGTTCCAGTCTCAGCTGCAACAAAACCATATGTGACTCTGACTGCTTTTTTTAAGACTGACGACTACGCAGGTCTAATTGTCCGTCGTACTGATAATTACATTTAATTGCATTCCACTTAAAAACATGCACATCTCTGGTGAGGTCATTGTAGGACATGGAGCACACATATTATGGATGATTTAGAGATAGTCAAACCAAAGGAATAGAAATGAGCTTCGGACCTCCTGGAGGCGTGAGGTAACAGCGATGCTCACTGAGCCTTCCATGAGAAAACATCCTTTTTTGCTACATGTACTGTTTTAAAGTCACCTTTAAAGAAGTCAAAAATTAAAAACTAAAGAAATTGCTTTGCTCGCTTTTAATAAGTAGTTTGTTTGCTTTTTAATAAAGGTTCCTGGGATCAAAAACGTGTCCTATAAACGAGGAAGGGTGGGGAAAGGAATCTGTGGCATTTTAAGTTCTAGCAGATCTGAAATGCAAAGGGAAATTCAGCCTCCGACCACCAGGAGGTGCTGCAGCAGAGCCTTACCTTGTGACCGGAGATCTGGAGACTCTCTCAGGTTCGTCTGTGACCCTTCAGAGGAAGACAAAGCCTAGTGTTATGAACGAATGGAGGAAGGAAATGGAGAAAATACCCAAGAAACCTGGCAAGTGCACAAAAACAACATCAATTCAGTGCAACGACATAAACCATATGAGCATTCACAAAAAAAGAAAAACATAAAACATGACCAGAAAATAAATAGGGGACAAAAAGGAAGATAAAAAGATCAGTGAGGTTTTCTACCTCTGGACAACATCATTAAGTCGTACCTTTATGTTAAAGTGGTCATGTAGACCAAACCCAGTATTAAAAAACTGTTGACAATGAAGAACCTTTCATGAGGAACAGCAAAGTCCAACTAGATAAACGTTCTTAGAGTCACCAAAGGTCACTGCAGGAGGGCACACCGTGTTGATTGCTGGTTGTGCAATGGTCTCTGACCATGAATGAGGTACTTAAGTAGGTTTACTGCGTCAATAATCCATGCTGACAACTAGCTGCCTGTATTGAAGCCATGGCCCGGTAGCCTTTTGCGAACTTATCTCCCTCGTGACAACACTAGGCAGGCATGGGGGAGGCTACTTGGCTACGTGTCTGGAAATCTTGGCTACGTGTCTGGAACTGAGTAAGCCGGTAGTAGATCTGGGGCCGCACATCGAGATACTAGGTCCGGAGAAGTTAACATGGACATCGTGTAAATTACGCTGGACAATCCTGTGGGAAAATTCGGCTAAAAGACTTGCGTAGAGACAAACAGGTTCCTATATTTTTATAGAGTTAGTTATGAGGTGTCCAGAGAGAGAAAAACATTACATTAAATCCTGAGGCAGTCATGATACATCGAAAAAGCAGGGAAAAAAAATAAAAAAATCAGAATGTCCATTGGAGTTCAAGGCCCAATCAGAGAGTAGCCATTTTACGACACTGTCTCGGACATATTTCAGGAGAACCGGACTCAAGACGGAAGCTTCACTTCCCTTAAGGACTGGCTTCAATAGCACTACCTTTTAACGTAATTGACACTGCAAATAATCCTGTAAACACGCATGATCAAGTCTTCTGGATGTTTTTTTATGTAAAGCATCAAGGTTCTGAATATGTGCGCTAACCCTCACGTGCTGATGGGAATTAACTGCAAGATTCTGGGAATTAACTGAAAGAATGAAGCCTTTGTACCCAGTCAAGTATGTGTAATGCCAGCGGTGACCTCCAGGGGACTCTCTGAGCCATGATCCTGTCAAAAAGCAGGTAGCAGACCGGTAGCAATGAAAATGGGGAATCTGAGTGACAGGCAGCCACACAAGCAGGCAGGCAATCGAGCAGGCAGACAGACAGAGAGAAATAGTTGGAAACACGGGAAGAAAACTTACTAACTGTTTTTGATCCCTGTGGAAGAGTACAGCCCGAGACAGACTTGTTTGAGCTCTGGCGCTTAGAAGGGTCAAGATTGACCCTGGAGTCAAAAGAAAGGAAGAAACAGAGAAGAGAAAGTGCAGAGGAGACAGAGAGGGGAGAGAGGTTGTAGCTGATTGGCAAGGAGAAAAAGGGCAAACAAATAGGAAAAAAAAACATAACACTCAGTCGCCAAGACCGAGGAAAGGGGGGATGCTGAGTTGGGTTCGAGGCCGGAAGTTAATACAGAAAGCAGCCTGAGGACAGTCAGTGCTGAATAAGGGCGGCGTCCACCTTGCATCCGCTCATTCATACCCCATAACCAGCTCTCTGCTTGCCTAAATCTATGCCCAAAGAAAAGATGTGTCACTCTGGTTGTCCATAGGAATGGATGGATTCTAGAGCTGCAGAGAAGACCCCTGCTGGACTCTACACACAGGCACACATAGATATTTCTAGGTCCATCCTTCATTGGGCTCCTTCCATGCACTGATGTGTTCCTTTGTAAATTGTTCTTCATGTTATGATATATATTTTTTTTACATATAGGCTTTAAATTTTCCTTCAAAGAAAGC
Source organism: Brienomyrus brachyistius (assembly GCF_023856365.1). NCBI lineage: Eukaryota > Metazoa > Chordata > Actinopteri > Osteoglossiformes > Mormyridae > Brienomyrus > Brienomyrus brachyistius. The sequence goes on along the minus strand of NC_064549.1, from coordinate 8,147,560 downwards.
CTCATAAGAGTGTGGTTATATACAACTTATTAAATTCCTAAGAAATAATTTATATTAATAAATATTAATAAGATACATCAGATCTACAGCATCTACTGGTCATTAAAGAGTTCTTAATGGTTACTTGGTACACATATATTTCAATTGAGCAATTACAGATCCAACAGGACATCAAACCAGATGGACCTCAGTATTGAACACTAATCCTCGCATTCAGTTTCAATCAGGCTGCAATCTTTGTCTGGTTCATTGTAGGACAGTCATTTATTATTTTTAAGCCATTCTTGGCATTGCAGTGCGCTGGAAGATGAACCTAGGTCTCATTCTGAGGTCATGTGCATACTGAAGGATTTATTTAATCACATTTATTTCACTCTGTTCTGAGAAGCATCCAGCTCACTGTTGATAAACAGCAACCACAAAATATGATATATGAACCACTATGGCCAGGAGTGACTTTAATCTGAGTCATGTGCTGTTTTTGTACATTTTTAAATTTTGTGAAACTGAACCGCAGAATTTGATAATTCCGTCGTTCAGAATTCAGATTATTTCAGAAATTCGCACAGTACCCTAATTATTTACTCATAGATAATTTCTCTGTGTGCCTTCCCGCGTTGTTATTGATCTTTTTGGCTGCTTTTGGAACAAATCTAGTAGCTTAGAACAACAGAAGTTTGACGAACGCAGCTGCATTTCAGGGTGAATGGATCCTATAGGCACGGTGAACCCTGTCTGATTATACAGTTACCAATGCTTAGAATTTTTCAGTGTGGCCACAATTAATCAATTTGAGAAAATGAAAATAAAATCCAATTAGCTTTTGCACTCACCATCGTTTTTAATACAGTCTAAATGCTTACCTTTACTGGGAGAGTAGAATTAACAATATAATCCACATTAAAATGCTTTATAGACATTGAAGACGCATCTAATTTAATCTGCGTGTCAGCTGACCCCTGTGGAAACTGGCATGTCGGTTAGTGCGTGTTTCCCAGCTTTGCTCCTCTGCTTACCTGCGCGTGAGCTTGGAGGTCAGTTTACTAAAGAGATTGGAGGTGGCCCGGCTCCTTGCATGGGGCAAAGGGCTCGCGTCATGAGACAGGGTGGGCGAGGTGGGCGGCGCAGCGTGGGCTGGGGGCCGGCGATCCCTCAACTGACCGCCGTGGAAAGTGCTGCGGATGGTCGATCCGCGGGTCAGTCGAGATCGCTCCCCCGAGGAGGATCCCGACGCCCCTGCCCCAGCGATGCTTTGGGTGGAGGGAGAGGCAGGGGGCAGACGGTGGGCCAGGGAGCTAAGGTACAGCATAAGGGGAAAGCGAGAAGGAGAGGTACAGCACTGAGAACACAGCTGAAGAAACATCAGCAATATACCAATGTCCCACTTACCAACATAAAGCTAACGTGTGATTTTCCTACCTGTTCTCTTTGCCGTTTTGTAACAGGGAGTGTCTGTCAGTGCTGGAACGGTCTGTGCACACGTAGGTGTTACGCCGGGTCATCGCACTGGCTGGGATGTTATTCTGGAGCACAGAGGTGGAGCCAAAAACAGAGGTCTAGTCTGAGAGTGGTACTGGGATTCGGGACGATAACATATTGAATTTCAATGCAAAATCTTTTTGTGATTACAGCTGGGTCTGTTTAGAACAGGACCACCAGCAAATTAGTAGCTGAATGGTAACTATGGCATAATCAACCATTCCCCCAATCATCCACTTTCTGTAACTTCTTGTCCTATTCAGAGTTGTGGGGGGTCTGGAGCCTATGGGTACAAGGTAAGGAATAACTAGGGAGGGGGAGTTAACCCATCGCAGGGCACACTCACTCATAAGCACCAAAGGGCAATTTGGTAACTGCATGCTGCTTAACCACAGCATGTTTTTGGACTGTGGGGGTGAAACAGGGGTACATGAAGGAAACCCCATTACAACATGGGCAGAGCATGCAAACTCCACACACATAGAGGAATGGGGGAGATTCGAACCCGGGTCCCAGAGGGCTGAGGCAACAGTGCTAACCTCTGCGCCTCCACCATCTTGCCACCTCTCTTCAAAGGTAAATTCTGCAGTCTAACTGTGAGGCTGCCGTATGCCGTGTCTCATTTTGACATTTAGCCCTAATGGCACACTGCCCCCCTCACCGTGGTGGCGTTAATCTCTTTGCGGCGGTCGGGGATCTCGGACTTGTTGGGGTTGTTGGCGCTGCTGACCATGGGGCTGGACGGCGGGATGCTGCGGCTGCCCACCACGCTACAGCTGGCCTTCCGCGACGGCAGGCGCTCCTCCTTCAGCTCGCCGTCACCCGTGCTCGTCGGACTGCGCTTCGGCTGTGTCACCGGCAGGGAGGGCCCGCCTGCGGACCGCACCATACCGCAAACTTACTGCCGGGAAGCTGCCCTCTCTGTCCCACTAGTGCATCTTAAACAAGACTTACGAGGGCAATGTGTCCGACATGGTTTGTTCTGTTATTGTTACTTGTTACTTTTGTGTTTATTCTGATACCCATGTTTCCCAATTCAGTCCTTCGGGACCCCCAGGCAGTCCAGGTTTCTGCTCCCTCCCAGGCAGTCCACGTTTCTGCTCCCTCCCAGACAGTCCACAATTTTGCTCCCTCCCAACTCCCAGTAGAGCAAAAACGAAGACTATCTTGGTGGGGGGGGGGCTAGGGGTCCTGGAGGACCAGATTGGGAAACACTGATCGAAATGCAGTGATCAATATAATTCACCGAAGTGATCGACAGGGCTTCTATAACATATTAAATATCCCTTATGGAAAACATTCCTCCAAAGTACAACTAAATTTCAAATGGATCCTGATCAGGACAGCAATGGTGCTCAATCTAAGTTTTTAGGTCTCCAACAAAGACTGTATGCACCCTGATGAAGTCAGTGTTCATTCTGAATAAAACACCTGCATTTTAACATCTCATGGCCAATGCATTATTCCAACTAAGATTCAGAACCACAAGGAGACAACAGATGCAATAAGTGAACAATAATGATTACTAAACATAAAACAATGTTTTGAACAATGCAGAATAAATAAACGATGGAAGAGACAAATATGTTCAAGATAACTTGAAAGACATTGTCTGACGCTTCCATAAACAAAATATTTGCAAAACGTAGTTTGGGATTCCTTGGGAAATGAGGAGAACATAATTAACAGAATTATTGGTCATAAAGAACCAGTAGAAATTTTCTAACACAATCTACATGGCAGGATGGTTCTGCAATAAATCCTTTCATCCATTTTTATTGTTGTTTTATTTTATTGAGTGAGTATGTCATGTGCACGATGATGTAAACACATAAAAGTATGTTTAGCAAGAAGAGCCTACATATTGCCTGAGTTCCCAAATCAAATCCTCATTACTCATATTATTTAAAACGGAAATAATTGAAAATGATATTTTTCAATGGATTTCATAAAATAAATGTAATAATAATTGCAACATTGTAACACTATGTATCAAATCTAATAAAAAATTTTGTTTGTATCTTTTTCAAAATGAGCCATGTTACCAAGCCATAAATTCATTTTTGCACTTTCAATCATGTGAACCATTTACCAACGCTCTAGTAAAAGTAAATACAAAAAGCAGGGCACCGTGTAACAGTCACTGACGACCAATCAGAAAGAGGCATCATGCTGACATCACGTCCGCCGTGTCTGTAGATGTGCTCACGTCTGTGCATCTGCTGGTACTTACAGAAGTCGCTGTGCCTCCGCTGCCTGTGGTAGGTGGAGGCGCTGCGCTGCGTTTTGCCGTGTGAAGAGGTGGAGGTAGAAGTAGAGGTGGCTGAGGAGGAGTGCTTGCTGGTGCCATTGGTGATGGTGCTGGGTCTGACCCGAGCTAGCGAGAGACTGCTGCCTGTCCGGGACTCGCTGCTATCCTGCTGAAATCGGCCGGGGAAACATACGATGAGCACACTGCTTCAGTGGGGATGGCTAGTGTCCCGCATATACAAGTAATGGAGTCAGGAACAAAATGGCAGACTGACTACATTATGCGTTGAAATACATACTGACAGTAAAGGGTACAGCAACAATTCAGACTCAAGAGACCAGCAGAACGTTCTGAGCATTGAGATCCGATAGTGACTGACTTACTAAAGGCTCTTTACTGCTCCCTTTGTACCACATTTCTCCAACACACTCACCTCGTTCTTGCGGCCCAGCAGCAGGTAAGTGGCGGTGACATCGTTGTACTTCTGATTGGTCAAAGCGTCCTTGATCTCCTCCCGGGAGTAGCCCATTCCCACCATCACCTCTGAAGAATTGTAACAAGGTGATGAATTGTTTTGTCTCCTCTTCCTGAATATTATACCACCAAAAGCTGAATATAGCAATAGTTTGATAACGGGGGGATTGCGGGGTGCAAATGACACAAAGCTTGTTTAAAGTAAAAGACATGAGGAAGTTAACATGAAAAAGGCAAGAAGAGACATAGGGAGAATCCAAGAGTGGTTAGATAGTTGAACATATGAATTACTGGAGCGCGTCAGAGCAAGCAACAAAATTGCGGGTTAAAGGCTAGAATACTAACTAAGCGCATGAGAAAATTCGATGATGATCGAAAATGAATGGGAAGGGCGGGGTCTAGGCAGGGTCTGGGCGGGGTCTAGGCAGGGTCTGGGCGCTCACCTATTCGGCTGGCGTCGTTGTAGTCTTCTACTGGCTCCACATGGGGCTTCAACTCCTCACCCTCGTACCCAACATTCATCCACTTGTCTTTCATGATTTGCTGGGTAGGGTGACAATTATCACACAGGAAGAGCTGAGAGCAATTCTAACCTGTGCAAGGTTTTCAGCATACACAGAGCCTTAATAATCAAGACGGGCTCCGACCCAGATAGCGGAATCGTTTATTCACTTGGGTTTACAACAGGATCTCTCTCCTATTTCTAATTATATGGCAAATGACTCAGAAATGATGACAAATATGGCTTTATAAGGATTTAACTAAACATCAGCAAGTTGGCACTTTGAGAGCGAATGATGGATGGCTGGGCTTGATTTAAGACTACCACACTGATGAGGGTAACAGTGCTTCATATTTCGGGATCTGGGTCCAGATTACTTCTGGGAAGTTTCTGTGATGAAGGCAAACCAGGATTAGCCAACCTAAATCTGAGGGATATCTCAGACGGATTTCCTCAGTGGTCTGCTTTTCAGTAACTACCTACAAATCAGAACATATCGGAGGACAAGAGCAGAAACTGTCATCTCCAGCAAGAGGCCTGGATTGATGTCAGATCTTGATCCCGGCATGGAGTTCCCCACACCATCTCCTATGCCTGCTTTTTTCCACTCACCTCCAGTGTGCAGCGCTTGGTGGGGTTGAGCACCAGGAACCTGCGCAGGATGCCCTCACAGTCCGTCGACATGTAGAAGGGCACTCGGTACTTCCCCCTCAGCACCCGCTCCCGTAGCTCCTGTGGTGTGACACGTATCTGCATATGTGAACAACTTGCGTGGCCCTCTGGCCTTTCTTCAGCTCTGCCATAATGACAAACAGCTGAGCTTTCAACCTTTTCTGAGGCTGATACACTGAAAACAATACAAGCATGACATTGGTTAAGTCTAGTTTCCTTCTACTAGAAAATTCTTACTTTCTGTCCAAAGTGTATCTGTGCTAAGTGGACTTGGCTCTCAGTCATCCTAGGGGCTAGAGTCCCCGGTGAGGCAGGGGCTAGAGTCCCCGGTGAGGCAGGGGCTAGAGTCCCCGGTGAGGCAGGGGCTAGAGTCCCCTGTGAGGCAGGGGCTAGAGTCCCCTGTGAGGCAGGGGCTAGAGTCCCCGGTGAGGCAGGGGCTAGAGTCCCCTACCAAGAACCCAAAGTCTGGGGTTTTTTTGTGGTATTTTATTATTATTGTTGCTATTATTATATTTATCAAAAATTCATCGTATTTCTAGTTTTTTCTGTGCTTATTTTACTTTCAGCACATGGGAACTCCAGACAAATTCGAAGCCTTGGATTCTTTAAGGTGAATTAAGACCCCATGGTGCTGTTGTCACTTCCAGTTGTAGATATTTGAAAATGCCAGCATACAGTTTCAGGAATTAACTTACAATATTTTCCAGTCTACAAATGTCACAAACCAGGAATTCAGGAACAGCGGCAGGAGAAACAGACTCGCCTTGAGGTTCTGCCCGTCGAAGGGCAGCGAGCCGCTGACCAGCGTGTACAGGATGACCCCCAGGCTCCAGATGTCCACCTCGGGCCCGTCGTACTTCTTGCCCTGGAAGAGTTCGGGGGCAGCGTAGGGGGGGCTGCCGCAGAAAGTGTCAAGCTTGTTACCCAGTGTGAACTCGTTGCTGAAGCCAAAGTCTGCAATCTTTATGTTGGAGTCGGCATCCAGCAGGAGGTTCTCCGCCTGCATCGGCCAATAAAGAGAATGGTTAGAGGTGTGTGGGCGGAGTTATAGGAGCGTAACGACCTTCGGTTTTCCGTGGTCAGGACTGTATGCTGTTTGTTACTGTATATCCTAAACAATAATGTTACAGTTAGCTTCAAGAAGCACAACAAACTGAAATGTCTGAGCATGCTTAGCGAGATGCCAACTTACAGTTGGTCTGTTTATAGACCTGTGTCAATAATAGAGGCACAAGCCTGAATTAGAAAGTTTATAATCTTATTATACTCTTATTTTAGATATTCCAGCATATGGCATCAATGTTGCTGCAAAAGTTGTGCATCCTGGCCAAATACTAAAATATATAGTTTATAAGCATTTATAAGCAGCATATACACGTATGCCTAACATTCTAGCACATTTTAACAGCTTTATATGTGTTATATAATAACAAATATTGTATGATAATGAAAAACATTAAAATTGTACAATTGTATGTTTGTTGTTAATGTATATTAAAGCTGTTAAGGTATGTAATGATGCTAAGGAATACTTAAACGCTGCATAAGCATGTTCTATGAATGCATTATAAAGACATTATGAAGGTCCAGTTAATGTAACCATCACAAAAAAAAACAATACTGGTTTCTTCTTAAAGGGACAGTGTGTGCCCACACATACCAAGCCACTACTGAAAAGCTTCTTGGGTCCTTCACTTCTATGAAAGACAACATTTATTTCTCTGAAATCCTCTTTAAACAGAGCTCATGGTTTCTGTTACGTTCAAGGATTCAAAGTAATCCAGTATATTTGTTCTGCTTATCTTCCTCAGGGCGACGGTGTACTAAAGAAATCATGAACATGCTCGTTTTCACCATGGCAATATACTGACCTTGAGGTCCCTGTGAACAATGTTTTTCTGGTGACAGTAGTGAACAGCAGACACAATCTGTAGAGGACAAACATAGAGGCAGCAGCAGCTTAGTTAAGTGTCATGAAATAACACTGGTACTCTTAACACTGGATTAGTGTAACACATCAGAAGGCTGCAGCCGCGGTCCTCAAGTCTCACCTGCCGGAATTTGGCTCGTGCTTCTTTCTCCTTCATTCTTCCATGTGACACAAGGTAGTCAAAGACCTCACCTGAAGAAACAAGAGAGTTGGGAGAGGAACAGCAAAAATCAATCATTGCATCTGCGCAAATGCTGCAAATTTTAACTATTAAGGCGCTAGTTTGTCCATCTGCCCGCCCATCTATGCTTTTAAGTAACTTGTAAGTTCAGCGTGCATTTTACTCTGACTCAAATTCCCATCCCTGCCTAATTCTCTCAACCTTATTTCTGGGGGCGCTACTGTGGAAATGATTATGAGTGTAACTTCTGGTGAAGCAGCGGAAGTATGCAGCAACTTCTTATGCTTCTGACTGCTAGACACCCGCGGCGGTCCCTTCAAACGCATCTAACATATATAGCGTTACATATATTGCTTTTCAGGGGATTTTTTTTTCTTTCTGTGGCTTTAGCATTGCCTGACATGGCATTATGAAGCTCACTAATGACCAAGCTAAGCTGAACGTGTGGCTGAAACAGCAATGCTATGATCATGCGCCACAAACAAAGAGGGACTGTAGCTGCCGATCTTGGCACACCATCCATCGCCTGCCAGAAGATGAAGAATCGAGACGAAACTGGTTGACGCACCTAAACTTAAAGAGACCATTGAAAACCCTCTATGTATGTTCATGTAATTTTGTTGACAAGAAACCAACGGAGGCAAGATTAATCGCCACTCCCTTTAACAAAACGCTTCCATCCTTGTTGCTGAGGAGACACTAACATGCCTCGTAGCTTTTACCATTTTTTATTGCCTCACTGTCAGTCGATGAAGTAACTAAATAATAGGGATGCGATGGATCAGAAAACTTGCGTTCTCATCGTATCATGGTTACGAATCTGATTCTTTTTTTGGATCAACAAAGATAGAGAAATATAACTTTGCTTTCCTTTTATTACTTAAAGACCCCAAGAACGCTAGAAACACAGAAGTTTGAGTACAGTTGTGTGTTCATGTGTATCTTTTCATTGCAACTCTGCTTTGTATGAAAGTTCACAGAGGACATCCATCATTATATTATTCTGTCATGTTATGGGGATAACCCGACTTTATTTTTCTCGTGATCTCAACGTAACCAAAGCTGTTTTTTTAAGATCACGACTTGTTTTGAGATCGCACGCAAACAGCATTTGTCAAGAGGATGACGAAAGCGGATTCCACTAATAATGCCATAGCTAATGCTATTGAATCCATGCAGTTTTTTCTTATTGCTTCCCACCAAGAAGTTAACCGCCCCCCATGTACTACACACGAGGAGGTGATTCTCCCCCATTGTGAGAAATGAATTTCAAGCCCTGAATGCAAGTCCTCTATGGACTAACATTGAGATTTAGGGAATTATTCCTTTAAAAAGTAACAGCAGCAGTAAAACTGTATTTCATGCTTAAACTTTGCAATTAATCTGTAGTTCACAAGTGTCGAACCATGAGGGGTTTCTGCGCAGACTCCCGTTACACCGGTACTACATTCGTTACTGTATGTGGCCACTTTTTCATGCCATCCTCCCATCCATCAACCATAAAAGGCAGAGGTATGACAACATTGACGTGTTTCAGAGTTGACAGGCTTTGTGACCACATATCGATTTCTTATTTTTTCACTATTGATCAAAAATACCAATGCAGTTCAGTGGTGCAACAAAGTGGAAGTCATGCCCCCAATTCATGCAAGGTATCTTGGGAGCAAGTAATAAGGTGGATACGCGATGACTGGGTGTTTCTCAATATGCGTAATTGACCGTACTTGTGTTCTTGCGTGCCTGTTTCATGTCATCTCCCATTGCTGAAGATCAGTTCCTATACCTAACAGAAGGTACGGGAAAAATCCCTGGATGTTGTTCTTGCCTCGCCCCAAATATCATGGATACATGGGAGGCATCCTCACCAAATGAGACCAATCCCACGATTCATGCAAGTTAGCAAGACTGGTCTTGCCAAGACCACAAGTACGATCTTCACATTCTTGGTATTGAGAAGCAACCACTGACAGGTAGTCACTAAGCAATCGAACAAGAGATTACTTGAGAGATGAGACCACGGTCTTTATTTATGACTTTATTTCCCTCATTTTTTAATGTTTTCACCTACAGTGTGAGAGATTACATCTATCAGTGACTCTAGGAAATTCCTACAAAAATAGTTGTGTGTTTTCAGCACGATAACTGATTTGTTGTAAATAAATTCAGTGCATCTATCTGTGACCTGTGTACCACGGTTTCCATTTTTTTGGATGAACTGTTACACCCCTACAGCTCAGGAAAGAGTATGAGGCATGGGGCACCTTAAATGGGATGCCAAGAAGGCTCTTGTCAAAAAAGAGTAGTCCCCCGTATCCATGGATGATGTGTTCCAAAACCTACCACAATAATAGTGAAACATCCGCAGACCTCGTATATAACATGATTTTTGTAAACATACTTATGATAAAGTTTAATCGATAAATTATGCACAGTAACATTACCAACATGAAATATAGTAATTATACAGTACATTATACATCATTGCACAGTACTGTACTTACTCTCCAATGAAAGGGATTCTGACATTGTAGCCTAATTCTCAAGAGACGATGGAATGATGAGAAAAAAATACATCAAGGGTTGACAGCGCAATAAAAAAATCATACTTTTTATACATGTTTTATACAAGGGTGGGTATGGGGGACAAAGGGAGGGGCGACATGTACTGGGTGTGACTGGGCTGGCGGATTTCACAATCTTACAGCGTGTGCTCATTTGGCGAGCGGTTTGGAACTTATTAACTATTTATTTCTGGAATTTCCTGTTTTTAGGCTACGTTTAACTGCGAATAATGACTATGGTGGTCCCACTGTATGCAACACTTTAGACCTGTATCACATGCCTAAATCCCCATCTTTGAGGTGCAACTGCCATGTTCCAATATTGCACAATTTCAGATTCCAGCACCAATGGCAAAGTGTGTTTGCTTATGTCCTTGAACTGGAATAGAATTTATTTCTCAGGAGTACTTTTTTTTTCTACAGTATTTATGTAAGCCTGATGGTGTATGTGTGTGTGTGTTTGTGTCTGAGTGTGTGTGTGTAAGGGGTAGAGAGAGCGAAAAAGGTGCTTCATTAAAAAAATTGAGGGAAGGGTTAGGCTGACAGGAGACAGACAGGGAAAAGAATTAAAAAAAGTCTTCTGAATGAGACACAGACATGGTATGGCAATATGAGAATGTGCATTAGAGTGGGCATGAGAGAGAAGAGTATCGAGTTTGTTTATGTGCATACCTGTCTTCTTACATATGAACCCTCTGTAATAATGTGGAACACCGACAACACAGAAGCATATGGAATAGAGGCTGACCTGGAGGTGCATTTTTCAGGCGTTGAGAGAGTGATCTGTTTAACTGTCCATCAATGTACATGTCACGAAGCGTTTTAAAAGAGAGTAATCAGCGGGGCATTTTCTTAGCTCTGGTAGGTGATGCTAGAGATAGACCCTGCAGTATGACCTTAGACCAATGGCGATCCATGAGTTAAATGAAGGACAGAAATGTGCCAGGAGGAAAAATTTAA